>NC_041217.1:14358383-14392454 GCF_002837175.3 Physeter macrocephalus
AATCCCACTACTGGGCATATACCCTGAGAGAACCATAATTCAAAAAGAGTCATGTACCAAAATGTTCATTGCAGCTCTATTTACAATAGCCAGGACATGGAAGCAACCTAAGTGTCCATCAACAGATGAATGGATAAAGAAGATGTGACACATATATACAATGGAATATTACTCAGCCATAAAAAGAAACGAAGCTGAGTTATTTGTAGAGAGGTGGATGGACCTAGAGTCTGTCATACAGAGTGAAGTAAGTCAGAAAGAGAAAAACAAATACCGTATGATAACATATATATGGAATCTAAAAACCAAACACAAAAAATGGTCAAGAAGAACCTAGGGGCAAGACGGGAATAAAGCCGCAGACCTACTAGAGAATGGACTTGAGGATACGGGGAGGGGGAAGGGTAAGCTGTGACAAAGTGAGAGAGTGGCATGGACATATATACACTACCAAACGTAAAATCGACAGCTAGTGGGAAGCAGCTGCCTAGCACAGGGAGATCAGCTTGGTGCTTTGTGACCACCTAGAGGGGTGGGATAGGGAGGGTGGGAGGGAGGGAGACGCAAGAGGGAAGAGATATGTGTATATGTGTATATGTATAACTGATTCACTTTGTTATAAAGCAGAAACTAACTCCATTGTAAAGCAATTATACTCCAATAAAGATGTAAAAAAAAAAAGTGTGCACTTAGGGAAAGGCCTCACAATACACACTTTATGAAACTTCAGACGCCTTGCAAGGTCTTATCCCACCTGAGTTTCACCACCTGCCTAAACTGACCTCCTACCTCTCCCCCTCCTCACCAACCACACTCCAACTCCACTACCTTCCTCTGGTTTCCCACGCACGGCAGATCATCCTCCCAGGTTGGGGCATGTGAACTCCTGTCACTCACCCGGAACAGTCTTCGTTTGGATGTCAACATGACTTACCCCTCCTCACCCCCCACCCTTCAACTGAGATGTTCCTGGACATCTATCAAAATTATACACACACACACCAGTACACACATACACATTTCTTATCACTATCCCTTGTTATGTTTTTTTTCCCAACACTATAAACTGGATTTTGCTTAGTAATTCAGTCATTTTCTGTCTACCTACCTAAGATGTAAGATTTACGAAGGCAGGAATTTTTGCTCACTTCTCTATTATCTAGACTAGAAGACTGCTTGGCACACATATGTGCTCTATAAATACTTGGAGAATGGATGGATATTAAAAATATGAACAATGTACCAGTTTAGTCTTCATATAGAAAAAGACTGAAGGTTCCATGCCCTAATAATAATATATGGTTAATCTGTGTAGTTGATTTACTTAGCTGAAAACCAAACAAACGGATAAAAGCAGATGTAAGAACAAGGTTCTATATAGACTTAATATTTAAGAAGGAAAACAACTCCCCTTATAGCACTAAAGGAGATGATGACAACTGTTTAGAAATATTTTCTGCACAGGGGAGAAAAGTTGCAATGTTCCCAGGTAGAACTGTCGTGAACTGAAGCATATTGACAGAAGACAGAAAAGTCAATGAACACAGTTTACATTTTATAAATCTTATGGAAACAATGATGCATAAGGCACCCCACAGAGAACGAAAAGTACGAATTCTGGTTATCTAAGGAAAAATTCTAAGCAAGACTCTGAGAAAACCAATGAAATATGCTGAAGATGGGGGAGAGTTGACATCACTAAAGCATTGCTCCGTTACACTGATGGATGAGCAAACTGAATTAAGGAAATTGAAGGGCCAGGTCACTGAGGAACAAGGGACGGAAAGCAACCCAGCTCCACCAAACAGAGGCACTTCAAAAAAACAAATTCAGAATAACTAGTTTATGAGTAATAGCCATATAATTTATGCAAATTATAGACATATAGAGCTGTTTCATGTGTTCTGATAGACACAAAACAATTGTCTGAGAAATTCACCCATGTCTCCAAAAGCTCAGGGATGAGATTATATTGTACACAACAGTCAGCACATTAACTATGTCTTCTTCATTTTGATGAGCACAGGACTTGGCACTAAGCCTTGCTCTTAGCCTACTCTGAACAATTATTGACTTCATGCAATAATGAATATAAATGAAAAGGCAAATAATGACCTCAGAGTTTCCAAAGAATGGCACAATACTACATATTCCTACTGGGGTGGTAGAGATTACAAGAAACACATGCAGTACCAAACAGTAAAATCTACAGCCTATGTGTTAGAATCAAGTCATATATCCCTAACCTGGGAGGAACAGAAACAGCTCTTGCTCTCCTAAAGCAAGAGAAGCGACCTGCTCTATCCTTAATGCAAGAAACACTGATAGATGCTTGCGATGAGAAAAGATAACCCAGCCGGGCATTGTGTTAGGTAAAAAGGTGTACCAGGGGCACGGAGAACTGCAGTGCTAAAAGAACAGAAGGTGGAGGTCTGGGACGTCTGTGCTGGGAAGGAGTGGAGCCATATGCACCTCTGGCATGTGGGGAAAATACAACAGGCTTGGGCACAGAGGCAGAAAGATGACTCATGGGGGACGGCTTATAAAGATCTCGCATTTCCTGCGAAGGAAATACACGGCATCTGGATCACACTGGGAACAGATGAAACATGGCGGGGGGGTGCATCTGGAGTCCACAGGGCTGGGGAGGAGGAGTGAAGGATGAGGTGGAGGAAGGAGTGAAGCTGATAAGTGCTTTGAGCGAGGAGGGTACTCACGGGAACATTGAGGGAAAAGTAAATATTCCTGAGTCTCACTAGGGGAACATAAGGGACTTTGTGCTCACTGACAAATGCAAACACTGTTAGGGAAGCGTGGATACAGATGAAGCCTTGAGGAATATGTCGAGAATGGAAATGCTAATTATAAAGCAAAGGGAAGCTGACATAGGTTGTGCATTGGTGACGGGTGTGTAATAGGGACTCCATTCCAGCTAAGTGTTTCAAGCCCACAGAAGGAAAGATGAAAAAGGTAACCATGAGGAACATAATTAAAAAAAAAAAAAAAGTCTACCAAAGAGGAAAGAAGAACACTCTGGAAAGCACTAGAAGATGGTTTAAAACTTCTGCAGAACTTTAACAGAAAACTAAAAGTACTTCCAGTGTCTTGGTAGACAAGAACAATACCCATGGGATGTACTGAGGAAAAAAACAAAAACATGAGCATTGAGAGTGAACAGATGGTATATCCCAAATAAATATGAATGCCGTCTGTCTCTTCTTGAACACAGTAACCCAGATTCTACTTTTTTAAAGATTATATTTAAGGATTTTGAATGGGAAAAATCTAAGACTGTCAGAGCATTCATGTATGCGTTTCATCATTCAATTATGGCAATTTATGGAATATTCCTGGGATGACATAGCACTCACCCTGACAGCACACTTAGGCATGTCTGAAACACAGACACAATCACTTACCTAGAATGTTAATAAAATTGCTTAAGATGAAATAGCATTGATTCAGCTTTGAGGGTACAAATATAACAAGTCATGCTCTCCCCACCTGTCACCAAAAGTTTGATTCTGTGGGTGAATCCCTGGATAGAGAGACTACACATGTAAGTCATTTCATGAGCTGTAGCCACAAAATACAGCTCCTGCAATTCCAGGATCCGTCCCTTACTGTTTCCCTGGAATTGTCCCCAGCTGCCTCTGCGGAGTGTGAGCCTGTGTTTCTTAAATAGAAAATACTGTGTTGAGCTACAAAACAGAAAGTGAATGGCCTGAGAAGGCGGGAAATTTAAGAGGTCAGACTCTCTGATAGAACAGAACTCTGCATTTACAGTCCAAAGAAGGAAGAAGGCTGACATTCAGGACGTACCACTCTTTCTCCAGGGTTACCTGCCGCAATTGGTAGCTCCTTCCAGGAGCCAGAAATCTGCCCGTGCCCTACCCTATCTTCCGCTTGGGTTCATGTCCAGTCAGGAACAAGCCTTTTCCCTTCCATCACCACCGCCGCTACTATTGCTCTGACCCTCCAAGTTTCTCTTCTAGACAACAGTTTCATAACTCACCTGGCTGCCTTCTGCATTGCTACTCCTATCTGACAAAATCATCCCCCCGCCTATCTGCCTTTAATGGCTTTTTCTCACATATAGAATGAAGTCTACACTCTTACCCAGAATAACAGGCAAGAGATTTCTTGACCTCCACCCATATGTCTTTCCATCCCCACCTCTCACAGCTCTCCCACACCTGCCTACCCAGTTAACGCTCCAGCAAGGGCGAATTCCTTGTGAGCCAGCACAGACCTCGGTACCCAGACCATTCCATCCATCAGCAGTCCCTTTCTTCTTCTTCTTCTTTTTTTTTTTTTTTTTTTTTTGGAATATTTGTCTCAGGGTTTATTAGCTTATCTAGACCATCATTCTGCTGGAGCATGCCTTGTTAAGGTTTTAGGTTTTTTTAACTTTTTATTTTCTATTGGAGTATAGCCGATTAACAACGTTGTGATAGTTTCAGGTGCACAGCAAACCGGCTCAGCCACACATATACATGTATCCATTTTCTGTCTCTCCAGTGACCTACCATTTGCTTTAGCAGTGCTGCTCAGGGTCTCAATGCCTCTGGGAAGCATTCCCTCATTTCTCCAGTGTCAATAATTGTCTCCTTGTCTGTCTGTAAGCTTTTGCCTCTGTGCATATCACACTGGAATTTAATTATTTGTTTAAGCATATGCCTTCCCTTCTTTATTGTGATTTTCTTGAGAGTGGAGACTATTCTTATGTAGCTTTCTAATCTCAACATTTTGTAAAACGTAAGGTATAGTCAGCTTACAATATTTGTTTTTGCATCTGTACAGCACAGATTAATTGGATAAAAATCATCCGGGGGAAACAGGGATGCACTAAAAATACAAAGGAAGAAAAATAATAGGGCAGACGTTAAAAGAAAAATTAAATTATAGAAGTTAGTGTCCTGAGATAAAAATAGCAAAATGCAATAATTACCTATTAAATCTGAGTATTGTGTCAAAACAGTAATCCATTTGTTTAAATACAGGCAAAAAATATCCAAAATTTATGCACAAAAATCATGAAGACTGTGTGAGAAAATGATAGCTATATAGATTTACCTTCAGTAAAATATACCTCTGTGTTAGGGAAAGAGAAACAGTGATGTACCGCCAATAGAGAGTAGCCAAGTGATTACTGTGCGAATGGGAGAGTATAATGCATTCTGCCAGATGTGCCAAGTAAAAAAAGAAGTTTTGTAAGACAGCCCAAGACATGAGATGCTTTGAAACTCTTCACCACACAAGGGTACGTACAGTAGCCTCAAATTGTAAGAAAGAGTCCCAAACCGTAACCGTAATATGAAATCTGAAATTGATGCATAATAGAAGCGATGATAAATTTTATTCAGCCTGAGAAGATAAACGGTAATCCATCTGTTGAGCAAGGGGGGGAAAAAACATGTAACTTGGGACAAGAGGAAGAAAGAGTGATGGTTTCACATACTAAGAGAAGAGAAGAAGAAGAAGAAGAAAAAAAAAAAGAGAAGAGAAGAGACTTTTCTGAACTTGAAGAGAGTTCAGTAGAGGATCCCAGGCTGAAAGATAAGGGGAAGAATTTCCCTGTGGGGCTGTAACACTAGTACTGGGGATACAATAGAACAGCCTCATGAGGGAAGGGTGCTGCTTCTCTGGGGCCAAAGGAAGGATGGCCAGGAAGAAAGAGCCGGCCACCTACAATGCAAGAAGGGACACCAGCCAGAGGAGCAGAGCAGAGACGTTCCAGCCTCATTCAAAGACAAGAACACAGGCAGCTGGTAAAAAACAGTTTCAAAGAAGGCAAGGTATATATTGATAGCATGTACAACAAAGAGAACACCAGGTATATAAAAGGAAAGGCTTTGATCTTTAGGCACTATGTGAGAAATCCAACGATAAACGCGTGAGAAAACCGGATGCACCAGACGTATAAAAATAAGAAGGAAAACATCACTCTTCTAGACTGTCCACTGGGAAGGAGGAAAGAAACTTTTTATGCTCAGGAAACTCAATGCTTTTCCGAGAAAAGGAGTAAAACTTTTAAAGGAGAGTTCTGAGAGCAGGTAGGGGAGATGAAAATATAAGTAAATTCAGTAACAAAAAGTATAAAGGAGAAAATTATTATGAAATTTAATAGAGTAAAATAGGAAATAACTAATGCCTATAGAGAGCGATCTACAGTCTTACCTAAGTGCGAGAGTTCTCAAAATCAGGTTTCTTTAGCCGAAATGGGAAATGAGAAGCAATGATGATGGACAAAGGCACAGTACCCAGAGGAAAAGAAAGACACTAGACCTTCACCTCCCCCCATGCTGGTGGCCAGCCTCTTGTAAGCACTTACTGGGAGACAAGAAAAAAAATGACATCCTTGAATGCAGATAAAAGAAGGCGCACTGGTTGAGAATCCGCCTGCCGAAGCAGGGGACATGGGTTCGTGCCCTGGTCCGGGAAGATCCCACATGCCGAGGAGCGGCTGGGCCCGTGAGCCATGGCCGCTGAGCCTGCGCGTCCGGAGCCTGCGCTCCGCAACGGGAGAGGCCACAACAGTGAGAGGTCCACATCAGAGAGGAAAAAAAAAAAAAAAAGAAGATTAATATATTGAATAAGAAACTCTATTTTTTAAAATTTGAGAGTGTTCTGTGAATAAAAAGAACTAAGTTTTTCTATGAATTAGGGTTGATCATAAAAGCCATGAGGTCTGCCACAGTTTTAATTTAATGGCAGGGAAAAAATTTTCCTGCTGCATACAATTTAAATGGAGAGTGAGAGACCAAAATAACATTGCATTTTAATTATATCCCCCAAGTTGCGTACATTAAATATACCAGTTAAATCTATTCGTTATTGGTGTGAGTGTTCATGGATACGTATTTGTATATGTATGTCAATTGAACCTGCCCACCTACTCTGTAAAAAGGCCAAAACCTAAGTGCCAGAGAAGACAAAACTAAGCCCAAGATACTGTGTGTAACTTTTAGGCATTTATGACCTAATTGAGTGGTCAAAGTGGATGTGAAAAATGGGTTACTAACAAAGGAATTAAATGACTTGTATAATAAAGCAATGTTAGAAATATGACAATTTCTTGTGATAATTATTATCAAATAATTCAAAAGAAGAGTAGTATAGAAGGATTTAGAGCAAAATTTCTGGAGTAGCCTAGAAAGATTTAAGAAAGTCCAGTTAGCTGAACCTGGAAGGAAAGCAGCAGTTAATCATATGGGTGGGGAAAAAACAAGCAAGGGTTATGGATTCTGAAGACAGAAACACGGAAAATAAAGCACCAACAGATAAAGGGTTAAACTCCGAGTAATCTTAAGAGAAAAAATTAATAAATAAATACTTCCCTAGACTGTAAATGAGATGTTAAGGTGATGGCAGAGAGTGGATTCAAAGCCCTCTCCCCCTTCAACAGTAATCAAGGTTCACTGGGGAAAACTGCAAAGTCAAGACTGTTTTCCCCAATCTCCTTGCTGGTAGGTGTGGTCATGAGAACCGGGCAACGTTTGATTCTTCTGGCTCGAGGCTTTTAGAACATGGATGTGCCTGCTCTATAGGGGACGGAGGAGCCACAGGACAGACGGGGCCTGAATGCCTGAGTCCCCATATGGAGGAAACCTGAAAAATCCCTCCTGGACCATCACGGTGGAAGGCCTCAAGGTAAGGCTCAATACTGTGTGCTGCTTTGACATCTGTCAAATTGGGAGGGTCTGGGCTGGCCTTGCTGTGTGTTCCCCTCCCACTCCGCTCCTGCACTCAGGGTGCCACAGCCAAACGACCCTCCTCGAAGAACCAGGCACCGTTCCCGCTGATCCCCAAGTAGCGGCTTTCAGTTCCTGCCGGTCCATGAAATCATTCAAATAAGGCAACCACATCTTCTCACTGGAACCAGGAGACGCCTTATCCTCAAGAGCCTACAAAGCCTGTCTCCCACAGCCCCTGGCTGTTCACTCTGTTCCCAAGTGCAACCCCCCTGCAGCCCTGCACACCGTGCATATCCTCCCGCACCAGGCTCTGAGCTCCTGTGACCTGCAGGCAGGCTCACCTGTGCAGTGTCAGGTGTCTGTGTTTGACCCTCCCCATAGCCCTAGAGCAAGAATCCCTCCCTCGTTAATAGGGTGAATAGGAAGCAGTTAAAAACATCTGCCTAAAAACAAACAGATTAAAAAGAACAAAAACCTTATATCAGATCAACTGAGTCAGAATCTCTGAGCAGGAGGGGACAGGGGATCAGTGTTTCATAAATACTCCCCCCAGTGATTCTAATGTGCAAACCTGAACTTGGGAACTTACTGTCTTAAAGGCAGGGGCAGCCCTCCCTCTTGACCTTTGCCCTCTTGGACTGTGCAAACAAGGACAAACCTCAAAAATGGTGGAGCAACAAGTAAGAAGAACTGTGGGTGCCTGAAATCTGCCAGCTTAGACTTTTATAGAAGATCGAAAGGCTGTTATTTTCTAGCGTCCTAATTTCAGGTCTATTTCACAGCAGCCAAACCTATAATTTTTTTTTTTTTAATTCAAGTAGAGTCGATTTACAATGTTGTGCCTAAACCGGTATCTTAACTAAAACACAGACTTTGATCCGGATTCCATCACTGTCTCTTACAGGGTTTTATGGATAATAGCAAGAAATTCTTTACACTCTCCCACTGAACTATTTCAACTTTAAAAGTGGATGCAATTATTATTTCACACCCATTTAAGGAGTAATAATAGCTTAAGATTCCAGAGCAAATGTCAGATACCACGCTAAGTGGACCAAAATTGAGTCGTTTGGTTTGAATTTAACTTGTTTAAACTCCACAACAACACTCTTCACAAATGAGAATGTTTACATTTTTACAAATAGAGAAATTGGATCCCGGAGAGCTTAAGAGAAGTCCCCAGGGTTAGACAGCTGGTAAATGGTGACGCTGGGATACTAAGCAAACATTTCAGCTTCAGAGTCTGTGCTTTCATCTATTACGCTACATGGAGGATCAATGAAATGAGAATTAATATATGAAAGGACATATTAGCGTGTTTATCATATAGTGGGCATAACCAGGTCCTTTCCCCTTCTCCCCTTCTTCTAATCCTCACTGAACACACACACACACACACACACACACACACACACTTTTTTCCCTTTCTGTCACAAGATTACGCAGCGTAAACAGGAGTTTTCCAGAGAATGAAATGAGGGAAAGTTCCTTTAGCCTGGGAAGGAACATTAAATCTCTACCTAATGTGAAAAGGAGATCCATCTCCCCTACCCGTATTCTTCAGCACCACCCCCCAAATGCAAAGGGGAATTTGTATCTACCGACCCAACACAACGTTCAGCGTGAAATGAAAGGCCGCTGATCAATCTCATGACCGTAAAATAACATGCGAACTTTTGTTTTGCCAAGCAAAACTTAAAAACAACATTCACAGTAAAAGTACTCCGTTCTGGGGAAAAAGAGTTTAAATGTGGATGCCCCAAGGACATAAAAGTGTCACAAACGGAATACATGCTGAAAAGAGATGTCCCCCCCGAACACATTAAAGGGAAAGAGTGTCACACACTAGACACGTCGACAGGGAAGATGTCCTGGTGGGGTAGAGAGAGGGGTGCGCTGCTGGAGCATATGGTAATAAAAGACGAAGCACTAGAATACAAAGGAGTATGACTGACCCACATGTCATAAAAGATGACACACTTAAGATGCTGTGAGGGAAGAGATGACTTATCAGAGAAGTTAGTAGGTAAAATATGGAATGTTCTACTATTACCGAGACAGATGTCGCCTTGTCAATAGCTCTTCTGAGTCAGCTTACCAGGCTTCTTTTTTTCCTTTCATGTTGGTGGGTGCGGCAAAAGAATTATAAGGAAGCCTCCTGAGATCTTCCAGTCTCCCCAGTATTCCCCTTGTTTTTACTGAATGCATTTAATAATTCAACAGAATGTGTTTTCCAAATCTGTTAAGAATAGCAGGATAATTTTTACTCCAAGAAGCAATAAACAAAGCCAGAAATATGAAAGTCTCCAAGCAAGTTTAGGAATACACAAACAAAATAATTTCCCAATAAATGGTATTAGAAACCTCCTACCATCTTGGCTTTAAGATATTGTTGAGCTGCCTACTTCTTCACCCATACTATGCATCTAATGTTCACTGCAGGTAAAATTCACCCTTAGAACTCTAAGAAGGTTTTTTGGGCTCAGATCTACTGTGAAGGGAGAACGAAAAAATCAGTGAAATACCACACTGACTATGGTTCCAGGGTACCTTCAAACTCTCAAAATTCCAAACCCTAATTATTTTTTAAATTATTTTATTAATCTGCAAAACTATCAGATGTCTGTCTGGTAAAATTCTTCGAAGGAAATTTTAAATAAACTCAACTTTCTAAGCTGGAGAGGAATTGCCACTGATCTGAGCTTTTTAAAGTCCTACCTGTGTCCTAAATGTGCTAAGAAGCCATTGCTTGAAAAGTTGTATCCACAAAACAGTACAGATTTTGAAAGTGTTGTTTTGGGAGATGCTGTTCAAAACTGAAGTCAGGGGAGGGTTTTCATCCTGTCTGTGCCTCTTAGTAGCTCTGTGACTGCAGATAAGCTACCTAACATTTTGGTATCTCAGTTTCATCTTCCATAACATCACAATGATAATAGTCTATATATCATAGACTTTCCTAAGGATTAAATGAATTAACTTTTATAGAGTGCTTAGGATAACAACTGATACACACATATTTGATGTTACTACTATTATCATATGACCTATTATAAATATGCCCTCAGCCTATTACCTGGATATAGATTAAACCTGAATAAATAGGACATTTTCTTTCAAAAATTTCAAAATATCAACATACTGTGTTTTCCCTATCAAAATAGCAAGGATTAAACAACAATGAAAATACTTAATGCTGTTAAAGGAATGGGGATGGTTGAATCAGCATCTTCTCACTCTGCAGGTTCAGGGCTAACTTGGTTAAGTACCTTAGAGCCTAATCAATTATCCTGCCATATTTTCTTGAAGAATAGAAGAAAATATACCAAAAGAAAACAGTGGTTAAAGCTTTGTAGCATGTACTATGTAAGCATTATTTTTGCTCATACAAGATTGGCTAGAATATGACCCTAAAGCCAATATGCAAATTCCTACAGCACAAGGTAGAAGTTTATAGAATATCATAAGAGACATAGAAAAAATGCTCTGAGGATTTAGAGGTGGAAACGTTGCTTCCAATTGAAAGTAACTTCATCAAGTTTCAGGCGACCCTGGCATTTGTGCAAGCTGGAATTCAGACTATCACAGAATGAATGTAGGAAAACCTTTGGTATTATGAGAAAAGCATCAGATATAGGACAGGACTGGGCGTAGTTAGGAAACAGCAAGCCACCTAGTTTGTCTGCAAAGTGATACATATGGACAGTCTTTGTGATGTCCCAAGTCACAACGGGAAAACCAAAGGCATGGAGTCATGTTATACTGGGGCAGTTGTTTAAAAACAAAACAAAACAAAAAATCAGGCAAAATGGTGTTTAACTCATTCTTTTTTTTAAGTGAGGCTTTAAAATCATGAGATTTTAAATAAAATATTTTATTTAAATCCCAATTTAAATACATATAAAAATGTTTATAATAAAAATAAAAATATTTTTTATAGAAATAAAAATCCCTATTTCTAGAACATTTGGGACTGACATATACACACTACTATATATAAAATAGATAACTAATAAGGACCTACTGTAGAGCACAGGGAACTCTACTCAATACTCTGTAATGACCTGTAGGGGAAAAGAGTCTAAAAAGGAGTGGATATACATATATGGATAACTGATTCACTTTGCTGCACAGCAGAAACTGACACAACACTGTAAATCAACTATACCCCAATAAATTTCTTTTTTAATAATGAAATAAAATGACAAGATGTCAAATAAAAATCCCAGTTTCTAGAACATCTAGCCTGAACACTGGCCAGAAGTGGCTGTGTCCCCTTTGCGAGTGGATGTGCTTCGCCCAGGTATCAGCAGGCATGCGGTGCCTTCATGCTGGGCCCACCTCCAATCCCTCTCCTCTGCTCTCAACCTTCCCCAGGGACTAGAGTCTGCGGCCCCCAAGACGACGTTAGAAGCCTGAGGAATGGAGTGAGTGAGACTGTATTTCAAGACTACACTGTCTCTGTAAGTTAAAAAAAAAAAAAAAGGGGGGGGGGAATGTGTTCGTTCAGTCATTTATACCAGGCTAGGCCACAGCCAAGAGGAATGGGAGAGCTTCACCACCAGGAGTGTTGTGTGGAGGGTGGGGAGTGGCTGTTGATTTCGTTTAAAGAACTTTTTTTTTTTTTTTTTTTTTCAATTTTCCCCTTTAAATCAAACCCAGCTTGAATGTTTTATTTCTTTCCTCTCCACGCAAATACGTTTCTCCCTTCCCTTCTTCCAAACAACATAAAAAACATGGACAACTGTTCTGAAGAGTAGAAAGCTCTTTTAAATGTTTAATTAATATTCATTCCATTAGCTTAGTCCTTTCCCTAGTCTATGATGCTAATACTTTCTGGCATGTATCAGATTAGTATGTTTCTTAATGCTCTTTAATGTCATTAATTTCTTTATGATCTTGAGCTCTTTAAAAAAAATTTTTTTTCCATTTTCATTTTTAACAGAGATGCTCTCAGAGTCTCTCAAAGGAGCTGATCGAGGAGAGATTTCCCCCTGAGATTTTAGTTTATTTAAAGAATGTAGGGGTTTTCTAGGTAAAATGATTTCTACGTAAAAAAGGATTGTGAAACATAGGAGATGTTAGATGCCTCCCCTTGAGAACAGGAGTCTCTGTTCCATAATGATAATAGGAACATTTACTGAATGCTTCTTATGAGCCAGACACCCCCTTCCCTTTGTACTAAATGTGTATTAACACATTTCCTCTTAACAGTGATTTAAGCTTCAGAATGTAAGAGCTGGCTACTCTTTTCCGCTCCACACTGTACAGATGAGGAATTAAGGTATAGAACATGAAGTAACCTTCTCAACACACACAGCCAGCTGGGAGCCAAGACAGGTTTCGAAGGCAGGCAGACAGGCAGGCTGGCTCCAGACCCCCACTTGGACCCACCAGGCCATACGCCTACCTGTCTCAGCCCAGGTGACACACACAACACAGCACACAGAACATGGTCCAAGCACACTCACCGGCTCTGCTTCCATTTCATTATCAAGGGCTCGACTAAGTATAAGGGTCACACAGGAAAAACAGAACCTGTGACTGTGTAGCGATCATTTCAGGTAGTAGAAAACATGATAAAACATGGGATATTAAGCCCTTATTTATGGCTTTCATTTGCAAATTCTGTCTTTTTTTTTTTTACACTCACACATGCACCCAGTGTAGATGTAAAATATAAGAGATTCTTATATCATGATTCTGGTTTGATCAACTATACATCATTTTTTTAAATTTGAAACTATAGAAAAGTACAGAAAATACTACAAGAAATGTCCAGATTTCCATCACCCCAGGTCGACTACTGGTAACATGTTTTCTTTATCTGTCTTTCATGGCGAAATCAATGAAACAATGAAGATAAAGGTGCAGTGCCCTCTAGGGAACACAACTCTTTTTCCCCAGCATGAGCTCGTTTTCTTTGATTTAAGATGCTGGTTCACCGCCAAGAGTAAATCCTTTTTCAGTCAAAGATGAATCTTCCCTCAGAACTCACCTCCCTCCACAAGGAACATGTAGAAAGAGTACCTCTGAAACTATTTGCAACTGCCTTGCTCAGGTCAGCTAAAAACCTGAATCGTCTTTAAATATATTGATTTATAACGGTACCAATTTCTCCTGTTATCCATTAGGATAACTTAATAATAATCTATTTTCAACCTCACAAATACTCCATCTGAAATATTATTTATAAACCAGTATCTCTGGAGCCACATTGCTGAAGAACTTGACATTTTTCCTTGTTTTTCTCATAAAATGTTTTCTAGATCTCAAAATAGGTTCCAGAGAACTTCTCTACAGAAAAGCACAAGAACCAATAAGTGTTCTTTAAGCTGCGCACCAGTCAACAAAAATCCTTTTCTCCTATCAGCTGAGTTGGCACATCTGTGAAGAGCCAAGTTTCATCTTTTCAGTCCCTTTTGTATGTTCTGCTTTGAGGAAAAGGTGTTTAAAGTATATAACCTTCATGCTTCCAGCCCCTCCTCCATTTTTTGTTTCTAAAAGAATGCACCAAATATCCTGTTCCCTCCATATTCCCCTGCTATTAGCTTCTAACGCTTTTCTCCTATGAGTGTCTAGCTGCTGCTTCACTTGCGAGAATAGCATATTTTCTCCTCATTGGTGTGTAGGGAACAGTAGCGGTGCATACTTAATAGCATAAACGAGATCCCTGGATCCAGCAGGATTTCTATATAGTTGGGCTGCCTGGTTGTGGAGAGACAAACATCGGTGTATCTAAAACTGGAAAACATCAATATTTACCTTTATTTTTTTAAATAAAACCTATATTTCAATTAGTCACATCATTATTCAGCCTGTGTAAGGATCATCACTACTTAAAATAATCACAGGTCCACATATACAAACACACACTACAATTTGGAGCTATACGTGAAAATAAAGACTGTGAGAACTACCACTGTGTATAGAAAAGTGTGTCCAGCACTTCCACATGTATGACATTATACAAACATACATGCACACATTACGAGGTAGAATTATAAAAACAATCAATAGTCCTATGTAGTCTGTTACACAAGAATATGACTAATGCATTTGAGAAAATGAAATGAGATTAAAGTTAAAAATATCTATAGATAGGAAACATAGATCTGTTCCTAACGTGCTAGAATGCTGCCCATTACAGACCAGCACCTGCTTCTGTGATCACCTCCCGCTCACCAAACTGCATTATCTGGTAAAGGAGGCTTTTGTCATTGTTCCTTATAATCCCGAGATTGGAGAGAACTGTCTCCTGGAAGACAAGGGTCTGGTTCCAGCACATTTGGACATAAGCAGCACCAAGTCAAGTTTTTGTACAGGGTCCCCAAGATCAGACAACGTCATCTCTGACCTACTAAATCAGTTTGCTGAAAGTTTCTGTGTCACTCTTTCTAATATCCAGAAGGGCAGTAGCTTCCAGTGCCACCCATGACAAGTCTACCATGGGTCTCATGCAGCACCTTCCAGAGGAAGAGCAGTTTGTACCACTGACACCCAGTTTGCTCCCAAGTTCCCCAGCTCTAGAATAGTCAGGGACTACACGCTACTGAGATGCCCTGTGCGACAACCCCTCCACACCTGCCCTCGTGCTTCTGCCTTCCGTCTTCCTCCACATTGCTTGTGACTCACAACCCCGCCAGGCCTGCCACTGCGACTGCTGACGCCACGACCCTCTGATCTTCTTACCAGGGCTCTGACAGTCTCTGCTACCCTCCTCATGATCCTCAGGGTGAATCAGAGCCTGGCTGGAAAGCAAAGGCCTTGCCCGAGACCCCGATCCGCAGGGGAATACTGAAAAGATGACACGAGTTACTGCAGCTCCCTGGTCACCACCACGTAACCTCAGGTGTACAAGTGCCCACGCTGGACACTCTTGCAGAGATTCCGTGTCTGTCCACATCCAGGGTGGATCCACTCAGATAGAGACTCTCGGAGGCGCCGGAGCGTTTCCAAGAGTGTCCATTAACTGGGCGCCAGGATTCCTCAAGGGACCGCCTCTCCTCTAAGGCTGAGAGTCTAGCCTTAAAGTCTCCGGTCACTTTCACAGACGCCTAAAGGCCAATATACATCCAGCAGTGCTGTCTAGTTAGGACTACCTCTGTCCCTGAGATGGGAAAACCCTTTCACCCCACAGGGCTCCTGAAACACTCTCTAAACTCCAGGGGCCTGGGTTACTCACATTATTCCCAATCTTAGAGGCTCTATCTTATATCAGGGGTGAGTCAAACCATATTTTTCACTCACTTATGTTTCCTAATGGGTAAACTCCACAGGCCCTTACCTGTCTCTCTGCCCATGAGCCTCTTCTAATTCATTTCCATTTTTCTGATACTGAAAAGGCTGCACTAAGTTTAGTGGTCCATGCGAAATATCTTTGGAGCCCTATGAAAGGAACGTCACTATATGCAACTGTACACTATTGTTGCCAGGGTTTTTGTCTATTATTTAGGACATACACACTTAATTTTATGCACCCCTTGGTGTTTTCTGCATCCGGAAACAGACTTTCCCCCATAAAATACTATATTCTGTTTTTCACTTTATTCTACTATGTCTGCTGTTTTGTCCCATCTTGTGTTCTTCTCTAGTCTTACCATTGAGTCTACTCTTTTCAAATCTCATTGTATAAAAAAGATAACATTAAATAATATAAAATGTCATCTGTGTGAAAAAAAGAGACCAATTTAGGTAATGGCCCACTTTAAATAATAGCACATAATTTGTGAGAAATCCCTACATCATATTTTTATTCCTAATTTATACACTGACTCTGACATTTAAAATAAAAAATTCATATGCCGTGATGCCTTGTCAAATATTCTGCCAACCAAGCCAAAGAATGTTCGCACTAAGTGACATGTCTCCGATAACATAATCAGACCTTCCGTTGAGGGCAAGGAGAGGAAAAAGGAGATGTGAATAAAAAAGGATAGGGATTTTTTAAAGTGTGCATTAGGGCATATACTGTTCCCTGAGCTTATTTTTCCAAGAATGTCAGCCAGTTTCAGGAAATCAGTTGCTATCTCAGTTTTACCCGTGAGTTTCCAAAGCATCAGAGTTTTCCAGCACTAAAGGAATGTCTAATACCATGCCATGCCCGACTGGTCTGTCCCTGAAGGGCCTGAAAGGACCCAGGTTATCTCAGAATATATAACCAAAATCAGTTTCAAAAGCAGCAAAAAGTAAAAGAGTAGAAAGATACAGAAACAAATCAAAACCCAGCAGAAAATAACACTTTGGTCCCACCTATCTGTGATGTAAAATCCTGATCTAGCTCATACTGCATTTACAGCAGACAGTTCACATTCAGAACCTTGCTGGTGTTTGTTTAGGTTTTCTTCAGGTCTTGAAATTTACTAAAATAGGTTTTAATATTTACCTATGTGGAAAGTTGTTCATTAGCTGCCGGAGGAAAGGAAAAGTTTACATAAAGGATCTGCGCCTACAATGAAGACAGAAGAGATTAAGATGAGTCCTGAGAGAGAAAAGAATGACTTCTGTGGAGGAGGTGAATATATGTGCTCACTTCCCCTTCGGGTTCTGGGGATGTTCCCAGTGGGTAACACAAATGCCTGCAGCAGGTGTTCCCTCTCTGTAGTTTGTTGTCAATGTCAAAGAATGAAGTTATTTTATTTTTTCCAGCTAGGACATAATCACAACACCCTTGTTTGCCTTATATGTCACCTAGAACTAACCACAGATGAAATGGTTTCTTTTTTTTTTTTTTTTTTTACATGTCAGTAAATCAAAACAATTATCCTAACAGGTTAACTGAGCCTCTAAAGTGTTTGTCAGCCAGAGATGGGCTGGTGTGCCCTTTCTTCACTGACTCTGGACAAGATTGTCACCTGCCACATCAGTAAACAGGATGTTGCAGCCATCAGCCACTGGAGCCGCCTAGGACTGTGTACCCTGAGGGGGTGCAGGATGGGGAAAAGCAGGCTACTGCTTTCAGTTAAGACGCCTATTAAAGGAATGATTTTTTTTTTTTTTTTTTTTTTTTGTGTGTGTGTGGTATGCGGGCCTCCCCCTGCTGCGGCCTCTCCCGTTGCGGGGCACAGGCTCCGGACGCGCAGGCCCAGCGGCCATGGCTCACGGGCCCAGCCGCTCCGCGGCATGTGGGATCCTCCCAGACCGGGGCGCGAACCCGGTTCCCCTGCATCGGCAGGCGGACGCGCAGCGCAACCACCGCGCCACCAGGGAAGCCCTTCAAAGGAAGGATTTTAATGAGCCCAGACTCATGCATCTTCCCATACACAGAAAAGCGCTACATTCATGAACTCGAGATGTCTGTTTTTCTTTAATTAACAGTCATTTTTGATGTGCTGACTACCTGTCTTTTGGGGTTTTTTTCCTTCCAAAACTCCTATTTTTCCTGGCTCCTCCCTTACCTCTTGGAAACTGTTCCCTCAGAGCCATCTGAGAGGCTGCTTGCCAGGGTTAAGTCCTCAGTATATCCACCAAATAAAACATAATTCTCCACTTTTAGGGTGTGCGTTGTTTTTTTCAGTCGACACCTCTTACGGTCTGCATCCAAATCCTCTGTTCTGTTAGCATCTGTAGCTTTTGTTTTTTAGGCAAGTTGTACTGAAGAAAGACTCCAAATTTGAATGATCACAATTTCAATTTCACCAGGCAGGACTTCTGCCAAGAAGGGTTCGGTGCCTGACGTCACGCCTAAAACGCTGGGCCCACCTTCAAAGGCTCCTTCTCTTGATGGAGAGAGGGACAGAGACAGACGGAGAGAGGGCGGGAGGGAGAGAAAGAAGAAGGAGATAGAAGATACAAAGAGAGTACAGGCGCTGACAGTGCCCGTTTTAGAAAGGCGATCTAATAGACAGTACAGTGAATACGGGCAACGATATTGTATTATCATCATTAAACTTGCTAAGAGACTAGATCTTAATTATTCTGACCACAAAAAAAAACTGTAATTATGTGACATGATAGAAGTACTATGGCTACAATGGCAATCGTATTACAGTATAAATGTATCAAATCAACATGTCGTACCTCTTAAATATAAACCATGTTATGTGTCAAACATATCTGAGTTAAAAAAAAAAGAAAAGGGGTCCCCCAAACCTTACCCCACTGTTTCTCTCCGACTCACCAGGCTGGGGTCCAGGGCAGCCACACTTGTTGCTCTAACCGAGACATTCTGTTTATACGTATATTCTTTTCTATTTTAGGCTATCTAGGGAATCTCAGTTTCTCTAGCAGTAGCTTACATTCATTCCTCCAGTTACCTCTGCTGCCTACAGAACACAGGGCAACCCCTAGGAATCCCTTCACTACCTGCCTTCTTCACCGCACTCCAGCCTCAAGGCCGTCACGCTTGGCTGCGCTGAACCACCTCTGTTCCTCTGTGTGCACCAAGACCGTTGCACAGCTGTCCCTTTACTTGAGCCTCAGAGTGAGGAGGTCCTTTCCCCTTTACCTGGAAGCTCCCTGTGCCTTTTATGTCCTTATAAAGTGCTTATGCAGTAGTTTCAAATGCCAATCAACTTTCACTACTTGGAATGATTTTCCAATCTCCTCCTCTGAAAAGATAACATTGACTTTTTCCTCTCCTACAGCAATGTAATCTATGTGGTTTCACTTAGTGTTTTATGTTTCAGTGGGTTTTTCACTCACAAAAGAAGATGGATTTTGAGGCCCAGGGTGGAGAGGTCTGGCTTAGAGTAAGTAATGACTGGCTGCTGGATGAACATATAGAAGAATTCTTCTTTTAGCCATTTTTTAAATTGAAGTGTAGTTAACTTACAATGTTGCATTAGTGTCAGGTGTACAGCAAAGTGAAGAAGAATCATTTTTTAATCTTGCTTCATTACTCAGAGTTAAAGGGATTCCTACCTTGTGGCTAATAAAAATACACTGAATGCTTATTCTAGTCACAACTGCAGGCTGGTCATAGGACAAATTGTAAAGAAGGTAAGCTTTATAGCTTTTATTCCCTTTGAATCAAAATCTCTTCAGCTCTTTTCTATCAAAGTCAATTTTGTGTTCCCCCGGCTGCCTCGAGTTCTCTAAATTTGTTCAGCTGCCAACCCAGCCCTCCCAGGAAAAAAGTCTCACTTTCTAGACTCAGCCCTTCCCTGAAACACAGAAAACCCAATGACCTTAGACTTCACACATAGGAGACAGGGTGCAGAAACCCTGTTTCCTGGGCTACGGAGGACAGATGGTGACTGGGCTACCAGGATGGGGGGCGCTGGCTCCAGTGATCTGGCCAAAGTACTTAGGGGTCCTTTATAATGAGAAGAAAACCACCACCCCTCTCCTGTCTCTTCCCAGAGGCCACAGAGCAAAGCAAAAACAGGCCAACCTTCCCTCTATTTACAACAACACGATGCCTTTTATGTTAATTATTTTGTTCACTTAAAATACTCTAGAGTTGTGTTTTGTTTTTTTGTTTTGTTTTTGGTTTTCTTTGCGGTACGCGGGCCTCTCACTGCTGTGGCCTCTCCCGTTGCGGAGCGCAGGCTCCGGACGCGCAGGCTCAGCGGCCATGGCTCACGGGCCCAGCCGCTCCGTGGCATGTGGGATCTTCCCGGACCGGGGCACGAACCCGCGTCCCCT
Source organism: Physeter macrocephalus (assembly GCF_002837175.3). NCBI lineage: Eukaryota > Metazoa > Chordata > Mammalia > Artiodactyla > Physeteridae > Physeter > Physeter macrocephalus. The sequence continues at coordinate 14,378,666 of NC_041217.1, forward strand.
GCATCGGCAGGCGGACTCAAAACCACTGCGCCACCAGGGAAGCCCTTGTGTTTTCTTTTGATTATATTTGAACAAAAATTCTCCAGTTACATAAATCCACAAACTGATGTCCTGGACAGTGCAACTTCCTAGCAATGAATACATACAGGAAGAGACTTTCTTCCCTCCAAAATTCACAGGTTAGAGACCCATATTTCCTTCTGAGCAAAAGCTCAATTTATTCAAAGAGGTGCAGATAGAGTACCTGCTGACTCTTCTCCACACCTGTATCCTGCAGAGAGTAAGCAGTGACTTCTTCAAATATTCCTTCAAATTTTTGGTAGATCAGTGGAGATCAAAGTAGATCTAATTTAGAAAATCCTTGCCTGGCATGGAAATTATGCTTCAGGAAAGGGTAAAAGTAGAGAGTGTGAGGTTTGCCAAAAAACAAATGTAATCCTTTTTACTTTTCTAAATGGAAAGTGGTGACTATAGACTCTGTAAATTTAAGACATGAGTAATGGGATAAGAAAAGCACTAAATTCCAGGTGCAGGTTTAAGAGTTCCAAGCTGTGAGACCTTGAAGCTGTTTCTCCATTCATAATATAGAGATAATAGAAGTGCATTCTGAATTGGCCTCTGGACAGAAAGCAGAAAAATCAATGACACCATCACTCCCACCCTAATAGTTAGAATCAGCTGGATACACTAAAATGCTATCGTTTTTAGAAACATTCAAGAGGATACAAAGAAACCTAAGTGAACTAAAGTCAAGAAAGTGATGAGCCTTTCTGAGGAGAAGAGAGACCTGTGTGCTTTCATCCCACACACAGTGGCTCAAAGACGCCACCTTACACAGTCACATTTCTAACAACGTTTCATCGCTACACCTGGGCTTCCTGGTCAGGTTACAATCCCAAGCCTCCCCAATCACAGAGAAAGTCTTCACCCCCCTGCCATCCCTTTCCTGCAGGCTTTCACGACGTGTAGGAGTGAGTGTGCTAAAGGCTGAGAGGGGGCATGAGAGCTGAAAGAGACGCCCCAGCTCAGGATCAGGACTACTGTCAAGTGCAGGACAAAAACTGGCAATGATAATATGAAGAAATCAAGTCATCATTGAATGACCCTCGTGAACACAGAAGTAAAATCTTTCAGAAAACGAGCAAAGTGAATTAAGTCAGAAAGAGGACAAATATTGTATGATGTCACTTATGTGTGGAATCTAAAAAAAATCGTACAAATGAACTTATTTACAAAACAGAAATAGAGTTACAGATGTAGGAAACAATCTTATGGTTACCAGAGGGGGCAAGGGGGGAGGGATAAACTGGGAAATTGCTATTGACATATACTCACTACAGTGTATAAAATAGATAACTAATAAGGACCTACTGCATAGCACAGGGAACTCTACTCAATACTCTCTAATGACCTAAATGGAAAAAGAATCTAAAAAAGAGTGGATATATGTATACACATAATTGATTCACTTTGCTGTACAGCAGAAGCTAACACCACATTGTAAAGCAACTATACTCCAATTTAAAAAAAAAAGAAAATTAGCTAATTAAGTACAGCAATTTGTAAAAAGGATAGACTCCAGATGGAATGTATCTCAGGAATGCAAAAGTTGTTTCAACACATAAAAAGGGTCCAAGTACATCACATATGTTAATGTATATTATGACATTAACATAATATGCTATGATGTTAACAGAATAAAGGAGATAAACCATATAACTATCTCAAGGTATGCATAAAAAAGTATTAATAGTATCCATTCAAGATTTTTAAAAATCTCTCAGAAAAATAAGAATAGAAGGGAACTTCAGTCTGTTAAAGGACATCTATGAAAACCTATAGGTAACATTATAATTAGCAGGCAATATAGATATACTGAGCAGGCAATATACAAGACTTATTATCAATATGCAACATAATTGTATTTCAATATGCTAGTAACAAATTAGAAAATAAAATCTAATAATATATATAATTTACAATAACATTTTTAAAACTGAAAACTAGGAAACAATACTGAGAAAAACTGAAGATATAAATAAATAGACACATGTATTCACTGCTCATGTACTGAAGAACACTATGCTATTAAGATGCCCATTCTTTTCCGAAGTTCTCTATAGATTTAACACGATCAAAATATCAGCACTGGGCTTCCCTGGTGGCGCAGTGGTTGAGAATCCGCCTGCCGATGCAGGGAACACGGGTTCGTGCCCCGGTCCGGGAAGATCGCACATGCCGCGGAGTGGCTGGGCCCGTGAGCCATTGCTGCTGAGCCTGCGCGTCCGGAGCCTGTGCTCCGCAACGGGAGAGGCCACAGCGGTGAGAGGCCCACGTGCCACCAAAAAAAAAAAAAAAAAAAAAATCAGCACACTTTTTTAGAAATTGACAAGTTGATTCTAAGATTTATATGGAAATTCAAGGTATCTAGATCTCATTTTGCAAAAAAAGAGCAGAGTTGGAGAACTTTATCACCTGAGTTCAAGAGTTGCTATAATACCATAGTAATCAAGACAGTCTGGGATTGTCCTAAGGATGGACAAATAGAAATCAATGGAACAAAATAGACAGCTCATAAAGAGATCTTCACGTTTAACCTCAGTTGGTATTTGAGAAAGGCAGCAAAACAATTCAATAGGGAAAGGAATATCTTCTTAACAAAAGCACTGAAATAAATATCCTAATATTAAAAATAAAATGAAACCTGACCCTCCCTTATTCAACACGCAAAAAGCAATTTAACATAGACCATGAACCTAAATAGAAGACCCATAAACCTTCTAAAAAACACTTTGGAGAGTATCTTCACAACCTTGGAGTTGACAAAGAGTACTTTAAACAAGACTGTAGAAGCACTAACTATAGAAGAAAAAAAATGATAAACTGGACTTTATCAAAATTTTAAATTTCTGTTCATGAAAAGATACCACTGAAAAAATAAACAGGCAAGCCACAGTTTAGGAAAAAACATTTACAACACATAGCTGACAAAGGATACAAACATAAAACACCTAAAGACGTTTTTGGAATCAACAATATTTTTTTTTAAGTGGAAAAAAAACTAGGCGAAATTCTTAAACACTCACTTTGCAAAAGAAGATAAATGGCCACTAGATCCTGAAAAGATGTTCAACATCATTAATCATCAGAGAAATGAAAAGTAAAACCTCAAGAAGGTACCACTTCATACCCTACAGCATGGCTAAAATCAAATCACATTATCAAATTTGGAGCAACCAGAACACTCACATATTGTTACTGGTAGAAATGGAAAATGGAAAAACATCATCTTCTTATAAAGTTAAATGTACACCTCCCCTATGATCCAGAAATTCCAATCCTGGTTACTTACTGAAAAGACATGAAAACATATATCCAAGGAAATATTTGTACAAGAATGTTCAAAAGAGCTTTATTCATACTAGCCGGAAATAGAAACAACCCAAATATTTATCAACAGGAGGCTGGATAAACTATGGTATAGTAATACAATACTCTTCATCAATTAAAAGGAACAAACCACAGACACATAGTACAACATAGAAAAATTTCCAAAAAAATATTATGTTGAGTGAAAGAAGCCTGACACAAAAGAGCACACAACACGTGGTTATAATTATACGAAGTCTGAGAACATCTAAGGTAATAGAAATTAGCTAAGGAATTAGAAAACAGCTCCTCTGACGTTGAGGGGGTGCAAATTGACTGCAAACGGCGACTTTCTGGAATAATGCACGTATTTTACATATTGTCTGAGGTGACGGTTGCATGGATATATGCAATAGTCAAAACACAACAAACCAAATATTTGGTTATTATATTATAATAATTTATATTATTATAATATTTATATATTATAATTTATTATATTATAAATAATACCTGAAGTTAAAAAGTAATATAGGTACAATATATAAAGGAAAATGGTACATAGTTCATTGATCGTTATATAAAGTTCTTAACACAGTTCGAGATACATAATAAATCAGAGTTTAGCACACTGGCTGGCAAACCTGACACCAAAACATTTTATTATGATGTTATCTTAGAAATGGTGCCTTACCCCAAGAAGTGGGCTCATATGTGTAATGAAAACAAACAAAACACTGAATGCAAGGACAGCGGTCAGAGATCCAATCACCATCCACATTCTCTTGCACAAGTTATTTGGTCTCTTGTATAATGAGGTCATTACCCCTGTCTTGCACACAACTTCTTGTGAAGAGGAAAAGACAGTTCAAAGTGAACGTGTTATGAAAAGCTTTAAGGTTCTAGAAAAATGTTTGGAATCATTATGACGAACAACCGCCAAACGCAGTGTCAGGGAAGCCATTGTGATTCTGTTTCCTTCCAGACTGCACCAGTCATAAGGGTCCTCCGAAGGAGTTAAAGCGTTGCCTTTCAAAGATAAAACTGAGCTTGCAATCCAACCTAACATGCTTTATCTGGGAAAGGACACCTTTAATTTGCTCCTGGAATCAGTGAAAGGAAAGATGTAGAGAGAAACATAAGATTCCAGCCAGCCTCTTGGATGAACAGGGAAATTCAATCTCAACGAGAGACAAAAGCTGGAGGAATAAACAGGCCCACCAGGATTCCTGATTGTTCAGATGCAGCCCTCCACTGAGGACAGTTGAGGAAATTACATTTTTTGGTGAACTTGCCTTTTTTTTTTGTTTGTTTTTTAATCACATTTCTCACCCTCAGTGAGTACTAAAACCCTGCCATGTTTAGCTTTTATAATGTGGGTCATTTGTGTTTTGCATAGATATGTAGTACAAATTAAATCCCCTTGCTTTATTTTAATAAATCACAAAAAGTAAACCTTGGCATATTTTCCATTTTAAATTACTTTATCCAAATTTACATGAAGATTTTTTTTTTTTTTTTTTTTTTTTTTCTCTGATGTGGGCCTCTCACTGTTGTGGCCTCTCCCATTGTGGAGCGCAGGCTCCGGACGCGCAGGCTCAGCGGCCATGGCTCACGGGCCCAGCCGCTCCTCGGCATGTGGGATCTTCCCGGACCGGGGCACGAACCCGTGTCCCCTGCATCGGCAGGCGGATTCTCAACCAGTGCGCCACCAGGGAAGCCCTACATGAAGATTTTATTCAACTATCATTTGATTTAATACTATTCTGAAATATATACAACTGGGATAACTTTTAGAAAGAGTGATGCTAAGAAAAAGTGTTGGAGACCTCACAAAACTCTCCTCTGACATAGCTTTCCACACAGAATGATCTGGGGGAAAAACAAAAACCACAACCATAACAAAAACCCAGCTCTGTAAAAAGTTCTGTGGGAAAGTAAGCTAGGGAAATGCACTTCTCAATCTCCCTGTTCATAAGCAAAGGGGTAACACAAATATGAGTTGTCGGGACAGGTCCTATAACCAGGGGCTTCAGCTAATTTGAACTTGGAAGCTATTTTAAAATAAAATACTCACTAATATCACACTTGGGGAAATGCTACATTATCATTTCACATGAACCCAAATCTGATACTTTGTGCAACTCTGTGAATAACGATCCTGAAGCTTCAGTTTAAAGAGGAAACTTGGAAGTTGGGCTCAAAGTCCCATCACAAATTTCACTATTCATTTTGCAAAAACAACTAGTTCATCATTTGATTCTAACTTCCCTGGAGTTTATTTCCCAGGACAGAAAGAAAAAAGACAGAGCAAGAAAAGATACAGAGGGGAAAACAGTGATAGCTCTAATGTGGGACTTAAAGGTATCCTGGCTTTGGTGAGTTAGATCATCAAAAATGAAGTGAAGGTTATGTTGAGAGACAGAAAACTCTTCCTGCATTTGGACACTCATTAGCCTTTGAGAAAGGAAATATGGGTTTTCTCAGCTTCGAGTGACCTTAAGCAAGAAGTTTTTCCTGTTTTATCCTAGATCCTCATGTGCAAAAGACAGTTGATAATATCTGCCCTAGCAATCTAGGTCTGCAGTGGGGATAATATTCAAGGGAGAGGATGTATTTAAATGTTTTGAAAAATGCAAAACGCTGTCAAATGTGAAGTATGGTTAAGGTATAAATTTCAAAGGCAGAGGAGCTGGGCACCTTGTAGAGAGGGTCAGAGACCAGGAATGACTGGCAATTTTCCCAGTAAGTACATAACTGCTGCTCAACATCTAGCACAGGCTTTCTCTTAACCCTTTGGGATGCTGGTGGAGATGTTTGGTTTGGAGGCTGCCGAAATAGCCAGCAGCTAAGAAAGTGTACAGTTTTTAATTATTTCAGGCTTAAATCAATCAGAGAAGTTCCCTGACCTTCCAGTATTGCCAAGAAATTTAATAGGGAGAAATGTAAGTAAATCACAAATAAGCTCAAAGAATATGAATTTCCTAGAGAACTAAAGGTTTTCATTGGTGAACTTTATCATTCATGTGTGTGTTAATGTGAAGACACTCTGATATTTCCGATAAATGCACATTACATTTCTGCATATATGGAACTCAGGTATCTGCTCTCTAGTTATTGGGAATCTTTCAACATAATGAAGATAACCTTTCTGTAATATTTAAATTCAAATGGCTAATAAAACCACCATAAATATACTGAAATCTGCAGAAGTTACATTTTTCCTCATCCTTTGTATTCAAATTCCCGTCTTTGTATGAATTCTCTCTCTGCTCTGTACCTTGCTCCAACACTGCCCTGGTCCCTTCACCCCCGACAAAGGACGACCTCCACACAATGTGGCCCTCAACTGACAGCTGATGTGCCATCAAAGAATTAAGCTACTTCAAGGCAGATAAATTTAAATGTTATATGTAGACATTCCAGCTTAAAAATTTCTCTGAAAATGTCCACCTCCTTAGAAATTTCTCATGGGCTCTTTCTCCTTGCTGGGCCACTATGAACCCTTACTCTTCTTTCTCCTCCAAGGTTCTCCCAGAAATAAACAATTTGTGAATGAAAAATATTTCCTGCCATACCAGTAAACAAAGGATGTTACAGCCATCAAGCCATCACATTACAGCTCCCCTGATGGTCAGCCCTGAGGGGACTCAGGATGGAAACAGAACGCCAGCCATCAACCCAAAAGCCACTGCAGCTACCCTTCATCGGTGCACCCCGGGTCGACACAGGATGGGAAAACACAGGATACTGGCCCCAGAGAGCCGAGGTACATACCTAAAGAATGATTTTAGTGAGCCCAGACTTTTGCATCTTCCCATACATAGAAAAGTGCTAAATTCATCAACTTCAGATGTCTGGTCTTCTTTAATAATAACCTTTTGATATTCAGACTACCTGGTTTTTGTAACAAAACTCACAGGAGTATCCCTTACCTCTTTGGATCAGTCACTCAGAGCAATCTGAGAGACTGTCTACTGGCCTCGAAGTCATCAGAAATTCCACCAAATAAAACAAAATTTGGAGGCTGTGCATTTTTCTCAGAGGACAAATTTATTTTAGCATTACGAGAATTGCAATCTCTTATAATTTAAAATAAAGACTACAAGAGGAGCTTCAAGATGGCGGAGGAGCAGGACACGGAGATCACCTTCCTGCCCACAAATACATCAAAAATACATTTCATGTGGAACAACTCCTGATGCTGGCAGAAGACCTCAGACTTCCCAAAAGGTAAGAAACTCCCCACGTACCTGGGTAGGGTAACAGAAAAAAGAAATAACAGACACAAAAAATAGGGACAGGACCCGCACCTCTGGGAGGGAGCTGTGAAGGAGGAAAGGTTCCCACACACTAGAAGCCCCTTTGCGGGCGGAGACCGCGGGTGGTGGTGTGGGGGGCAGCTTCGGAGCCGCGGAGGAGAGCGCAGCCACAGGGGTTTGGAGGGCAAAGCGGAGAGATTCCCGCACAGAGGATCGGTGCCGACCAGCACTCACCAGCCCGAGAGGCTTGTCTGCTCACCCACCGGGGCGGGCGGGGCTGGGAGCTGAGGCTCGGGCTTCGGAGGTCGGATCCCAGGGAGAGGACTGGGGTTGGCGGCGTGAACACACCCTGAAGGGGCTAGTGCACCACAGCTAGCTGGGAGGGAGTCCAGGAAAAAGTCTGGACCTGCCTAAAAGACAAGAGAGCATTGTTTCAGGGCGCGCGAGGAGAGGGGATTCAGAGCACGGCCTAAACGAGCTTCAGAGACGGGTGCGAGCCGTGGCTATCAGCACAGACACCAGAGACTGGCGTGAAATGCTAAGGCTGCTGCTGCCGCCACCAAGAAGCCTGTGTGCGAGCACAGGTCACTCTCCACACCTCCCCTCCCGGGAGCCTGTGCAGCCCGCCACTGCCAGGGTCCCGTGATCCAGGGACAGCTTTCCCTGGAGAACGCACGGCGCGCCTCAGGCTGGTGCAACGTCACGATGGCCTCTGTCGCCGCAGGCTCGCCCCACATCCATACCCCTCCCTCCCCCAGGCCTGAGTGAGCCAGAGCTCCCGAATCAGCCGCTTCTTTAACCCCCTCCTGTCCGGGTGAAGAACAGACACCTGAGGGCAATCTACGTGCAGAGACGGAGCCAAATCCAAAGTTTAACCCCAGGAGCTGTGCAAACAAAGAAGAGAAAGGGAAATTTCTCTGTGCAGCCTCAGGAGCAGCAGATTAAATCTCCACAATCAACTTGATGTACCTGCATCTGTGGAATACCTGAATAGACAATGAACATCCCAAAATTCAGGTGGTGGACTTTGGGAGCAACTGTAGACCTGGGGTTTGCTGTATGCAACTGACTAGTTTCTGATTTATATGTTTACCTTAGTATAGTTTTTAACGTGTGTTATCATTGGTGGATCTGTTTATTGGTTTGGTTGCTCTCTTTATTTTTATTTTTTTATTTTAATAACTTTTTAAATTGCTTATTTTAATAAATTTATTTTTATATCATGGTTTTTTTCCCCTTTTCTTCTGAGCCATGTGGCGACTGGTCTTGGTGCTCCAGCCGGGTGTCAGGCCTGAGCCTCTGAGGTGACAGAGCTGAGTTCAGGACTTTGGACCACCAGACACCTCCTGGCCCCACGTAATATCAATCGGTGAGAGCTCTCCCAGAGATCTCTGTCTGAACGCTAAGACCCGGCTCCACTCAATGACTAGCAAGTTCCAGTGCTGGACAACCCATGCCAAACAACTAGCAAGACAGGAAAAAAACCACACCATCCATTAGCAAAGAGGCTTCCTAAAATAATAATAAATTCACAGACATGCCAAAGCACATGACCTGACTCAGTCCTGCCCACCACAAAGACAAGATCCAGCCTCCTCCACCAGAACACAGGCACCAGTCCCCCATCCACCAGGAACCCTACACAAGCCACTGAACCAACCTCACCCACTGGGGGCAGAAACCAAAAAAAAACGGAAACTAAGAACCTGCAGCCTGCGAAAAGGAGACCCCAAACACAGAAAGTTACACAAAATAAGAAGATAGAGATTATCACAGCATATGAAGGAGCAAGGTAAAAACCCACCTGACCAGACAAATGAGGAGGAAATAGGCAGTCTACCTCAAAAAGAATTCAGAATAATGATAGTAAAAATGATCCAAAATCTTGGAAGTAGAAATGGAGAAAACACAAGGAACGTTTAACAAGGACCTAGAAGACCTAAAGAGCAAACAAACAATGATGAACAACACAATAAATGAAATTTAAAATTCTCTAGAAGGAATCAATAGCAGAATAACTGAGGCAGAGAGGAACGAATAAGTGACCTGGAAGATAAAATAGTGGAAATAACTACCACAGAACAGAATAACTAAAAAAGAAGTAAAAGAATTGAGGACACTCTCAGAGACCTCTGGGACAACATTAAACGCACCAACATTCTAATTATAGGGGTCATAGAAGAAGAAGAGGAAAAGAAAGGGACTGAGAAAATATCTGAAGAGATTACAGTTGAAAACTTCCCTAACATGGGAAAGGAAATAAGCAACTCCAGGAAGCACAGAGAGTGCCATACAGGATAAACCCAAGGAGAAACACGCCAAGACACATATTAATCAAACTATCAAAAATCAAAAACAAAGAAAAAATATTAAAAGCAGCAAGGGAAAAGCAACAAATAACATACAAGGTAATCCACGTAAGATTAACAGCTGTTCTTTCAGCAGAAACTCTGCAAGCCAGAAGGGAGTGGCAGGACATATTTAAAGTGCTGAAACGTAAAAAACCACAACCAAGATTACTCTACCAGCAAGGATCTCATTCAGATTTGATGGAGAAATTAAAACCTTTACAGACAAGCAAAAGCTAAAAGAATTCAGCACCACCAAAGCAGCTTTACAACAAATGCTAAAGAAACTTCTCTAGACAGGAAACACAAGAGAAGGAAAGGACCTACTATAACAAACCCAAAACAATTAAGAAAAGGGGAATAAGAACATACATATTGATAACTACCTTAAATGTAAATGGATTAAATGCTCCAACCAAAAGACATAGACTGGCTGAATGGATACAATGACAAGACCGTATATATGCTGTCTACAAGAGGAAAGGGACTGAGAAAATATCTGAAGAGATTACAGTTGAAAACTTCCCTAACATGGGAAAGGAAATAAGCAACTCCAGGAAGCACAGAGAGTGCCATACAGGATAAACCCAAGGAGAAACACGCCAAGACACATATTAATCAAACTATCAAAAATCAAAAACAAAGAAAAAATATTAAAAGCAGCACCATTTCAGACCTAGGGACACATACAGGCTGAAAGTGAGGGGATGGAAAAAGACATTCCATGCAAATGGAAATAAAAAAAAATCTGGACTAGTAATTCTCCTTTTAGACAAATAGACTTTAAAGACTATTTTAAGAGACAAAGAAGGACACTACATAATGATGAAGGGATCAATCCAAGAAGACTATATAACAATTGTAAATATTTATGCACCCAACACAGGAGCACCTCAATACATAAGGCAAATGCTAACAGCCATAAAAGGGGAAATCAACAGTAACACAATAATAATAGGGGACTTTAACACCCTACTTTCACCAATGGACAGATCATACAAAATGAAAATAAATAAGGAAACACAAGATTTAAAAGATACAATAAACAAGATGGACTTAATTTATATTTATAGGACATTCCATTCAAAAACAGCAGAATAAACGTTCTTCTCAACTGCTCATGCAATATTCTCCAGGAAAGATCATGTCTTGCGTTTCAAATCAATTTAAAAGATACATTAAACAAGATGGACTTAATTTATATTTATAGGACATTCCATTCAAAAACAGCAGAATAAACGTTCTTCTCAACTGCTCATGCAATATTCTCCAGGAAAGATCATGTCTTGCGTTTCAAATCAAGCCTTGGTAAACTTAAGAAAACTGAAATCGTATCAAGTATCTTTTCCAGCCAGAACGCTATGAGACTAGATATCAATTACAGGAAAAAAACTGTAAAAAAAATACAAACACATGGAGGCTAAACAATATGCTACTAAATAACCAAGAGATCACTGAAGAAATCAAAAGATACTTAGAAACCAATGACAATGAAAACACAACCCAAAACCTATGGGATGCAGCAAAAGCAGTTCTAAGAGGGAAGTTTAGAGCAGTACAATCCTACCTCAAGAAACAAGAAACATCTCAAATAACAACCTAACATTACACCTAAAGTAATTAGAGAAAGATGAACAAAAAAACCCTAAAGTTAGCAGAAGAAAAGAAATAAAAAAGATCAGATCAGAAATAAACGAAGAAGAAATGAAGAAAACAACAGCAAAGATCAATACAATTAAAAGCTGGTTCTTTGAGAAGATAAACAAAACTGATAAACCACTAGCGAGACTCATCAAGCAAATAAGGGAGAAGACTCAAATCAACAGAATTAGAAATGAAAAAGGAGAAGTAACAACTGACACTGCAGAAATACAAAGGACCATGAGAGATTACTATCAGGAACTATATGCCAATAAAATGGACAACCTGGAAGAAATGGACAAATTCTTAGAAATGCACAACTGCCGAGACTGAACCAGGAAGAAATAGAAAATATGAACAGACCAATCACAAGCACTGAAATTGAAACTGTGATTAAAAATCTTCCAACAAACAAAAGCCCAGGACCAGATGGCTTCACAGGCGAATTCTATCAAACATTTAGAGAAGAGCTAACACTTATCCTTCTCAAACTCTTCCAAAAGATAGCAGAGGGAGGAACACTCCCAAACTCATTCTACAAGGCCACCATCACCCTGATAGCAAAACCAGACAAAAATGTCACACAAAAAGGAAGCTACAGGCCAATGATCACTGATGAACATAGCTGCAAAAATCCTCACCAAAAGACTAGCGAACAGAATCCAAAAGCACATGAAAAGGATCATACACCCTGATCAAGTAGGGTTTATCCCAGGAATGCAAGGATTCTTCAATACACGCAAATCAATCAATGTGATACACCATATTAACAAATTGAAGGATAAAAAAATGATAATCTCAATAGATGCAGAAAAAGCTTACAACAAAATTCAATGCTCGTTTATGATAAATACTCTCCAGAAAGTGGGCACTGAGGGAACATACCTCAACATAATAAAGGCCCTATATGACAAACCCACAGCTAACATCACTCTCAACAGTGAGACGCTGAAAGCATTCCTTCTAAGATCAGGAACAAGACAAGGTTATCCACTCTCACCACTTTTATTCAACATAGTTATGGAAGTCCTAGCCACACCAATCAGAGAAGAAAAAATAAAAGGTATCCAAATAGGAAAAGAAAAAGTAAAGTTGTCACTGTTTGCAGATGACATGATACTATACGCACAGAATCCTAAAGATGTTACCAGGAAACTACTAGAGCTAATCAATTAATTTGGTAAAGTAGCTGTATACAAAATTCATTCACAGAAATCTCTTGCATCCCTGTACACTAATGACAAAAAATTTGAAAGTGAAATTAAGGAAACACTCCCACTTACCACTGCAACAAAAAGAATAAAATACCTAGGAATAAACCTACCTAAGGAGACAAAAGACCTGTATGCAGAAAACTATAAGACATTGATGAAACAAATTAAAGATTTCTTTATAAATCTTTAAATACAAAGAGATGGAGCGATATATCATGATCTTGGATTGGAAGAATCAACATGGTGAAAATGACTATACTACCCAAAGAAATCTACAGATTCAATGCAATCCCTATCAAGCTACCAATAGCATTTTTCACAGAACTAGAACAAAAGTTGCACAATTTGTATGGAAACACAAAGGACCCCAAATAGCCAAAGCAATCTTGAGAAAGAAAAATAGAGCTGGAGCACTCAGGCTCCTGGACTTCAGACTATACTACAAAGCTACAGTAATCAAGACAGTGCTGTACTAGCACAAAAACGGAAATATAGAGAAATGGAACAGGATAGAAAGCCCAGAGATAAACCCATGCACCTAAGGTCACCTTTTCTTTGATAAAGGAGGCAAGAATATACAATGGAGAAAAGACCGCCTCTTCAATAAATGGTGATGGGAAAACTGGACAGCTACATGTAAAAGAATGAAATTAGAACACTTCCTAACACCATACACAAAAATAAACTCAAAATGGATTAAAGACCCAAATGTAAGGCCAGACACTATCAAACTCTTAGAGGAAAACACAGAAAGAACAGTCTTTGACATAAATCACAGCAAGATCCTTTTGGACCCACCTCCTCGAGAAATGGAAATAAAAACAAAAATAAACAAATGGGAGCTCATGAAACTTAACAGCTTTTGCACAGCAAAGGAAACCATAAACAAGACGAAAAGACAACCCTCAGAATGGGAGAAAATATTTGCAAATGAAGCAACTGACAAAGAATTAAT
>NC_041217.1:14392683-14405381 GCF_002837175.3 Physeter macrocephalus
TTACAATAGCCAGGACATGGAAGCAACCTAAGTGTCCATCGACAGATGAATGGATAAAGAAGATGTGGCACATATATACAAGGGAATATTACTCAGCTGTAAAAAGAAACAAAATTGACTTATTTGTAGTGAGGTGGATGGACCTAGAGTCTGTCATACAGAGTGAAGTCAGAAAGAATAAAACAAATACCATATGCTAACACATATATATAGAATCTAAAAAAGAAAAAAGGTCATGAAGAACCTAGGGACAGGACAGGAATAAACATGCAGACCTACTAGAGACTGGACTTGAGGACACGGGGAGGGGGAAGGGTAAGCTGGGACAAAGTGAGAGAGTGGCATGGACATATATACACTACCAAATGTAAAACAGATAGCTAGTGGGAAGCAGCCGCATAGCACAGGGAGATCAGCTTGGTGTTTTGTGACCACCTAGAGGGGTGGGATAGGGACGTGGGAGGGAGACGCAAGAGGGACAGGATATGGGGATATATGTATACGTATAGCTGATTCATTTTGTTATATGGCAGCAACTAACACAACAATATAAAGCAATTATACTCCAATAAAATTGTAAAAAAAAAATAAAGACTACAGGCAGGAACAAAGTACAATTTAAATATTAACTTGATTTTCTCAGAAGAGAGATGAAAACAGTGGAACGGAGTCTAAGGGAACATATCATTGCCTCTATATTCTGAAGCTTATGAATGAGATAAGAGTAAATGAAAGGGTAAAATCCTGAAAGAAATGGCCTTTGTTAGCCCATTCTTCTTTTTGCAGTAAAATTAGAGCTCCATATGATTTTTATGTGGATAAGCAAGGATTGAATTTCTTTGTAGAATAAGGTAGAAAGAAGTTCTACTGTGTAAAGCTTGATGGTCAGTAAATGTGTGCTCGTTTTATTGTTCATATATATTGTACATATTCCATGTTGATTCATTGCAAACTCATTTTTTAAAAAGCCAAGCCATTTTTCCCACACTTAAAAGAACCCGAAAGCTAAAAGAGAAGTATTTCAATAAAAACTACCTAGTTCCATTTTTTTGTATTATTATCAATGTAAGAGTATAGAAGGAAAAACTGCTACAGAAGGTGGTTTGCTCAGTGAGTGGGTATCTTTTCTGTTTCTGCAGGAGCAGCAGCTCAGGAAAACTTCACGTCTCAGTGGACTCTGGCCTGCCTTAAGGAGTGAAGTCGGACGCAAGCTCTAGTACAAACTCATAAACTAAGAAACAGTGACCTTGAAAAAGGCATTTCTCTGAAATTTATCTGTGAAGCAAGGATTATATTTTCAAACCACGAGCGATTACCAAATTCAAATTCTTATTTTATCGATAAAGAAATTGAAAACGGAACTTGCCCAGGGAGGCTGATGCTGTGATCACAAAGCCTCCGGGAGAACCCAGGTCCTGCGCTTCCAGTGGCCTAGCTACTGAATAGACTTAACAAGAAGCCCCTGCCCTGTCGACCTAACAGGATTTTTAGGGTAACGTGCAAGCAAAATGTAAAAGTACCTAAAGGATTGTCATTCCTTGGCTTGAAGTGAAGGGTTGTTACTTCCTGCCTAAGATCAGGATGGATCCACTTGTTCCTTTTTCTGACATTTTCCCCCTTCAATTTTTTGGAATTAAGTCGGGATTAACACTTCTTCGTTTCAAAGCTGAAGCAAGTTAGTCACATTTCTCTGGCCAACAGTGACATCTGGTGGACACCTTAAAAAATGTCTGCCTTTGCTTAGAGTAATTGAACGTTCTAGGACCACATGAGTCTTCAAGCATCACATAGCAAGTGCAGGATAAACAACATTACAGAGACTCGGTTCTTACCATGGTATGGGGGGATCAAGAAAAAAAAGAGGATTATAAAGTAAGTTTTCGTAATAATCAAGAGAATTTCCAAGGATCTAGAAACCAACCGAAGAAATATTTTTTGAATAGGCTGCAGACACCTCCCTGGTAGCTCACTACTTCTTAACACAGTATGTTTAATTTATGGAATCAATAAATGAAAAGTACATTTTATTCTTTTCTTCCTCTTTACTCTTCTCATCATTGCCAAAGGAGGGGCAACTTTGGAAAAACAAAAACAGAACAAAAAGGCAACCATGACAATAAAGAAATCTAATATCTAGCTTTGAGGTTCAGAAAGTCTAAACATTTGTGACTAATCCACAGGAGGATTTAGATGCAGGTGTGAAAGAATAATCCAGATTAAGACAGGGAAAGTTTCTTGGGTGGGTGGGTGGGCAGCAGGAGGTTTCTGAGAACTGCAGAGAGAGTGGAAGAGAGAGAGGAAGTTGATGAGCTCATCAGGTTCAGCTGTTCCACGCCGTGGCCGTTTCCAAGGAGAGGGACTCCATCAGGGAATGATCCCCTCACGTCTCAGCAAATGATGCCACAGAGAGTTTTGCAGATATTCTTTTGCACCAGCAGTTAAGGAAGCAGCGGGTTGTTCCTGCACTCACTGGACCACATGAGACCACACACCTCATAGGTCAGGGAAGCAGGACCAAGCGGACCATGACCTTGGCTATCTCAGTGGATGTCAACATGGACTGATGGCATCAAAGATGAGATGGTCCCCCCTTCTTACCTCTCCACCTCAGTGATGCCAAATAAACGGTGATGGTTCATTTTATGTGTCAGCTTGGCTAGGTCACAGTACCCAGATATTTGGTCAGTTATTCTAGAGGTTTCTGTGAAGGTATTTTTGAGATGAAATAAACATTTAAATTAGTAAACTGAGTAAAGCAGATCACCCTCCATAACGTGTGTAGGCTTCATGCCATCAGTTAAAGGCCTGAATAGAAAAGCATGGCAGTTCCCAGAAGAGAGAATTCTCACCGCAGACTGTCTTCAGACCCGAACTGCAACTGCTGCCTGGGTCTCCAGCCTGTCAGCTTACTCTGCAGATTTTGAACTTGAACCTCCACCAACACATGAACCAGCTCCTAAAAATAAATCTCTCTCGAGATTAGAGACCGAGATAGAAGATACACACACACATCTTACTGTCCTATTGGTCTGTTTCTCTGGAGAACCCTTACTAATACATAAAGCCCTGAGATTAGACGTAACTCAGGATAAAGTATACATATATGTTAGGGGAGAGAGGTTTATTGATAGTAAGATACTATTACTCCTGGTGGAGTGGAAGATCTAAACAGGAATTAAATTGTTATGGAAAAATAATTTTTGGTACATTTAGGTTTATACGCTAAGGTGCTACATCAATGAAGAAAGGAGAGTCACAGGGGAAACGTGCTTTTATGCTGGAGTAAGTGAATCCAGTGCAGACCAGTCAAGTGCCTGTTATTTTTGCCCTTCTTTTGTAACACTGACTTGTCAGATTCATCACCAGCATTGTTTTCAAAAAACCATTTAAATGTCATTTTTCATTAAAGGAAATATACAATGCCAAACTGTTACATAAATTTCTAATACTTAAACAAAAAATTCTTAAACTGCATGTCAGAATGAGTATAATGCATCTTAATTCATCTCAAAATGTGTACCTTTAGAGTGTGTTATTTTCAGATATAAGAGATCTGCTTTTCTTAGTGAGGGAATAAGCTAGTTATTACTTTGAGAAAATTCTCATTTGAGAAGTTGCTTGCTTTTTCCTACATGGCTGTTGACTCATATAAGAATAAATAATATTTTTACAACAATTTTCAATTCATCTGTGATTTACTTTTAGATCTTATGTTATAAAATCTTCCTGCTATCTTTAGTTTGATTTGTTGGTGATTTTCCTAATTAATTTTTAACACTACTCAGGAAATGGCTTTCCGAAGGAAAATGTTTTACATTTTTTTCACTATCCTTCCACTAATAATTCAAAGACATTAACCCCAAATCATGTTTAATTCACACACGAATCTTGTGTTTACCAGAGAACAGCTTATATTAGCTTCTAAAACAGAAAAATATCTATATCAGCAAGATACAGCCCAGGAGAGATAAACTGTCATTTTGATATAATACACCTGTTTACTGCATCTATCTGGGAATAAATCGAGGGAATTGATTTGGTCTGTGGAATGTTTGAGCAGTGAGTCACCTAAAACAAACAAAAAACAGGTCAACAGCAATACTTCAGCTATTGTGACAAAAGTCACAAACTGGGCTAAGAGAGGCTGTAAAGAGTCTCAGGGATCCCTCTGCCAGGGTTCACACAATACATCTTAACACTTCAGAAGTACTGGATGAGACCCTTGCAAAATATTTTACTAGAGAAAATTTTAGGCATTTTTCTTTTTATCTACTGAGAAAAATGACAAGATATTACATCATCTCAGAGGCTGAATAATGGTAATTTTTTAAACCACTTTCATATACTTTATGTCCATCCTGGTATCCCGAAGTCTTTAAAGGGTGTTCCTCAAATTAAAAAAAAAAAAAGATAATGACCTTAGCTTTAAAAAAAAGATATTTCCCTCTATCTGTATCTCTAACAATATACATATGCTATATAACCA
Organism: Physeter macrocephalus; assembly: GCF_002837175.3. Classification (NCBI taxonomy): domain Eukaryota; kingdom Metazoa; phylum Chordata; class Mammalia; order Artiodactyla; family Physeteridae; genus Physeter; species Physeter macrocephalus. The sequence goes on from NC_041217.1 coordinate 14,397,170, forward strand.
TATATATGCTATATAAGCATATATATGTATTTGCTTAATCCTCACAACAATACTATGACATGAAAAAAAACACAGCACAGACAGAAGAAAACGCAAGGTCTGGTATGCTTGAGGACTGTCTGCCCTTCCCGGGTGACTGGCCCGGCCCGGAAAGCTGTCTCACTTGCTATGGGTGAAAGGCCAAAAGCCACAACAGGAAATGAAGGAGGAGAGACAAAGGAGCGGAAACTTGTTGCCTTAAGATGGATTAAGCCTGTCTCCTCCTGTGAATGGCCTAGTAACACCATCTTTAATTAAGAAGAACAGCAATGTGCTCGGCTGAGAGAAATTGGCCATATTATCTACACTTCCTTTTGCCCATTGGCTGGATAAGTTAGGTCTGCAGACACATTCAAAGTTTCGTCTCTGTCAAATCCAGGGTTTTGTTTAATATATAAGGATAAATAACCAGATTTGATGGAAATGACGCAATGCTCCATTCAAAAATTTAACCTTTCTGGCCTTTGTTAAAGAAACTTCAGGGAAAACTGATGACCATAAAGATTTATATTTATTAATCTAGGGGGATTTCTTTCTAGCCCTGGAAGGATAATAGTTATTTCAGTTGTGGCTGGATAATGGAGACTACTGAACCAGGGAGTCCCCTTATGGTTACCGCTCATTTATCACTTTTATAATTAAAAATAAATATCTCAACTCAGTCTATTTTTCAAATGCAAAGAATATTTATCAGAATAAAACTTTCTAGATACCCTTTTCTCAATTATTTTTTAAAAAATAACTCCTCATATTGGGTAAGTCCAATTAACTAAGCATCATCCCATATATTATACATAGACAAATATTTATGCTTTATATATATGGAATCCTTTATTTTAATAATTCTAAACATTATAATAAACTGCTTTGTAAACCACAATAGCTTTATTTCCATTTATATAAATGGTGTGCACTCACTGAAAAAAATTCAAATGCAAAATATTATAAACTAAAAATAGCCTCCATCCTACCTTCCAGAGAAGAGCAAGTTTAATATCTTTGTGACTAGCTTTCAGATATTTCCCCAAGCATACACTCAGAAATAGATGTGGGTCACACAAACAACCCAAAAATGTACATACTAGTATGTATGTTATTCTGGAAACAGCCAAAGACTACTTAAAGTAGACTGCACGTAAGTTGTTTACTTGTAGTCTGCTCTAGCAAGGGATTCAGCCACCACCACTTGCATCTGGCAGAGACTCAGAGGCAGGCAGGGATGTGGACCTCCTGAGAGCGGGAAAAAGAAAGTTTCAGGCATGCTGACTGGAGGTGACTGGCCTGGGGAAGCTCCAGGCAGGCTAACTATTAGAAGCAGGGCCTATTATGTGACTGGTGAGGAGAAGAGACTTGGCTTTCTCTGCATAGTTCAGTTAGAAGCAGGGGTAAAGAAAACGGGAACCTGGAAGTTGTGGACCAAGCCCTCTCTGTCCTGAGCTATGTGCTGCAGAAGTTCTGGTTTGCCTTCCCGAGCTGATTGAAGCTCCCTTAGCTACAGAGCTTGAAGGTCAGAATCCTACTGTCACACGTGGCCTGGCTATCGTATATTCGTATATTCAGGTCCTCACGATCCATGATTTGGCTATAACTTGGATCTTTCTAATAAGAGGTTCAAAGAAAACTCACTGATAATGTTACCTTTAATGGCTGAACATGATTTCCTCTTACAGATATGTTATACTCTCGTACCTATCTCACAGATATGCTATAATACTAATCCTCTTTTTAATGCCATTTGAACCATTTCAAATTGTATTTTAACAAAATGATGAAGTTTCCTTGGAGATAGTTATATTTATCCACTTATGTTAAATATAAATTTCCAGAGTAGAATTTCACAGTTAAAGACATTTGTACATATTGGAATACAGAATGTTAAACTGCTCTTCAGTTCAAACACTTAACTCCCTAAGTGAACAAAAGTGACAGATATCATTAATACATTTTTTAAAAATTGCTGATTCTACAGATGACAAATTTTCATTGACTTACGGGGTTGATCATCTCTTGTATTTATTGACCATTTGTATTTTTCTTTTCTCAGTTGTCAACTCATGTTATTTGCCCATGTTTTTATCAGTATGATTATTTTTCTTTTGATTTATGAGTTCTTTACTTTTCATGCTGGGGAATTTTTCCAACTTCTCATTAGTCTTTTTAATTTTTAAATGGTGTTGTGCTTTGTTTCTACTATGCAAAGTGCTTACTTCTAATGTTATCTGGAAAGTTACGAAGATTTTCTGCTTACACATTAAGGGTTACGGCCAGATGGCCCTGTTGTCTTTAGAGACAGTGAGGACCGTCAGATCTGAAAGGCAGACCTATACCTTTATTGTTGTGATTAGAAAATAAAGTCACTTAAAAGAACAAGAAGAATATTTTCTGAATTAGTCCATAAAAGGGAAACAAATACTTTAATAATATCTACCCCAAAACTCAGGCAATGCTTTATCACCTACCAACCCAGGTGACATCCTTTTATAAACTCAACTTCTGGCATCATCTCAGTTTAATTTGTAATCCTCAACTTATAATTATAGACACCAGGTGAACACTAACCCCTCAGGCTTTCTTTTCCACTCTTGCTGAGAGGTTCTTAATTAGCAACTCGATTTATCCACATATAGAAGCTGAACAACCTCCAGTTAATGAGCTGGGTGACCAGGACCACGGGCTTCTCCTCCCACGAGAGGTCACCAGCAGAGCTTCTCAGCATCCTCGCTCTCTACCCACAGGAGAGCCCCTCTAATCTCTCTTCAATCTGGTAACTAACTACTTCCCTGAGTGTCTTAGTCGTTCTCAATTCTGGCTATATACACTACAGAATACATTATTTCCTGATTGCTTCATTCCATTAGCAGAAATTCTGATTTAATTGACCGACAGTGAAACCCCACCATCAGTATGCTTAAAAAAAAAAAAAAGTCTTCCATTTAGTTCAAATGTCCATCCGAGGTTAAGAATCAGTATCTTTTGTTTACTCATTTTACCCTAACCTTTTATCAAAAGGCCAGGTATATCATACAATTTGTCTTCCGCAACAGCTCTGTCAATTATAAAATGACTCCAGCACGAGTTAGCTTGCTTAACTAAGTCTACCTTTTAAAATATTCTAGGGACCTTCAAGATGGCAGAGCAATAAGACGTGGAGATCACCTTCCTCCCCACAAATACATCAGAAATACATCTACATGTGGAACGACTCCTACAGAACACCTACTGAACGCTGGCAGAAGACCTCAGACCTCCCAAAAGGCAAGAAACTCCCCATGTACCTGGGTAGGGCAAAAGAAAAAAGAAAAAACAGAGACAAAAGAATAGGGATGGAACCTGCACCGGTGGGAGGGAGCTGTGAAGGAGGAAAGGTGTCCACACACTAGAAGCCCCTTCGCGGGCAGAGACTGCGGGTGGCGGAGCGGGGAAGCTTCGGAGCCGCCGAGGAGAGCGCAGCAACAGGGGTGCGGAGGGCAAAGCGGAGAGATTCCCGCACAGAGGATCGGCGCCGACCGGCACTCACCAACCCGAGAGGCTCGTCTGCTCACCCGCCGGGGCAGGCGGAAGAGACTTTATCTTCCCTCTTTGTTTCCTGGTGCGCGAGGAGAGGGGATTCAGAGCACCACCTAAACTAGCTCCAGAGACGGGCGCGAGCCGCGGCTATCTGCGCGGACACCAGACACGGGCATGAAACGCTAAGGTTGCTGCCGCAGCCACCAAGAATCCTGTGTGCAAACACAGGTCACTAACCACACCTCCCCTCCCAGGAGCCTGTGCAGCCCGCCACTGCCAGGGTCCCGTGATCCAGGGAGAAGTTCTCCAGGAGAACGCATGGCGCGCCTCAGGTTGTTGCACCATCATGCAGGCCTCTGCCGCCACAGGCTTGCCCCGCATTCCAGTACCCCTCCCTCCCCCCAGGTTGAGTGAGCCAGAGCCCCCTAATCAGCCGCTGCTTTAACCCCATCCTGTCTGGGCAGGAACAGAAGCCTGAGGGCAACCTACACGCAGAGGTGGGGCCAAAACCAAAGCTGAGCCCCAGGAGCTGTGCAAACAAGAAGAGAAAGGGAAATCTCTCCCAGCAGCCTCGGGAGCAGGGGATTAAATCCCCACAAGCAACTAGAGGTACCCTGCATCTGTGGAATACCTGAAGAGACAACAATCAACCCAAAATTGAAGCGGTGGACCTTGGGAGCAATTGTAGACATGGGGTTTGCTGTCTGCGACTGCATTGTTTCTGAATTTTATGTTTATCTTAGTATAGCTTTTAGCACTTATCACTGGTGGATTTATTTATTGGTTTGCTTGCTCTCTTTTTTTGTTACCTCTATTTTTATTTTAATAATTTTTTTTTACTTTTTTATTTTAATTATTTTATTTTATTTTGTATTCTTTTTTTTTAATTATCTTTTTTTCTTTCTTTTCTTTTTTTCTCCTTTTTCTTCTAAGCTGTGTGGCTGACAGAGTATTGGTGCTCTAGCCTGGTGTCAGGCCTGGCCCTGAGGTGGGAGAGCCAAGTCCAGGACACTGGACCACCAGAGACCTCCCGGCACCACGTAATATCAATCAGCGAGAGCTCTCCCACAGACCTCCGTCTCAACACTAAGACCCAGCTCCACCCAATGGCCAGCAAGCTCCAGTGCTGAACGCCCCATGCCAAACAACTAGTAAGACATGAACAGAACAGCACCCACTAGCAGAAAAGCTGCCTAAAATCATATTAAGTTCACAGACACACCAAAACACACCACCAGACGTGGCCCTGCCCACCAGAAAGACAGGCACCAATCCCCTCCACCAGGAATCCTACACAAGCCACTGAACCAACCTTACCCACTGGGGGCAGACACCAAAAACAATGGGAAATAAGAACCTTCAGCCTGTGAAAAGGAGACCCCAAATACAGAAAGTTATGCAAAATGAGAAGACAGAGAAATTCGCAGCAGATGAAGGAGCAAGGTAAAAACCCACCAGACCAAACAAATGAAGAGGAAATAGGCAGTCTACCTCAAAAAGAACTCAGCATAGTGATAGTAAAGATGATCCAAAAGCTTGAAAATAGAATGGAGAAAATATAAGACACGTTTAACAAGGACCTAGAAGAACAAAGAGCAAACAATGATGAACAACACAATAAATGAAATTAAAAATTCTCTGCAAGGAAACAATAGCAGAATAACTGAGGCAGAAGAACGGATAAGTGACCTGGAAGATAAAATAGTGGAAATAACTACCACAGAGCATAATAAAGAAAAAATATGAAAAGAATTGAGGACAGTCTCAGAGACCTCTGAGACAACATTAAATGCACCAACATTCAAATTATAGGGGTCCCCGAAGCAGAAGAGAAAAAGAAAGGGGCTGCGAAGATATCTGAAGAGATTATAGTTGAAAATTTCCCTAACATGGGAAAGAAAATAGTCAATAAGGTCCAGGAAGCACAGAGAGTCCCATAATTATAAATCCAAGGAGACACATACCAAGACACATATTAATCAAACTATCAAAACTTAAAAACAAAGAAAAAATATTAAAAGCAGCAAGGGAAAAGCAACAAATAACATACAAGGGAATCCCGATAAGGTTAAAAGCTGATCGTTCAGCAGAAACTCTGCAAGCCAGAAGGGAGTGGCAGGACATATTTAAAGTGATGAAAGGGAAAAACCTACAGCTAAGATTGCTCTACCCAGCAAGGATCTCATTGAGATTTGACAGAGAAATTAAAATCTTTACAAGCAAAGGCTAAGAGAATTCATCACCACCAAAGGAGCTTTACAACAAATGCAAAAGCTTTACAACTTCTCTAGGCAGGAAACACAAGAGAAGGAAAAGACCTACTATAACAAACCCCAAACAATTACGAAAATGGTAATAAGAACATACATATCGATAATGACCTTAAATGTAAATGGATTAAATGCTCCAACCAAAAGATACAGACTTGGCTGAATGGATACAAAAACAAGACCTATATTTACGCTGTCTACAAGAGACCCACTTCAGACCCAGGGACACATACAGACTGAAAGTGAGGGGATGAAAAAAGATATTCCATGCAAATGGAAATCAAAAGAAAGCTGGGGTAGCAATTCTCCTATCAGACAAATAGACGTCAAAATAAAGACTATTACAAGAGACAATGAAGGACACTACATAATGATCAAGGGATCAATCCAAGAAGAAGATATAACAATTGTAAATATTTCTGCACCCAATATAGGAGCACCTCAATACATAAGGCAAATGCTAACAGCCATAAAAGGGGAAATCGACAGTAACACAATCATAGTAGGGGACTTTAACACCCCACTTTCACCAATAGACAGATCATCCAAAATGAAAATAAATAAGGAAACACAAGCTTTAAATGACACATTAAATAAGATGGATTTAATTGATATTTGTAGGACATTCCAACCAATAACAACAGAATACACTTTCTTCTCAAGTGCCCATGGGACATTCTCCAGGATAGATCATATCTTGGGTCACAAGTCAAGCTTGGTAAATTTAAGAAAATTGAAATCACATGAAGTATCTTTTCCGACCACAACGCTATGAGACTAGATATCAATTACAGGGAAAAAAAATGCAAAAAATACAAACACATGGAGGCTAAACAACACGCTAGTAAATAACCAAGAGATCACTGAAGAAATCAAAGAAGAAATCAAAACATACCTAGAAACAAATGACAGTGAAAAACCGACAACCCAAATATACTGGATGCAGCAAAAAGCAGTTCTAAGAGGGACGTTTACAGCACTACAATACTACCTCAAGAAACAAGAAAAATCTCAAATAACAACCTAACATTACACCTAAAGGAATCAGAGAAAGATGAACAAAAAAACCCAAAACTTAGCAGAAGGAAAGAAATCATAAAGGTCAGATCAGAAACAAATGAAAAAGAAATGACGGAAAAAATAGCAAAGATCAATACAACTAAAAGCTGGTTCTTGGGGAAGATAAACAGAAATTGATAAACCACTAGCCAGATGCAAAAAGAAAAAAAGGGAGGAGACTCAAATCAACCGAATTAGAAATAAAAAAGGAGAAGTAACAACTGACACTGCAGAAATACAAAGGATCATAAGAGATTATTAAAAGGAACTATATGCCAATAAAATGGACAACCTGGAAGAAATGGACAAATTCTTAGAAAAGCACAACCTTCCGAGACTGAACCAGGAAGAAACAGAAAATACAAACAGAACAATCACAAGCACTGAGATTGAAACTGTGATTAAAATTCTTCCAACAAACAAAAGCCCAGGACCAGATGACTTCACAGGCGAATTCTATCAAACATTTAGAGAAGAGCTAACACCTATCTTTCTCAAACTCTTCCAAAATATAGCAGAGGGAGGAACACTCCCAAACTCATTCTACAAGGCCACCATCACCCTGATACCAAAACCAAAGATGTCACAAGAAAAGAAAGCTACAGGCCAATATCACTGATGAACATAGATGCAAAAATCCTCAACAAAGTACTAGCAAACAGAATCCAACAGCACATGAAAAGGATCATACACCATGATCATGTAGGGTTTATCCCAGGAATGCAAGGATTCTTCAATATACGCAAATCAATCAATGTGATGCACCATATTAACAAAATGAAGGATAAAAAACATATGATACTCTCAATAGATGCAGAAAAAGCTTTCTACAAAATTCAATATCCATTTATGATAAAAACTCTCCACAAAGTGGGCACAGAGGGAACATACCTCAACATAATAAAGGCCCTATATGACAAACCCACAGCTAACATCATTCTCACAGTGAGAAGCTGAAAGCATTCCCTCTAAGATCAGGAACAAGACAAGGTTGTCCACTCTCACCACTTATACTCAAACATAGTTTTGGAAGTCCAAACCACAGAAATCAGAGAAGAAAAAGAAATAAAAAGTATCCAAATCAGAAAAGAAGTAAAGCTGTCACTGTTTACAGATGCATGATACTATACACAGAGAATCCTAAAGACTCTACCAGAAAACTACTAGAGCTAATCAATGAATTTGGTAAAGTAGCAGGATACAAAATTAATGCACAGAAATCTCTTGCAGTCCTATACACTAATGATGAAAAATCTGAAAGAGAAATTAAGGAAACACTCCCATCTACCACTGCAACAAAAAGAATAAAATACCTAGGAATAAACCTACCTAAGGAG
>NC_041217.1:14406122-14407974 GCF_002837175.3 Physeter macrocephalus
CACCTATGGTCACCTTATTTTTGATAAAGGAGGCAAGAATACACAATGGAGAAAAGACAGCCTCTTCAATAAATGGTGCTGGGAAAACTGGACAGCTATATGTGAAAGAATGAAATTAGAACACTTCCTAACACCATACACAAAGATTAATCCATTTTGAGTTTAAGACCTAAATGTAAGGCCAAACACTATAAAACTCTCAGAGGAAAACATAGGAAGAACACTCTGACATAAATCACAGCAAGATCCTTTTTGACCCACCTCCTAGAGAAATAGAAATAAAAACAAAAATAAACAAATGGGACCTAATGAAACTTAAAAGCTTTTGCACAGCGAAGGATACCATAAACAAGACGAAAAGACAACCCACAGAATGGAAGAAAATATTTGCAAACAAAGCAACTAACAAAGGATTAATCTCCAAAATATACAAGCAGCTCATGCAGCTCAATATTAGAAAAACAAACAACCCAATCCCAAAATGGGCAGAAGAGCTAAATAGACATTTCCCCAAAGCAGATATACAGATTGCCAACAAACACACGAAAGGATGCTCAACATCACTAATCATTAGGGAAATACAAATCAAATCTACAATGAGGTATCACCTCACACCAGTCAGAATGGCCATCATCAAAGAATCTACAAACAATAAATGCTAGAGAGGGTGTGGAGAAAAGGGAACCCTCTTGCACTGTTGGTGGTCATGTAAATTGATACAGCCACTATGGAGAACAGTATGGAGCTTGCTTAAAAAACTAAAAATAGAACTACCATATGACCCAGGAATCCCACTCCTGGGCATATACCCTGAGAAAACCATCATTCAAAAAGAGTCATGTACCACAATGTTCATTGCAACTCTATTTACAATAGCCAGGACATGTAAGCAACCTAAGTGTCCGTCAACAGAAGAATGGATAAAGAAGATGTGGCACATATATACAATGGAATATCACTCAGCCATAAAAAGAAATGAAACTGGGTTATTTGTAGTGAGGTGGATGGACCTAGAGTCTGTCATACAGAGTGAAGTAGGTCAGAAAAACAAATACTGTATGCTAACACATATATATGGAATCTAATAAAAAAAAATGGTTCTGATGAACCTAGGGGCAGGACAGGAATAAAGACACAGACGTAGAGAATGGACTTGAGGACACGGGGAGGGGGAAGTTTGTAAGCTGGCACAAAGTGAGAAAGTGGCATGGACATATATACACTACCAAATGTAAAATAGCTAGCTAGTGGGAAGCAGCCGCATAGCACAGGGAGATCAGCTCAGTGCTTTGCTACCACCTAGAGGGGTGGGATAGGGAGGGTGGGAGGGAGACGCAAGAGGGAAGAGATATGGGGATATATGTATACATATACCTGATTCACTTTGTTATACAGCAGAAACTAATACAACACTAAAGCAATTATACTCCAACAAAGATGTTTAAAAAAAAAGCTGTAAAAAGAAAGTATGCAGAGGAGCGTTTAAGATAAACACATAAAAAAGATGCTTGTAAGAGTGGTACTTGCTTGCCATGTTGAGAACAATCAGTACTGTATCCATGAATGGTTGTGACAGCGTTTCTGTAATGCATGTACAGAAGTGTTTAAGAACACTTGTGGACTTCCCTGGTGGCACAGTGGTTAAGAATACGCCTGCCAGTGCACGGGACACGGGTTTGATCCCTGGTCTGGGAAGATCCCACAGGCCACGGAGCAACTAAGACTGTGCACCACAACCACAGAAGCCCGTGTACCTAGAGCCCATGCTCCGCAATAAGAGAAGCCACCGCAGTGAGAAGCCCATGCACTGCAACGAAGAGTAGCCCCGCTCACCACAACTAGAGAAAGCCTG
>NC_041217.1:14408028-14426250 GCF_002837175.3 Physeter macrocephalus
GAGAGAGGGAGGGAGGGAGGGAGGGAGGAAGGAATCATTATTTAAAAAAAGAACACTTGAAATAAAGATGTTCATAAGGAAAAAAATCTTTTTATAGACCGAAAAAAAATAAAATATTCTATAATCTTTTGAGTAATTTTAAACATAAAATGAAAATAGCTTGTAAGGATTAAACAAAATTTTCTTGCAATATTCAAGCCAGATCATTGGACTTGATTAACTCAACACTCAGTCTGAAAGACTCAAAGATTCATACTTATTGTATCTAAAAGGGATCCTAGATATCATCTAATTATACTTTTTCATTTCATATATAATAAATCTGAGACAGAATTAATCAAGTGATTTTTCACAATACCATCCAGCCATTTAGTGTTAGATTGAGTCCTATAACATCAATGTGTACTATATTCGTTATCGAGTGCAGCATAAGAAATTAGACAGAAACTTAGCAGCCATATTTTTTAAAAAGCCACACACACTCATAATCTCATACATGTCATACAGCTTCTTTGCATCATGAATTCAGGAACAGCATAGCTTCTTCCCTTCTGATTCACTGCGTTTCATGAGGTTGCAATCAAGATGCTCATCTGGTCTAGAGCCATCTGCAGGCCTGACCAGGGCTGAAGGGCCTGCCTCCAAGATGGCTCCCTCACAAGGGGGCTGCCAGAAGGTTTCAGTTCCTTGTCACAGGGATTTTTCATTGGGCTATTCTAGTATCCTCGTGACTTGGCAGCTCTAAGAGTTTATAGATCCCATTTTGTTCTATTTTATGCAAGAGGTTTGGAAGCCATACTCCATACCATCTGCAACATCCTCTTAGTTATGCGAGACATTTCTACCCACTGTGTGAGGGAACACAAAAGTGCACAAATACCAAGAAGCAGGAATCCACTGGGGGCCATCCTGGAGACCGCCCACCACAGGTATCTAAAATGAGCTAAAACCCTTCCATTTTAGCTCAAAATAAATCATAAACTTTAGGTCTTTGGCAGTCCTTCACAATTTAGTTAAGTTTTTAACACGGATAATGCGACAGTTCATGTCTTACCATCACTTGATATTTCATTATTTGACAATGTGTCATCTAGTAGCAAGAAAATAGAGCTTTAAAACTACGTAGTTTCAATGACTTGTGCTGCTTTAACAAAACCTGCATTGATCTCATTTGACATTTTTGGCATTTACCTTAAAAGTCCATCTTTTTTTTCTTTCAGTGATCTGAGAATTTTAAGTTGAGAAATTTTATTTTTGTTTTAAAAGCATTAAAAAAAAGTTTTCCTCCTCTGACAAGATATGCAATCTTTTCTACCCACAGTAAGTAAGATCATTTTTCTCACTGATCATGATATGTGATCTACATCAGCATATCACCTGCATGCTAGGGATCGATCAATTCTCATGTCTGAGATTGTCATGAACTTCAGTAATGAAGCAAAATATGTATTAGCATTGTCTTTTTAGGTTACAAAGAATGTTAACATTTTTTAATTTTTGACTAGAAAAACAATATTGCAGTTTAAAATTTACTTTTAAAGAAAAAATGATGTTTAAAATCAGTCCATAGTAATGTATAAAATTTCAAGGTAAAATTTCTAATTATTGACAGAACAATTCATTTCTCAAATCACACACTAAAAATATTTGCTGTACCCTGAAAAATATATGTAAGGAATTACACCATGTGAATGTCTTATTGCTTACAGAATCATTAATAGCTTATTAATGATTAATCATTAACAGTTTATTAACAGGACCTTAATAACTACTCTTGCCATTTTAAGGTGTATTAAGCTACTCCAGGAATTGTGAGCTAACGGTAATAAACATTATCTTATTACTGAAAGTAAGGCAGAAATAAGGACTCTCCCATTCCTGGGCCAAACTTCACTCTGATGAGTTTAATACAGTTTATTTGGCAAATGCCAAGAGTTGATATTGTCACATGATGCTAAAAAGAAGCATAGCTTTAAATGACTTTAATGGCAAAATCCTGAAAGACTCCAGGGTAGGGATCTCATTACTAGAAAGAGCGGTGAGGGTATGTCTGTCCGTGAGGTGTGTGCCAATGTATTTTTATCTAAGTTTCTGAGTCCCCATCAGCCTTGGAATGTCTCTCTTCATGGAATACTTTTAGTTATTAATTCATACATTAATAGCCCACTTCATTCCAAAATATGCCTAAAGTCAGTCCTTCTTCATTCATGCCTATGGTTTCTAGGGATGTGTGTATGAGGGGAGAGGACTATCTGTCCATTTGTGTCTCCCTAATGGATATGCCTTTGTTCGTCTTTGTCTGCATTTCTCTGGGTCTATCTGTGTCTTTGAGCTATACAACTTACCTTTACTCATCAATTGACCTATACCTCATCTCATTCCAAAGAGAATTTGAGGTGGCCGCAATAGTCTCCATGAACGGCTTTCTGTCTGCATTTGTCTTCCCCTGGCTTTTTCCTGCCTCATTCCAAGTCACCAATTACCCTGTATTTAAACATCAGTGTTTCCTATTTCAGTCCTCATTAACAACTTTGTCTCATTACTCATCATATAAACTTCCACATAGTTGTATCATCAGTTCTGCCATCTGTTTTCAAAAATTTGACTAACCTTTTAGTGACTGTAGGGGACTTTAGCACCCCTACTGAGTCTCAAATGTATCACAACTAAGCTTTGCAGAACTCTGCCTCTTCAAGTCCAGATCACAGCCTCCATCCCCAAGCTATCTGAAGATCTATTGCTGAAGTCTATTTCCTGGGGACAGGAAGACCTGTCCCCGGTGGTGGTGGTTTAAGGGTCATGCTCTTGTGCAATACCATTTAATGAGCACAGAAAAAAATGGGCAAAAATCACAGGTGCTGGCTTTCTTTTGCTTTACTTAAAGCTGATACCTGCAGGTAGCTCTAATTGAGACAGTAATCAAAGCCAGTAACTGAAGCCTTATTCAACCCTGAGATCTATGTATCTTATAAATACTGAAGCGTGAACCAAATTTTTTGATAATACATTTTAAGAAAGAGAATGTAGATAAAACGGTCAGATTGATCAAAACCCTCTCCCATGAGCTACGGAAATAAGATTTCTGAAAATAAATGATGGGGAAAGAGTGGTGAATATTTTTAAAGACATCTTGGGCTTCAATCTCCTACTCCCACTGAATTCCTTTTGTTTGTGGACAGCCTGATGTGGCAGATTAAAGACAACAGTAAATGATTTGGCATCTCTTTCCTAGAGAAGTAGATTCTCAATCTCCTGTCCTTTAATCTACCTTGACCTTAGTGACTAGCTTGACCAATAAAGTGCAGTGGCAGTGAGAAAATGAGATTTCTGAGGCTAAGCTATAATCAACAGTCTTTCTGTTTCCTCCGAGCTTTGTAGGAACACTGCCTCTGAAGGCCCTCAGCCACCACGTAAGCAGTTGGACTCCCCTGAGACCATTATGCTGGAGAGTCCACAAGAAGACGCTCGGGAAAACCACCCCAAATGAGCCCTGCTTTCTAGCCTCCCTACCAAGGTGTCAGACTGTGACTCAAGCCACACTGGGCCCTCCAGTCTAGCCCACATGCCAGGGGAATCCTCATGAGTGATCTCCATGAATTGATGCACATAGAATAAAAGAACAGCCAACTGAGCCTACCTGAACTCCCGACACGGTCGTAAGATAAAACGACATGGTTGTTTTAAGCCAACTAAGTTTTGCGGTGGTTGCGGGAGGAGGTTGCTGGAGCACCTCACTATCCTACCTGGGGTCAATCCATCCCAGGCTTGTAAGTGGGATTTCAACTCCTTTCTCGATTTGCAAACAACACAAGCATCCAACACTGGCATCTAACTTTCCCTCCTATGTACAATCTTGGGTGTGTGTGTGTGTGTGTGTGTGTGTGTGTGTGTGTGTGTGTGTGTGTGTGAGAGAGAGAGAGAGAGAAAATGAGAATGGAAATATTAGCCCCACTAGACACCTAACATGGTTTATGCTTACGACTTTTTTCAGCACAGTTCTATGGAAGACCTACTTGCTTCTACTGGGATATTTGAGACATATCCATCTCTCTACTACTAATACCTCTTCATGGTCAATACTTGTTGCTTTAACCAGGTTCCTTCTAGTGTAGCCATCAAATAAAAAGTCTGTATTTCAGAAGCACCTTGAAAAAAAATTTACCCTACTGAGTTTCATATAGACAATAAATATTTGCTTATTGATTGAGTGAACCTTTAACACAAAGATCTCTTTCAATAAATTTTTATTGCTCTCTGTCTGTGTTTCAGGAGCAAAGCAACAGAACATAAGGATAGTTGTGGTCCTTGAGAGCAGGAGGGTTCTGCCATGTTTCACTACCAGAGACCACTCCCTCTTACTGAAACATTTGATAATTTCCAGAAAGGAATCCCCTTGATGTTACTTTTCCAATACGATGCTGTTTGTTTTTTTTTTTTTTAATAACTGACAACAGGAAGAAAAACAGCTGGAGGCTACAGACCCGGCTGAGCAGACTCCATGGGAGGAATCTCTTCACATCTAATATACACTGATGGGACATATATGCATTTCTCCAGCAATGTACACATTTCGTTGTGGGGGAAAAAAATTCCCTTTCCCCTCAGGGCCTCAGATTCCCAGGCCAGTCTAATGGACACATCCAGGAATACCATTCCAATGGATCATTTCATGGAGGTGTGCTTTAGGGAGTGCCAGTCACACAGACATTCCTGGTGCCCCTTGAACTGTTCAAGCCACAAGTACATCCTCCTCCAGATATGTCCCCGCTGTGTGTCTCACCCCATCCCAGCCTCTTCTCTCTACTCCTTCTCTTTACCTTTTGAAATAGGGTAATAGCTCTCAACTTGTGCTCAGAAGTACTCTCGCTCTCTGCTTTGGCAGGTCCTGACTATTTTGGAGTCACCTGGGATAATTTTCCTTATCAAAGTCACTGGTAGGAAAAACTAAGTCAACATTCTGGGACTATTCCAGTGCAAAGCGGTCCAGCTACCATTCACCTAGTGCAGAGTGAAGGGGGTGCACTCTGGAGCTGCTAGCTTTAGGAATTACTTTAGCTAGTGAAATTGAGCACTTCCTTTTATCCTCTCTAAAGTTCACCCCCAACTAGAAATAGTTAATCAAAGGGTTAAACACGTGGAGACGTTTCCCCCAGAGCAAAAGAAATAATGGAGCCAACACCTCCCATGCTGTTAGAATCATCCAAACACTCCCAAGACTGATGTCACTGAATTTGCCTGCATTTCATGACTGCTTTTCCGCTTCCGATTTGGGATTAGCAAGAAAGGTAAGTCATCAGGGAACCTATTTATTACCGAGATAATAAACTGGAGGAATCCATCTAGCCAGCACTGAAGCTTGGCTCATAACAAACCTCCCTCAGTTTTATGATGCCAAAGTTCAATGCCAGGAACTAGATTCTGTTTCAGAAACAGAAACTTCCCACCAAGAGTAACGAGTTAACTGTTGGAGTGTTTCAAAGTCATGGGACTCTGAACTCTATTTGCAAAAGTATTATTGGGAAGATGGTGAGAGATGGAAGATTCTCTCTCTCTCTCTCTCTCTCTCTCTCTCTCACTCACTCACACACACACACACACACACACACACACACACACACACACACAGGCTTAATTCTAAGGTCCTCTCCTTCCTCAGGTAACTACAGCCAACATGGAATCTTCCCAAGAACAAAGATTAACATTCACTGATTTTTGCCCCAGACACTGTACTAAGTGGTACAACATCCTACCACACTCTTATTTCCTCTAGTTCCACACTAAATTCCACTGCCTATGGAGACACCCTGGCCACATCGCTGAGGAGTTCTCTTCCTTAATCACACACCACAGCTCAACGTTGCGCTAAGTTTCCTTTCTCCACTTTTCTCCCTCACCCCACCCCCTTCCCAGGTTACAACTCACCTGATGACACACAGGCACTCTGGGTGCAGCCTGAGTGTTGCCCACACCTCCATGGGGCGTAGGCCTATACATTCACAGTGTCCAATTCCCCTAACTACTTCCTTGGGGAGTATTTTATTGACGTGGGAATAGGACAGACAGGAACCATAGATCTGCATGCTAATTCCTGTCACCATAAGTAATACCTACCCTGTACTCTGCCTTTGTAGATATTCACCACATTGGTGAGAACATGCATTGTCATGTGCCCCAAGATGGTCTTTTTCTAGGTCTGTTACCCCAACCCTGCACGTAGGGCGGCCTCCATCCCCCTCCCTAGGATAAGCACCTGAATGCCTGGTTCTTCATTTCCCTCTTTCACTCTTCTCTCCTTAGTTCTTAGCCTCATATTTGTATTTCTCAAATAAACAAAATGATTATCTCATGTGCCTTTTCTAACCGATTATAATGCTACATTAACACCACTAGGAGAATCATTAAAGTTTCTAGGTTTCTCTAGGTCTGGGACAGTTTACTATTCAAATATTCCCTAAGGGAAAATATTTTTATCCCCTCAAGGAAATTTAGGAGAGGGATAATCAGTCTAACATGGGAAAGAAAAATGAAACAGTTAATTTTTTCCTAACAGGTTGACTGAAGTTCTTAACTATATTTCTGAATATGACACATATCAGAGATCAATCTCCACTGACCTCCACCTAAAGTCATGTTTCTTTTTCCCTGTTACTAGGCAAAGCGCCTGTTATAGAATGAATTATGTCCCCCAAAATTCGTATGTTGAACCCCTAGTACCACAGAATGTGACTGTCAATTTGGAGACAGAGCCTTTAAGAGGTAATTAAGTTTTTTACAAAAGGTCATTACAGTTGGCTCTAACCCAATCTGACTGGTGTCTTTTTAAGCAAAGGAGATTAGGACACACACGAGACACCAGGCACACACACAAAGGCCACGTGAGGACACAGCAAAAAGACATTCATCTGTAAGCCAAGCAGAGAGCAGCCTCCGGGAAAACCTAACCTGCCAAAGTGTTGATCTTGGACTTCTAGCCTCCAGAACTGTGAGAAAACAAATTTCTGTTTAAGCCGCCCAGTCTGTGGCTCAGGTGCACCTCAGAGATATTGTGGGCCTGGTTCCAGACACAGCAGTGAAGCGAATATCACAACAAAGTGAGTTACCAGTTTTTTGGTGTCCCAGTTTATATAAAAGTCATATTTACACTAGACTGTAGTCTATTAAGTGTGCAATACCATCACGTCTAAAGAAACAATGTACATACCTTAATTTAAAAATACTTTATTGCTGGGCTTCCCTGGTGGCGCAGTGGTTGCGCGTCCGCCTGCCGATGCAGGGGAACCGGGTTCGCGCCCCGGTCTGGGAGGATCCCACGTGCCGCGGAGCGGCTGGGCCCGTGAGCCGTGGCCTCTGAGCCTGCGCGTTCGGAGCCTGTGCTCCGCAACGGGAGAAGCCACAGCAGAGGGAGGCCCGCATACCACAAAAAAAAAAAAAAAAAAAAAAAAAAAACTTTATTGCTAAAAAATGCCAACGATCACCTGAGTCTTCAGTGAGTCACGGTAGTAACATCGAAGACTGTTGATCACAGATCACCGTGACAAATCCTGTTTAATAATAATGAAAAAGTTGGAAATATTGCAAAAATTACCGAAATGTGACAGAGACACAAAGCAAGCACATGTTGGGAAAATGGTGCCAACAGACTTGCTTGACACAGGGTTGCCACAAACCTTCGATTTGTAAAAAGTGCAGTATCTGCAAAGCACAATAAAGCAAGGTATGCCCCTACTTTCATATAACAGCCCAAGCAAACTAAAACAAGGCCTAAGAAAAAGAAAATACTCTTTCTAAAGCTTAGATCGCTTATGGATGTCTAACATGCAAAAAAAAAAAAAAAAAAAAGGCATGAATTGATATGACAGAAGTTGTACAAATTTTTTGGTCCTGATCAACCAATTCCGAGAAAGGGACAAATATCCTCATTGAGAGGCGCACTTTCTTCCTCTGGAAACTCCAAGGTCATAGCAAGGAGTCTTATAAATGAAATGTTGTTCTCTTTCTTCTCTTTCCCAGAAGGATCATTTAAGTACACATTCTCTCCCTTTGATGAGACTTAACTAAACCACTTTACACTCCAAACTCAAGCCCACAGCAGCTTTCTCCAAGGGTGCAGATTCTTGGGCGATTCTCATCCAACTTTCTACTCTAGTATGCCAGTAAAACCTTAGGACAGCTTCTCAAAATTGACTGGTACTCTTCAGGTAACAGATTTAATTATGTAAAACAGATGCTAAAAGTTGAATTCTAGAATACTTGTAATCAATTTCCCTGAGAATAAATGAACCTTGGTTTTGTACAGAACTTCTCCATTGCAGCAAATTCCAAAGTTGTGTTACGTGCTGATAAATCCTAAAAGCCTCTTGTATTTTCCTAAGTTCATATCCTTTACCTATTGCTATTATTATACTTAGCTTTTTTTAAATCAGTGTTTATAATGTTCACTCTTCTATTACTACTTGCCCTAAAACAATTTGTGCATATTTTTCTTTGATGACTCTTTAAATCCAAAAAGAAGGTATCTCTTTATAACTCCTTTAACATGCCAGCTTATTCTTAGACAACCTCAAAGGCATGAGCTGCCGTGTTATCAACTTCCTTCAGTGAACTTCATCTCATCTGGCCATCAGCCAACCTCTACTAAAAATGAGCATGTAATTGTCAAGCCCATAGCTGTCGGGACAGAGACGCTGAAATATCCGTCCCTGGGATTATGAACTACATTTAGTTTTTTCCATTTTTAGCAGAACAACTGGGGCACTCGGGATAATCTCATCTATGTCACTTCAGAACTAGGCTTTAAATTGGGTCATTAACTTAGACATTTGTCTAAAAATTGTATGATGAATTTTCGTTTATATAAACTTTGACACAGAAGTTTAATGTAAAAGTAAGATGGTATGATTGTTTCCCCCATAATAACATGAGAAATCCAAAAATTTTAGCCGGAGTTCTTTCCACATCTCTTGAGAATTTCACTCCTGCAACTTGGCATCTTCTAATATAAACTATTTCCGAATCTTAAATTCAGAATTAAGAGAGGGGAAGAGGAATAGAGGGAGGGAGTGGGACTCTGTCCCTCAACAGCCATCACCACAGAGTGTGTAAGGTGGGAAACTCGCAAACAATAAAAACTGTCCATCCCTAGCGTACGAGTGATATGCACTGCCCTAATATTTCTTTCTCTCAATAGGGGAATCCTATGGTTAACACTAAGCTTAGCTTTATCAACATATCCAGTAAACTGAAGGGAGAGCAGAAAAGTCTAGATTTTCTTTAACTTTTTATTTTATATTGGCGCATAGTTGATTAACAACGTTGTGTTAGTTTCAAGGTGTACAACAGTGATTCAGTTATACATATACACGTTATCTATTCTTTTACAAATTCTTTTCCCATTTAGGTTGTTACATAATATTGAGCAGAGCTCCCTGCGCTCTACAGTAGATCCTTGTTGATTCTGATCTGAGTCCTTACAGGGAACGATGTGCAGAACTGGTCACCTATGAAGGTTGCCAAGAAGACCCTAATTACTGCTCACCAGGCAGCGTCTGCAGCTCCCTTTCAGAGAATCAGTGCTCTACATGTAGCAATCATGGGGACAGCCTGGGAGAGGAGGCTACCTGCTGTTATGGTCCTAGGAGACAGAGAGCCTCTTAAAGAGCAGGGGAGTCAAATATTTGTCCAGAGTAGACACCGATTGTAAAGTCTATAGGCAAATTATGAATGTGCTGTTTATGACGTCACCCACAAAGCTGCTTTTCTTGTACTAGTCCTCTATTTGTTCCATTTCCCCAATTCAATGGCAAGCCTGGCAAGAATGGGATTTCTGCAGCCTTCTTTATGAGAATATCCCCTTTCTTAGGAGCTTTTAATGTCAAGTAGTTATCCCTGGCTCCAGGCATTATCTCACTTCTCATTACTGTACTCTTTTTAAATGCCCTATTAAATGTCTCCTCCTCTGCCTCAATATTTATAGGCTGCAAATAATTATTGATTATTATGCTCTCCAAACTGGCCTAAAGTAACTGCTCAGCTCTGATCTAATGCCTTTCAATAGTTGAGTATAAATCACCTTCTTTGTCCATTAACTTTGAATGGATTTGGAAAACTATGAACTCACAAGAGGCATAAAGTGAAGGAAATAGTCTGACATACCTAATTGGCCCAACATCTGTCTTTCAGTTTTAGTCTCCTTGCTTCTGGTAAAACTGAGGAGGAATTCATAGCCACCTGGGGAGCCCAGGCCTTTCAAACAATGAGTTAAGACTTCGTTTTCATCAGTCAAGTCACTAAAGACTTTTAGGGATTGCTATAGTAATAAAGTGGTCCCTCTTTGAAATGTTACATATTTTGTCCTCCTAAGGATCCCACAGAACTCTATTTGCCAACAGGGCAGCTGCAGTGTCAAAGTGACACCATCCCACTTACTTGGTCACAGCTGGGACTCTCGCAGAAACTGTCAAAGTAGCAAGTTGTCAAGATAGTTGTAGAAGTTCCCTGCTGCTACCATGTGTCATTCTGCTCTAGTTTTCCAGCACAACCAACGTGTCAGCAATTCCCATCACACCTGAGATAGTAAGCTTGAAGTTACTCTTTTCCCTTTTTTATTTTCTATCATCCTGATAGACAAAGACCTGGTACTGTCATATAAGAGGCCTAGGGTAAATCTATTTGAAAAAAATGCCTACCACTTGGAATCTACTGGCTCTTTTAATAAGCTGTAATTAACTGAGGCTTGGGAAGGAGATTGTGAGGAATATTCCTGTCCTTCACAGATTTATCCTGGAACTGGGACCAGGAGGAAAAACAGTTAATAGTGGCACAGGAGCTATGGCCATGTCACTGCAGGTTGCAAGGAAACGGCCCTGCCACTCAAGTGTTCAGTTTAGCTTTCCTCTCCCATTTTCCTAAAGGATACATTAAATACACATCAATTGAACTAACAGCCGCCAAGCTCATGACTGCTTTGCCTAGAAACAGCAGCATAACTAGAACTGTTTAATTAAGTTGACTAAAATAGACTTTAGAAATTACTGCATCCAATCCTTTCACTTTATGGAGTTGGAAAGCTGAAACCAAGGAGGGATTTCCTGAGGTTACATCTTGAATTCATGCCAGAGGCAGGACTAAAAGACTATAGCTTCGTTTTTCCCCTATAATCCATACTCAATTTTGTTACATAACTGAATCACACTCTTCCCATAAAAAATAACTTTCTATTACAGTACCACAGAACTGTAAAGCTTCTGTGATGTCTTTTTTTCCCCTTCTTTTTGTTTTGTTTTAAAGGACACACAAAAAATTGTAAATGCAGAAACATGTCTGCAAAATATCTCTTGAGGCTCACCAAAAAATAAATAAATACAGATGAGTTACTGTGAAGACTATCTCTGTCTCCCCTAAAATGTGTTTCAGGCTTGAGACTTTGACAGGTTTTATGGGTGTGGATGGAGAGATTAGATGGATAGCACCTTGACCCTTTCCCATTGTAGGAACTTCTGACGGATCCAAACAATATACGAAAGAGAAGGAAAGTTGCAGGTATCATCATAGGGGAAATTGTCAAATGCCTCATAGTTGTTTGCAAAACTTCTGCAATCGATCTTATGATAGCTAACCATATTTACCTCTCCTACAGCTTGTTATAGGAGAAGAGGAGGTCAAAATCTCTCTCTGCTATGGAACTTAGGTTCTAGTGAATTGTGCATGAGATTGCCGCTTGAGTCTTAAATAGTCAAATTGAGCTCTCAATCTAGAACCCTAGAGGAAAGGAATCATTGATTCTTTCATTGTTGCTCTCTTTTGTGTATCATTCCTTTTCTTATAAACATTTTCATACTCAAATAAGCAGAAGATGGGCTCAGTAAAGCATTCAAGAGTCAAAAGTATCCACGCTCCCAATATTCCATTCATTCTGTAATTGATCTCAAAATTTAGAGACTGTTCAAAGCTTCCCCCTTACAGTACACATATAAAATACTGAAAACCGACACATTTTCAAGGGTTTACACTAGTGTAAAGACATTTTGAAGCTTAAAAGGAACACTGACCTTTGTATATCTGAGACCCAAACATCCATAACAATTTTTAATGTTTTGAAAGCAGAAAATCCTTCAGTCGGACTAAAATGAACCCAAACTTGTCAAGCTAATAGCCAAATTGCTTCTCCTTTAGATGCTGCACAGCTGAAAAGTGACAAGATTTTAAAAGCTCTGCATCAGGTACAGAACTGTGTAGCAAAGGCTGATTGTTCTGTTTCATTCACAACTAAATGGTTCTTTTAAAATGTGTATTAAAAGTCATTTCAAGCTGTCCTGTAATTTGCCTGGTCTTCTCATTTGTAAGCAATCAGGGGAAATCTGTTTTTCTGACAGTCCCGCAATCTGCTATCACAGGCGGAATTTTCTTGGCTAAGGTATTTCCTGGATTCTCCGTAGGACTCTGGGGCAAGCCTAAAATGTTTAACTTTGGCCTCCCAAGGTGAACTGTACCTCCGGGTGTATCAACTCATGATTTCCAAGTATGCAGAGTGTCATGTTAGACGCTCAAAGATATAGACTAACACATCCCCTCAAGCCAACTTGCTACGTGTGCTCTACTTTTCGTGTACGCGCAGCCTTATGGCTCTGTGTAATTACACATATATTTAGGACTCCTGAAGCAGGTGGGTTGCTTCAGCATTTTGACCCTGAGGATATTTTGATTCTGAAGATGTTCTTATTCTAACAGGCATCTGAGAATGTGGCTGCTGACTTTGACCTTGCCTGTGCCTGTGAGAACACGGATCTCCTGATTGCCTTCACCGTCCTCTTGATTTACCCGTCTTTCCTCTGTCCCTAGTACAGGAATAGAGAAACTGTTCAACAAAATGTGAACATATATACAGGCTTACCTTGTTTTAGTGCGCTTTGCTTTGTCGTGCTTTGTAGTATTGTGGGGTGCTTTGTTGTTGTTGTTGTTTTTAACAAATTGAAAGTCTATGGCCACCCTGCATCACGCAAGTCTATCGGCACCATTTTTCCAACAGCATTTGCTTACTTCATGTCTTTGTGTCACGTTTTGGTAATTCTTACAATATTTCAAACCTTTTTCATTCCTGTTATTTTTATCATGGTGACCTGTGATCCGTGATCTTTGAGATGTTACTATTGCAATCGTTTTGGACAAATGTGTGTCTTCTGACTGCTCCACCAACCCGTCATCCCCCATCCCTCTCCCTTCTCCTTGGGCCTCCCTATTCCCTGAGACTCAAAAGCATTGAAATTTGGCCAGTTAATAACCCTACACTTATCCCTGAGTGTTCAAGTGAAAGGAAGAGTCGCACATCTCTCACTTTAAAACAAAAGCTAGAAATGATTAAGCTTAGTGAAGAAGGCATGTCGAAAACAGATAGGCTGGAAGCTAGGCCTCTTGCCCCAAACAGTTAGCCCAGTTGTGAAAACAAAGCAAAAGTTCTTGAAGGAAATTAAAAGTGCCATTCCAGTAAAAACACAAATGATAAGAAAGCAAAACAGGCTTATTGCTGATATGCAGAAAGTTTTATCGGTCTGAAGAGAAGACCAAACCAGCCACAACATTCCCTTAAAGCAAAGCCTAATCCAGAGCAAAGCCTAACTCTCAATTCTATGACCTTGAGAGAGGCGAGGGAGCTGCAGAGGAAAAGTGTGAGGCTAGCAGAGGTTGGTTCATGAGATTTAAGGAAAGAAACTGCTACGTAACATCAAAGTGTAAGGCGAAGCAGCAAGTGCTGATGGAGAAGCTGCAGCAAGTTATCCAGAAGATCTCAATGAGATAATTGATGAAAGATTAATGAAAGTCACTACACTAAACAACAGATTTTTCAATGTAGATGAAACAGCCTTATATTGGGAAAAATTGCCATCTAAGACTCTCATAGCTCAAGAGAAGAATTCAACGCCTGGCTTGAAAGCTTCAAAGGATAGGTTGACTCACTTATCAGGGCTTAGGGTAGCTGGTGACTTTAAGTGGAAGCCACTGCTCATTTACCATCTGAAAAGCCCAGGGTCCCTAAGAATTACCCTATATCTGCTCTGCCTGTGCTCTCTAAATGGAACAACAAAGCCTAGATAACAGCACATTTATTTACAACATGGTGAACTGAATATTTTAAGCCCACTGTTGACACCTACTGCTCAGAAAAAAAGATTACTTTCAAAATATTACTGCTCAGTGACAAGGTACCTGGTCACCCAAGAGCTCTGATGGAGATGGACAATGAGATTAATGTTGTTTTCATGCCTGCTAACACAACGTCCGTTCTGCAGCCCATGTTTCAAGGAGTAATTTCAACTTTCAAGTCTCATTATTTAAGAAATATATTTTGTAAGGCTACAGCTGCATAGATTGTGATTACTCTTATGGATCTGGGCAGAGTAAATTGAAAACCTTCCAGAAAGAATTCACCATTCTAGATGTCATCAAGAACATTTGTGATTCATGGGAAAAGGCCAAAATACCAACATAACAGGGGTCTGCGAGAAGTTGATTCCAACCGGCGTGGATGACTGAGGGGTTCAAGACTTCAGTGGAGGAGGTAACTGCAGATTTGGTAGAAATAGCAAGAGAATTAGAAGCGGGGCCTGAAGATGTGACTGAATTGCAGCAATTTCATGATAAAAGCTTAACAGATGAGGAGTTGCTTCTCTGGATGAGCAAAACGGGGTTTCTTGAGGTGGAATCCACTCCTGGTGTAGATGTTTTGAAGACTGTTGAAATGACAACAAAGGATTTAGAATATTATATAAACTTAGCTTATAAAACAGCAGCAGAATTTGAGAGGTTTGACTCCAATTTTGAAAGAAGTTCTACTGTGGGTAAAATGTTATCAGAACAGCTTTGCCCACTCAGAGAAATTGTTCGTGAAAGACAAAGTCAACTGATGCAGCTAACTCCACCGTGGTTTTATTTTAAGAAACTGTCACAGTCACCCCAACCTTGAGCAGCCACCACCCTGATCAGTCAGCAGCCATCAACACTGAGGCCAGACCCTCCATCAGCAAAAAGATTAGAACTCGCTAAAGCCTCACATGATAGTTGGCATTTTTTAGCAATAATTTTTTATTTAAGGTATGTACATTTTTTAGATATGTTATTGCATACTTAACAGACTAGCCTAGTGTAAATGTAACTTTTATATGCACTGGAAAACCAAAAAAAATTGGTGACTCACTTTATCGTGATACTTGCTTTATTGCAGTGGTCTGGAACCAGACCTGCAATATCTCTGAGGTCTGCCTGCATGACAAAAAGTAAACAGCATTATATCAACTTGGTCACTTTATAAATAATATTTTTTCTACTTTATAATCATTTGACTATTCCTGGTCCCACAGAAAACAGGTAGTGGGACTGTGGTTTGAAGATAGGTCTGTGTGCTTCCAAAGATCAAGCGCTTAACCTCTCTGTTATAATTTTCTAGATTAAGTGTTATGTAATATATCATTTAGAAGAAAATGTGAACACTTTGCTCCTGAAATCCGAATGATAAATGATTTGTATAGTCCTTAAGGGACCACAAGTTTGTCCCCACAAATCTGAGATGCTCCGAGGAGGACAGGAGTGGACAACCATATCAAATCCCTATCAAGACAAGGGAGGTTGAAGACCTACCCAGATTAGAAGAGCTGGCTGACTGGTACCCAGGAGACAGAGATTTCCTGAGGCTTTTCTTCCTCCCTTCATCCTAAAGAGTGACAAACAGCTTCAACTTTTTCTCAGGGTAATTAACTGTTTTTTCCATTACAAAGGAGGACAAAATCCAGGATTGCCTTTTTAAAACATTCCTTCTCAAACTGTAGATATGTGTCAGAAGAAAGAAATATGCACTATATGAGGTGGACCTGTGGGTGTGGTTTTACTGTTTGTACAACCCTAAATTCTATCTTGTTTTGCATTTCTAGAAACCGAATCTACTGAGCTTAACTGGTTAACTTTTGTGGTATAATAAAGAATATATCGTCCCAGGTTCCTAGCACAGAGCTTCATAAACCCTTGGAATTTCCTGAGTGACAGGAGTGTCTTTGCTATGTTAATGAAGTGATTCTTGGTGGGTCCCTAGATAGCTCAGAGGTCAGCAGAAAGAACCACTACCAGTGATCAGAGGATTGGAACTTTGGGCCAGCCAGATCTCCAGGGAGAGATGGGAGGAGGGCTCAGGGAGGTCAGAGATCAAATTTGATCACACGGCCAATGAATTAATCAATCACAGCTACATAGTGAAAACACCAGTAAAATACCAATAAAATATTCCCTTCTTTTAATTGTTTTCCATGATCTCAGTGGCTGTGTTATCTGTCCTGCCACACTAGCCAACAAAAGCTGTAAACCTTGTCTCTTCCATATTGTCCAGACCCAGTACACTGAAAATATATATTGACTCAAATCAGTTAAATCACAAGGCAAATTTCCTTTGGCAAAAGTTATTTCACCTGTAAACCTAAAACGCACAGTGCATATGTGCATTTTTGGGGAAAGAGGTGCCGTAGCTCCCATCAGGGTCTCAAAAGGATTTATAATCTAAATATACTTAGAAATGATTCTCTTTAACATTGAATTTATCTTCCTGAGATGTTATATCTGACATTGTGTTAGCTGATACCTGGTGGCAAAAACATAGTATGTAATGAAAGTATCACAACTTTTTTCTGAGATGCTAATTTTATTTTAGAGATAAAAAAGAAAAGGCTTTTTGACTTTTATGTTTTCTTAGAAGTGTTACACTAAAAAATAAATTTTAAGTAACATTGTTTGCATAATAATAATATTATCACTAAGTAAAATTTAACTGGACCAAAATTTCAGTAAATTTTATTTTATTAGATTCATTTTAATATTTCCAAAATGGCATTATGCATGTTGCCAAGTATTTTATTCTTTGTTTATAAGCTGCATCTCCTTTTCCAGAGGTTTGTATGCCTGTAGTTTTAGGTATATGAAGAAATTTTAATTGGGACGCAAAGCTTTTATGTTTAAATCACAGATTTTCCAGATATTGCTTCACCCTTTTCAATTATTCTTAAACATACAAAAAAAAAAGATTTCAGTAATTATATGTGAATATTTATAAATCATTGGCAGCATGTAACAAGTCAAAAGAAAAATACTGAAGGGCTAAGTTTTTGCCCAGGATAGAGTAGTGCCTCACTATACAAAACAGCATGAAACAAAACTGAAACTGATGGACTAAGTCTCACAAGCTTATTGTTAATAATTGAACAGGTAAACAGATATTCAAGATTTTTCAAAGTGACATTAGTAAAAAGCTACTGAAAAGGCAATATTTCCTTTTGCAGAACTGACTTAATTGTCTCCCTGTCTTGCTGTGCCTAATATCTTCCATAATTGTTGAAGGCATGCAACTTATACTGAGTGACGGGGCAACTTACACATTAGAATAAAGGCCGATTCCCTCTCAAACTTACAGAGCTAAGAACAAAATAGAGAATTAGATGTTTCTGGATGTGTGGCAACTAATCATTATATAATATACTGTACCATTTATTATTTCTTTTTTTAATTACATGTTAAAATATTTTACAATTTTAGCTGATAGATCCTTTATTTTCAGCCTGCATTCATGTACCAGCCATGTTGCAGTGTGTTTCTTATGCCTTCCAAGATTTTATCAAGACCCAATTCTAGCAGTTCATTCCCTGATGTCTTTCCACAGCTCTCCAGTCTAGCTGTTCTACCTGTCCCTCCCTTGAAACCACAGCTTTTTTGCTGTTTATGTCATTCATCTGTTAACTCCGTCAAATATCTATCCTGTGGTAAAATCATCACTTGTGATGACGGTGCAGGCATGACCTGATAAAGAGGATGTTAAAGGAGAAAGTCTATCTGACTGGACATTTCATTAGAGAATCAACCCTCTCATCTAATAACTACGTAACTTGGGCAAGTCACTGGATTTCTTTGAATTTCAATTTGCTAGTTTGTCAGGGAGGAGGGTCCCACCTGAACTTTTTTTTTTTTTTTTAACGTTTTTATTGGAGTATAATTGCTTTACAATGGTGTGTTAGTTTCTGCTTTACAACAAAGTGAATCAACTATACATATACATATGTCCCCATATCTCCTCCCTCTTGGGTCTCCCTCCCACCCTCCCTATCCCACCCCTCTAGGTGGTCACAAAGAACCGAGCTGATCTCCCTGTGCTATGCGGCTGCTTCCCACTAGCTATCTGTTTTACATTTGGTAGTGTAT
>NC_041217.1:14426281-14433301 GCF_002837175.3 Physeter macrocephalus
AGGTCTATCCACCTCATTACAAATAACTCAGTTTCATTTCTTTTTATGGCTGAGTAATGTTCCATTGTATATATGTGCCACATCTTCTTTATCCATTCATCTCTTGATGGACACTTAGGTTGCTTCCATGTCCTGGCTATTGTAAATAGAGCTGCAATGAACATGGTGGTACATGACTCTTTTTGAATGATGGTTTTCTCAGGGTATATGCCCAGTAGTGGGATTGCTGGGTCAATGCCTTCTTATCTTTTGACAAGGAGCCATCAGCGTAATTTCCTCACCAAAGCTGTCAACTAGGATCCCGTACTTTGCCACTGCAGCCTCCTCAGGTTAACTCATTTCTTTCTTTCATGCTCAGGCCTAAGACCAGTCATGGAACATTCTACAGATTCTCTTTCCTTCCTACTTCTACCTCCTTAGGAATTAAATTAAGTCTGTTATGTTAAGACAGATCGGAAAAGGAATGCTATGTTTAACTGTCATTCTCATTGATGGCATAAATTCTTCTTAAGAGGACCTATGAAACACAAACTTCAAGAACTTACTAATATGAGTATAAAATAAAACTTATGAGACAAATATAAGAAGTCATGTTCAAAAGGGACTTATCCTTTCCTGGCTACGTGTCACCTCTTTATCTGTCTTACACAATTCTTTTTTAGTTTCTTAAAATTATCAGTATTTGAGATTTCCATAAGCACTGAACACCTTCAAGGTAAATTTCTGAGCAGCGTTAACTTGGAATGGGACGTCTAACAGATTGGTGATTTTGTTGAACGTAAGTTGAACAATTAACCTCAAAGCAGTATATTAACAGGTAATATCTGACTGAGTGACCACTAATTATCAGGTAAATACATTACCTCATTTAAACCTTAAAATTATGCCATGAAGTAGACATCACTGTATGTCTACTGTACACTGAGAAGAATGAGGCTTAGGGCTGTCAAATAATGTCCATTAGTAGAGGCAGGACTTGAGCCCAGTCCTGAGTCCATCCACTGGCGCTTTAACCACTATACTTCCCAAAGAGGGGTCACATTATACAAACGAGAAACATTACCAAGTCGATTTTCCTAACCAGCACTGTAGCTGAGTAATTCCTTTCCTGTGTGAACGCCATTCCAAGCCCAAGGCTTACCCATATTTGTGATGGATCTAGTAGCCCTCCTTCACGGTATAGGAAAAAATTAACAAATTGTTAGAGCTCACTCCAAACACGTCAAGTTGCAAATTATATTTAGAATAATTCGTATCATAAAACCAAAGGTGATACAACCTTAACCTGTTTCTCATTCTCAAGGTTTCACTTTACATGTAATTATCGCTTTTCAGGGAAAAATTATTTCTGAAGAATGTTTAGGCTGTACGCATGCTGAAAGTCAGTCTCAGTCATCCTCTGCTGTAACTGTGTCTAAAGGGCAATATTATCACTTTCCCTTCCATCGGGAGTCAGATCTGGTTTCCGTTCTGCCTCTGCCCTACTGAGCTGCTTGTCTCGGTGAACTCAGGGAGCCCCTCTCTAAGCCGAGCGGTTCAAATCTGCAAAACGGAATGAGCCTTACATAGTCTATCATCTCAGAAGAGATGTAAAGATCAAATAAAAATATGTCTGCAAAGTTAGGTGGAAAAATAAGTAGCTAGTACTTTACAAATGTAAAAACATTCCATCGTAAAGTCAGCAGCTCGGAGCATTCTTACCGATAATCGGCCACACCCAAGCACACTGTCTCTGTCAAGAAATTAATCAAGCTGCTTTTAACATCAAGTCTTGCTTATTCCTAGTGCAAATGAATTTTAGTCTTTCTCACATGCTATTGTCAAGATGCTTTTCTAATTTTCGGTAATTTTCTTTGCTTTTACTGCAAGTGTAAGAACTTGCTTACGATTGAAAACATAAGCTGTATGAAAGTAGGGACTTTTTGTTGCTTTCTATTTACTGACGTATCTGTAGCGATTAGAGAAGTGTCTGCCCCATGGTAGGTCAAAAATATTGCTGAATTTACTTAGCAAAATGTAACGCAATTCAGTGCTAATTTCCAAAGAAATTCAAGTACACGTGTATCGTACTGCATGCTAGATACAGTGCTAGATGAGTTATGTACACTGCTTCATACAAGTATTACGAAATCCTAAGAGGAAGGTAACGTTCAGCGAAAAAAATTACTCCATGTTTCCATGTTATGTAACTTCCAGAGTCACTTTTTAAGAGCTGAAATAATGAGTAATTATAATAGCTGCCATTTATCGAATATTCCAAAGTAGATGCTTTTACAAATATCTATAGTAAACACACCAAGAAGGCATTATTCTTATTTTAAAGATAAGGAAATCAAGACACAGTGAATAAGAGCTTAGAGGCAATGACCAATAAATCCCCATCGTTCATTCCCTGGCATCAATCTAGCACTTTCTGAATCTCTCAGGGTCCTAGGTCACATCTTCCACCTGCTATAATGATCTTTTCACGTCTCCCTTCAAGTCCACATGAGGCCTGCGAACGGACAGAAACTCACTGAATTTTTTTGACTGAAGAAACAGTTTTATCCAATAATGTGAGAACCCCAAAACAACTAAGGTTATGATCCCTGTCATTCTAGTGGGATAAAAAGATCATTGAAGAGTGTTCAGGACTTCCTCAAATATCGGGAGGCTTACAAAGTAAAAGGGCTCTGTGACGAAACACATTTCAAAGATGAGAAAACAAATTTCTGAGCAGGACCTCTCAGCGCCATTGTTTAATATGCAGCATAATTCCTGTAAAAACTTAACCAGCTTTTCTCCAAATTTATTTCACTGGAGAGACTCCTTTTAGAGTAGTCATCATTTAGGTTAGTATATGATGGATTCCGGTGTCTAGCTACATATTTGTAGTAATTTTTGTTAAAATTTTAAAAATTTTTCTTGGCCACACCACGTGGCATGTGGGATCTTAGTTTCCCAACCAGGGATCAAACTCACACCCCCTGCAGTGGGGAGTCTTAACCACTGGACCACCAGGGAAGTCCCTGTAATTTTTTTTAATACAAAAATGTTTTTCCCCAATAAAAGGTATCAGCCAAACACTGTGATGAAATTGGAGGGCGTCTTGTCACCTCTCTGGCATTTTGATAGCAGGGGTCTAAACATCATTGCTTATTTTTTAAATGTCTCAACTGAATATAAAGTTTTTTAAAAAATAAAACTTAATGAAAAATAAGCTCCTGAGTTTAACACCATAGGAAATAATTGATTAGCACCCGAATATAGTATCTGTAAAAACTATCTCCCTGCAAACACTTGCACTGCTAATAAATTTCCTACTTAAAATTTGTATTAAATATATGAAGGTAATATGTTCCTGCTGAGAAATAATTTCCTAATGAATGACTAAGTCACAGAACCTATTTAGCAGAGTTATTATAGTTATTACTAATAAAGTTGGCCTCTCATTTAAATGTGGAGAAGTTGCAGTGATTCCAGTACCAATTATACATTATCCCTAAATTACATATTGAAACTTGGTGGAATTATGCCACGATGTAAGCAGAAGGAATCATGAGGTGAGCAATTTTCAAAAGCCCAATTTAATTCAACATCTTTTTAACTATATCTTCCAAGATAATAATCACATTGAGCAACTGGTTTGATTGAAGGGGGAAAAAAAACATACTGCTTCACTGACCACCATTGTACGTACTGGTTTGAATGGTACTGCACAGGATACAATTCATAATAAGTCTAATTATGAGGACAGCAGCACCATGGGTATTTCTTTAGTTCTACTAGAAGTACTATAAAAAGCCAAAGGGACTTCTTTCTGGAACTCGGTGTCACAGAAGACATGTATGTCTGTGTTTTTCAGGGCAGTTGGTGTATTGGTTGATCAGAAAGATTATGGGCTGTTGAGCAGAACAAAGGATTGAATATCCACATGTGTCCCTTACAACCTCTGTGACATTAGGCAAGGTGCTTAGCTGGTAGTGCTTCTTTACATCTGAAACAAGAACTATGAGCTGTCTTTACAGAATTATTGAGACTTAAATGGTATACATATATATCACACACACACATACACACACACCATACATACCACATACAGACGTGTAATACAGTGTTAGGAGATATTTCTCCATGGGTCTGTCCATTTTCACACACCTCGTGACAGCTTTTATTCCAGACTATCTTTTGAAGAATGTCTATAGAGCCAACAGCCTTGAAAAATAGAGTATTTCCCTCTGGGATGGAGGACACGTGTCTCCTGATGAACAGAGTAAAGATATAGCCTCCCTTCAGGGCAAAGGATTGGTGGGTTGGTCAGTGGCCCCTTATGACGCTGGGAATTTCCTAAGCTCGGTTCTCTTCAGGGTGGCACAGACGGACAGCACAGCATCCCCGAGTCTGCTCAGCATCCCCATCACCACCGCACGGAATCGGAGGTCGGGAAGAACCCAAGGACAGGTGATGCTCAGGCAGCTCGCTGTGCCCTGAGTAATAACATCCTTCGTCTCGCCCCCGGCAGTCTTGTGTATTCACCCCACGCCTAGGAAACAGTGGTGGGCTACTTGTTTACTGTAAGAAGGGTGACATTTCAAGCCCTTCGCAATTCTTGACACCCAGCATGAATGTAGGCACTTAACACAGAAGGTCTTATTTCACGTCATTTTAAATTATGCGGTTTTTTTAAATAGTGGCATGTAATTAGTGAAGATATCAATGGTCTCACTTTATGTGCAAACTTTATATTGTCGGGGAAGCACTTGTTAAATAAATGCTACTGCCATGTATTTGTCTAATAAGCACTGCCTAACCTCTCAACTCCTCGTTAGGTCTTTCCTTCACTCAATCAACAATGTGGGTAGAAAAAACTTGGAGAGAAAGTTCAGGCACTTGACTTAACCAGGAAGCTGGGTCACTTCATATTGTTGTAAAGCAAGAAAACTGGGGGATGAAAACCCCACCAGCACGCACTCCACTGACTAATTGAGCAAAATATGCAGATCTGCCTTCAACGGGCCATTTTGATGAAGGAAATACAGTGTTTGGGGTACCTTTTTCTTTAAAGACAATCAGGACACTAACTATTATTTGGAAACAATATATAAATATAGGTGAGTATTTTAAGTGAGCCCTTCTTTCAGGAATTTATGCAGTTATGAATGGAAGCCTTCTATTTCCTGATATTACAATAACCAGTATTATCACTACCATTTTAAAATAAATTTAAAGGGAAAACAGTCCACACATAATTCTCCTTCGAGTAATTTTTTTCTTCCTGGTTTTTTTTTTTCTGTTTAAAAACAGCAAACAGCAGAATCCCCCTCTTCATTCCTCCATCTGTTTCACAGCCCAGAGTAGAGACTCACATCAGAGTGCAGTAATTCTTTCATTCAAGTGTAAGCGATGCCACACTGCCAGTCCGATTGGCCATCATTAAAATGTCTACAAATAACAAATGCTGGAGAGGGTGTGGAGAAAAGGGAACCCCCCCGCACTGTTGGTGGGAATGTAAGTTGGTGCAGCCACTGTGGAAAACAGTAAGGAGGTGCCTCAGAAAACTAAAAAGAGAGCTACCATGTGATCGTGCAATCCCACTCCTGGGCATATATCCACACAAAACTCTCATTCAAAAAGATACATGTACCCCTACGTTCGTAGCAGCCGCAATAGCCAAGACATAGGAACAACCTAAATGTCCATCAACAGATGAATGGATAAAGAAGATATGGTACATATATACAATGGAATACTACTCAGCCATAAAAAAGAATGAAATAATGCCATTTGCAGCAACATGGATGGACCTAGAGATCATACTAAGTGAAGTAAGTCAGAAAAAGAAAGGGAAATACCATATGATATCACTTATATGTGGAATCTAAAATATGACACAAATGAACCTACCTATGAAACAGAAACAGACTCACAGACAGAGAATAGATTGGTGGTTGCCAAGGGGGAGGGGCCTGGGAGAGGGGAGGAGTGGGAGTTTGGGATTAGCAGATGCAAACTGGTATATGTAGAATGGATAAACAACAAGGTCCTACTGTATACACAGGGAACTATAGTCAATATCCTGTGATAAACCCTAATGGAAAAGAATATGAAAAAGATTATATTATTATGTATTATTATATATATGTATAAATGAGTCATTTTGCTGCACAGCAGTAATTAACACCACTGTAAATCAACTAAACTTCAAATTTAAAAAGAAAGTGTAAGTGATGCCGTTCTTTTTTCAGTTAAGGCTGCCTTTGCCAGGCAACAGAACAGGATTGGGCTGTACCACACCCCAGCAGAAAAGGAACAGTAAGCACACCCTGCTTCCCGCCACTGTCTACCCGAAAAATAAAGCTGCCTCTTTAATACCTAAGTTCTCACTTACTACCCTTTCCCCTACGCATTACAAAAAAATGATTAGAAGATCCAAAGATAATTTTGAAGATAATGTGTTAAGGTTCAATGGAAAGATAAGATCCAAAATTCACTCTAGCAACTTTCTGAATTTTTCTCTAAATGAAAGTTGAGGGAGCTCACTGATGAAACTTAAGAAATTCACAGTAAATCCCAAGTTCAGCACCAACGTGAACCATCCTTCACTAGGCTGTCTGGACCGTGCACCATGACATGTGTGTGCTGCTCATGACAGAATCTCTACAGCAATCATTCAAAGCTGACCTTGCCTTTCTAAAGGACCTTTTGCTTGTCTTCACTGGAACAAAGGAGGACAACTTGGTGACAACTAGCAAACTCTTTATTGACAGGGAGCTGCTTTGAAAAGCAGGAAAATAGTAATTTTGACTCATCATCAATCTTTCTCTCCACATGATTATTCTCAATAGTCACAGTAAACTCATTTGATTTGTTTGCTTTGCAAGTAATTGATTTGGAAATGGATATTTCAGCCAGTCAAAAAGACAGGGAATCAGGGCTTCCCTGGTGGCGCAGCGGTTGCGCGTCCGCCTGCCAATGCAGGGGAACCGGGTTCGCGCCCCGGTCTGGGAGGATCCCACGTGCCGCGGAGCGGCTGGGCCCGTG
>NC_041217.1:14433330-14569155 GCF_002837175.3 Physeter macrocephalus
CTGGGCCTGCGCGTCCGGAGCCTGTGCTCCGCAACGGGAGGGGCCACAGCAGTGAGAGGCCCGCATACCACAAAAAAAAAAAAAAAAAAAAAAAAAAGAGAGAGGGAATCTGGAGGAGGGGTGTTTCCAGGAATGAATTCCTCATTCTTAAATGGATAAGTTAACAGACATTGAGAAAAGGTCTTTTTCTTCCGGCTGTAGTCACTGTCTGCCTGTGATGCTGAAGCATCTTGAGATCATGGGTCAGAGTAAAATCCACAGGCCAAGGAAGTCAAAGCGGAGACGGGGAAAAGTCTGGGTCCTTAGCTATTACATTAACCAAACTGCCTGACCAATGAACTTTTCATAATGTGATATTTCTTTTTCTTTAAACCAGTTTGAGTCTTCCAGCTGAAAATATCATCGACAATATGCTATCCAGGGACCCCCTGATGTCTGCACACAAATTTCCAATAATGTTACAGAGAAAACTGAGATGGAAGTTGATTAGAAAATATTAAAGGCTTACTTCAATTCTAAGATTCTCTGCTTAATGTATAATTCTATGTGTATCACTATTTTTAATGAGTGGAGTTAATTATATAAAAGAAAAGAAAAAACTACCTTGTTGAGTATATACCATACAGGAACTTAGTATCTACTCTTACTTAATTCTCACAACAATTTCATAAGGTAGGTTTTGTTGATCCCATTTTACAGATTAGGAAGAAAGTTAAAAGAATTCAAGCAACTTGCCCAAGATCACATAGTTAAACAGGTGAGACAGGCAGGATTTAACCACGGTTGGCCTTTCTCCAACATTTTTGCTTTTTTCCAGTATGACATCCAAAGATATTCTACCTTTGTAGTATCCAGACAGCTAGATGCATAAATGAGGTTAACAAAGACTGTATAAATAAAACATGTGAACCAAGTTTGTGCTTTGCATATTGATTTTGCCTCAGTAGGGTTGGACCTCAACTGAGCTCTTATGAAAATGGAAGAATAATCGGTTATTTTCTAGTGTTATGTGGCATTTTATACACACATTTGAAGGTAAAATGTTGTGGGTTTGGAGCAAAAGTAACACTGCATGGTGATTCTAAACACAAGTTAAAATAATTCAAAGGTAGGGAGTTTCATTAATTCTTCTTTATTACTTGGCGGGGGACATCTGATTTAATGCTTTTGATCCAGCGCTGGAACGTGAGAGTGGGCCAACAGACAACACTGGGGGTTCTGCCATTTGCTTTCCATCCTGGAGCCGCGGAACTACAGAATACGTACTAATCTTCTCCATTAAATCCTGAGGGAAGAAACAGAATCCTGCCTCTGACAGTCGTTTCTATGTAATGTTACTGCCACGTCTGGAGAGTGGGAGAGAGGACTGTCCGAGGAGACGGGTGAGGACAGCCCATCTCTGCCTCCTGCCAGGCCTCCCCAGTCCTCGGCCTACACCCAGCCACCAAACGGGTGAGAAAAGCTCAAAGCACCAAATAAAACTAGGGAGGAGAGTCACAGAATGCGAAAAAAATAATTAGACCAAATAAAATATGGCCTTAGGTGCTGACTTTTATTATTATTATAACCAGTCTGCAGGGTAAAATTAAGTCTAAGTATTAGTAAGTTTGATGAGGATTTCTCTGAAACGTATTTTCCATGTATTATATGATGTGGTAACTTCTCCAAGGAGCTATAAAAAAATGAAAAATGCTAATTATTCTGTACTTCAAAATCATAAGTAGAAAAGACTTAGCCATTAAAATTACATTTAGAACTTGCGTTCATTTAGAGTTTTAAAAAATGACAACACTTAAGTGTTTTATTTAAAGAAAATTAGACCTAGATATTCCGTAGAGCAAAGTGGTCTACCTGGGTATTTGCTTTGCACTGTGATGCTTGTCGCTGTGAGTTTTAGGACATTATACATTTTAACACTTAGTTATACTTTGTCCTCTTTTATTAGCCAGATGTCCAGTTCGTGTATGTCTTGTTTTGCCAAAAATTGTGAGTTATTTGATGGTAGTCAATGAGCCATGTAATTTTTTTTAAAAAAAAGCAAAAGCACAATTCAGACTTAGCACAGGAAAAAACTCAACAACTGCCCAATGCATAAAGGACTCTACTAAATGTCTTCCTACAGCTGTGTTTAAAGTTAACGCTAACCTGTATTTTCTAGGATTCCAGGCAAGGAGACAACATGGTTGGCGAAAAACAAGAGTCGATTACTCTGTTTTCAGTTTTTTTTAGGAACCTCCATACTGTTCTCCACAGCAGCTGTACCAATGTACTTCCCACCAACAGAGTAGAAGGGTTCCCCTCTCTCCACACCCTCTCCAGCATTTATTGTTCGCGGATTTTTTGATGATCGCCAATTTGAGGAAACATAGAGCTACCATATGATCCTGCAATCCCACTCCTGGGCATATATCCGGAGAAAAACATGGTCCGAAAGGATACATGGACCCCAATGTTCATTGCAGCACTGTTTACAATAGCCAGGACATAGAAGCAACCTAAATGTCCATCGACAGATGAATGGATAAAGAAGATGTGGTACACATATACAATGGAATATTACTCAGCCATTAAAAAGAATGAAATAATGTCATTTGCAGCAACATGGAAGGACCTAGAGATTGTCATACTGTGAAGTGAGTCAGACAGAAAGACAAATATTGTCTGATATCGCTTACATGTAGAATTTTTAAAAAAATGATACAAATGAATCTATATACAAAACAGAAATAGACTCACAGACATAGAAAACAAACGTGTAGTTACCAAAGGGGAAAGGGGGGCAGGGAGGGATAAATTAGGAGTTTGGGAGTAGCAGATACAAACTACTATATATAAAATAGATAAACAACAAGGGTAAATTAGGAGTTTGGGATTAAAATATACACACTACTATATATTAGATAGATAACCAACAAGGACCTACTGTATAGCACAGAGAACTCTGCTCAGTATTCTGTAACAACCTAATTGGGAAAAGAATTTGAAAAAGATACATGTATATGCATAACTGAATCACTTTGCTGTACACCTGAAACTAACACAACATTGTTAATCAACTATACTCCAATATAAAATTAAAAGTTTAAAAAGAAGAGTCGATTACCTCTGTTTGCTTACATTTTCCCTTGCAGTGACTTTAAAAAAAAAAAAACACACACAAATGCCTCAGGCTAGTGGACAAAAACAAGCACTATCAATCAACCAGCAGAGGAGTATTAGTTGAGTATCTTCTATATTTTCCACATTGAATGGATACTCAATATCCCCCTAATTGATTATGATGTTTTCTGTCAACTGGCATCAGTAATTGATTTTTTCATTTCCTTTATTTTTTCTGATAAGGAAATCATGACACTTCAACTTAAAGCATTGCTTAAATTTAGTACCAGTATAAAGTAAGATAAAGTGCTGATGTTTACATTTAAGCTTCGGGTTTGAGAACTGTACAAAACGATATAAATAAATTGCCACAGGGGAATTCACCTTTTAGCTGTGTGGCACAGCTAATTGATGTAGAAAATACTCTGGTTGGCTTCATGTTACTTGTCTTGGGTGTCACATGTGCTATGACAGGCTCAAAGTTCAACTGTATTTGAATATCTGTACCTCAAAAATTAAGTTCACAAATTCAGTTCAATAGATAAGAGCCATTAAACGTGTAGTCACTGACATTTAAACTAGGGCATAGTGGCAGAATATTTTTTTCTTTTTCACGATTAGGGCAAACTACTGAATTGATCACTTTAAAGTAGAGTTTAAAATTCACAAATTGGCATATTTACATGTTAAAAGCTAGTGAGCCAGAGCTTATAGCATCTACCAAAGACAGAAGCGTCTGTGATGTCTTAGAAACACCTAGACTACCGTGCTAACAACCTGATACACAGTCCAAAAGAAAACCGATTAAAGCAGCAGCAGGAGAGGAGGAGGAGGAGGACAAAGCTACTTGTTAATAAGCCGTGCGTAGGTGAATGTGGAAGTGGGCACGCCTTGGTGTCAGGTACAGCGCCCCCTGGTGGCCACCTTCTTACCTACAGTGGCCGATGGGGGGCGGGCAGGGGGCCGTCTGCTGACAATGGCACCAAGCACACGTTTATAGAAATAGTATTTAAAGGTACACTAAGCAGCTTTCAAAGTACCTTTTTTTCCCTAAATTACATCATTAAACAAGCTAATAACTTTGATCTGGCCTCAAATTGTATAACCCTGAAAATTCTTAGTGGGAGGAAATTTGTCCTTAATGTGAAAACTTTAAGCATGCAGGAAAGAAATTCATGCAGTTAAATGTAAATAAGCTCATAGTGTATAATCTTTTGTTAGTCTTTCCTAAGAAATTATAATGTTTTCTAGTAT
The DNA here is from genome assembly GCF_002837175.3 of Physeter macrocephalus. Taxonomy (NCBI): domain Eukaryota; kingdom Metazoa; phylum Chordata; class Mammalia; order Artiodactyla; family Physeteridae; genus Physeter; species Physeter macrocephalus. Next base: position 14,437,684 of record NC_041217.1, read on the forward strand.
AAAGTTACTAGACATAAGACCATATATAGGCTTTTTATCATTATAGTTTCAGTTTTTAAAGAAATCAAGAACAGTTTTACAAGTTTGCCCGTGGGCTCAAGTGCTATCTGAGTATGTTATAATTAGTTTGTGTGTAAAATGCATTTCAAAGTAAGTTCTTACTTAAAGGGATATATATCTCAAATGTGTGGAGCTGCTAAGGCTCTGTTTCTATTTTGAAAGGGTATTAAATACAGTACAAGGGCACCACCCCTTTAAGAAGCCCCAAAATTAGCTATTTAACAACCCAAAATAAATGATTCATTTGGTCTTTATAAATCTGGGGAAACTAGGATGTGAAATCTAATGCCGTGTACTTTTTATGAAAAACTGCCACCCAGTGGACATTTTATGCAAAGGCAGCTTCTTGCTTAATGCCTTGATGGACAAGATGCTTAAAACAGCTGTTTTTAACCTACCTTTAACAGTTATTTGCTAAATGGCAAACTAGTAACCCAACAGCTAGTTAATTACAAAGCGGTAGGGAAAAAAAGCTTAAAGGCTTAAAATGTGAACATAAAATAACTGTGATTTTTTTTTTGTATTTTACAATTTGGCCACCAGTTCAGTATTAATTCTATTTTAGGCAAAATGTCTAAGTAAAACTCATGTCCCTATATGTCACTTTCCTTATTTGTAAAAGGAGATATTATCAACAGCATCTACCTCACAGGGCTGTTACAGTGTAAGGAAAAAATAAGTCAATACATAAAGCTCTTAGAACTGCAATTAGCACAGAATTGCTCAATTGTCTCTAGTCCCATTGGGTCAATGATTTTCAACCGGGTGAGACAAGGCCCTCATCAGGCCTAATCAGGATTTCCTGAGAAACTCCCAAATTGAAGCCATTTCCTCCCTTCAAGATCCCCTACAATCTCTAGTGTGTCAAGCTGCCATCTCCCTTCCTTCCTTCTCCCAGACTCACATACTGAATCAACCCACCCCAAAGGTCTTTACCGATTTAAAAAAAAAAAAATGATAAAAAAGGGTTGATACAGGTGTATCACTGCAAACAACTTGATCAGAAACCTGATCTAAATAATAAAAAGCTAACTTCCCTAACTCATAGGAGCATTAAAATAAAAGGTGGGACACTTTGTAAATGCTGCGAAGAGAGTACATAAGGTTCCTATTGCCACTGTAACAAACTGGGTGGCTACAAACAACCTAAACTCGATCTGGAGATCAGAAGTCTGGAATGCGTCTCCCAGGGCTAAAACCAAGGTGTCTGCAGGGCTGTGTTTCTTCTTGAAGCCCTAGGAGAGAACTGGTTTCCTTGCCTTTTGCAGCTTCTAAAGGTGGTTTCCACTCCTTGACTCATGGCTCTTCAAAGCTATCAACTGCAGCACTCTGACCTCTGCATCCGTCCTCATACCTCATTCTCCCGCCTCCCTCTTTCAATTCTCACATCTGTAAAATCTCTTTTGCCTTGTCAGGTGCCACGGTTACAGGTTCCAGGGATCAGATGTGGACACCTGTGAGGGACCACTGTTACCCCTCCCCCTGCGGTAAACTATGTCAGTATGCAACAGCGAGAGTAACAGGCAATCTGGACTCCTGGGAAACGATGTGAATTCACGACGTACTTAAAGGACACAGAAGTAGCCAGAGGGAAATTAACAGACAATGTGAAACTCAAAATACCATAATAAAGAGTTTATTTCAAAACATTTTGTAAACCAGGGTGGTAATGTAATACCCACTCTCTAGCTGTGTGACTTGGGCAGTTTAGTTAAAGGCTCTTTGAGCTTTGGTTTTCTCAGCTATAAAAGGGGTTCTAGTTACAGGTAGAATGCGTACCTGACTGCCTGACACAGTCACCATAATAAACTGGTAATAACTGAATTCAAAATGATTTAAAATTGACTTTTCCAATGCTCTTGACAGAACTTGCTAAATATCCCAAGGAGCAATGTGAGTCCATATTAAAATCATCATTTTTTAATCAGGCTCTTACTTTGTGTCTGTATTGGTTTTTGTCACTTTAATTGCAAGGCAGTGCCACAGGGTAAAATGAGCCCAGAGAAATTCCTAATAGTAGTAAGACTATTAGGAACTAACAAGCAGTGAGTGCTTAAAATTATGCCAAACACAGTTGTAAATGTTTCTACGGATTATGCATTTTAATCCCCACAATGACCCTATTAGCATACAGCTCGCAATTTGCCATCATCTTGGCAGGCCCCTTCTCTTGCTGAAACTTCCGACTCATTGGCAGGTTACACAAAACTGAATTGTTAATCGAAGGGAAAAAAAAAAAAATCAGTGAAATGGGATGTAATACAATTTCAGGAAGCGTCTGAAATCACCATCTAAACTGAGTAGCTGAGAGTGTGTGTTACGTAGATCCACTTGCCTGCATAACCCACTTTCAGGGTAATGTATTTTTCTTAATTGTTTAAAATTTTCATAGGCAGAAGCCCCAAGGCAGGAAGATCACCCAAGTGTCAGCCTTCAAACCAGGAGTACGTGTGTAGAGCAGGTTTTGTCACCTTCCTCTTACCTCGCCCTACACTTTCTGTCAGAGGCTGCTTCTGTTTAGTAGAACAAGCTTCTTTTGGCTTCCACCTTAGTCGTCCTCCCTAAATGCTGCTTCTAGTGAATTGAGTAAAACAGGGACCAGAATTGGATATTCTGTTGTTTGACAAGAAAAGGAGAGTTAGGGGAAAACCCTCCAGCATAAATGCCATCACTAGGGATGAACCCAGTGAGTGTCTCATGTATCTTGCAACGTGGACTGGACATTCAGACCCTCACTGCATATCCATGAACCAATCAATAAAAGAAAAAAATGAAAATATGTACCTTCCCTTTAGGGAGGGCTTCAACCAAAGTGAACTAGTAAAGTATAGATATACGTAGTTTTCTGAAGACCAGTAATTGTGATCATTTTTACCATGGGAATTATAAATAACCTAACAAAGGACACAGAAAATGACCCTAGGATTACAAACTTTCTTTTTCATTAATCTGATAAAAAGGGTTTGAAGCATGGCGGCAAGAACTATTATTTAGTAGGAATTAAAATGAACCCTCAAATTCTAAACAAAAAAATTTATCAGAAAGAACTTTGGGGGCTTCCCTGGTGGCGCAGTGGTTGAGAGTCTGCCTGCCAATGCAGGGGACACGGGTTCGAGCCCTGGTCTGGGAGGATCCCACATGCCGCGGAGCAACTAGGCCCGTGAGCCACAACTAGCGAGCCTGCGCGTCTGGAGCCCGTGCTCCGCAACAAGAGAGGCCGCGATAGCGAGAGGCCCGCGCAATGCGATAAAGAGAGGCCCCCCCGTTCACCGCAACTAGAGAAAGCCCTGGCACAGAAACGAAGACCCAGCACAGCCATAAATAAATAAATAAATAAATAAATTTAAATCATATGGGCTTCTAAGAAGACCTCTGCTTAAGAGAAAAAAAAAAAAAAAAAAAAAAAGCACTTTGGGAACCTCCGAGAGTTAAAAAGACCATGAAAAGCAAGTAGAGAACATCTCCTTCTTCCTCAATATTATCTGCTTTATGTCAATTACAAAAGAAAGTTAGCAGGCAGACTTCCCTGGCGATCCAGTGGTTAAGACTCTGTGCTTCCACTGCAGGGGCTACAGGTTTGATCCCTGGTCAGGGAACTAGGATCCCGCGTGCCACAGAGCATGGCCAAAGAAAATGTAAGTTAGCAGCAAGAGCTGTCCAAATGTGCAAGCAAAATAATTCATAGACTAGGATGTGACTTGAGTGTCACTGAATGGCCAACGTGAATAAAATTAAGTCCTAAAAGTACAGTAGCTGTGACATCTCAAACTATGACCACAAGGTTGGTTCTTTGAAAGCCTTCTGGAAACATACGCATATTTACTGAATTCAAACTAACATTTTTACCACCTACTGCCACTTGGCAATGAGATTCTCTAAGGAATAAGAAAACAGAACAGGTATGATTTGACATGGAAAAGAGTAAAGATGCTCTAAGGAAATAGACAGTGTGACTTGGGGGACTCAGCATTGAGTCCAAGAGTTCTCAACTGAAATATTTTGTTCATGTGCTCATCTAGCACAGCATTTAAAACATAGGCAAGACTCAGTAAATGTTTATGGAAGGGAACAGTAATCGTGATGTTGGTGAGAATGATTAACAAGTGACTGCTTACTATGTGTCAGGCGTTATCTGAAGTGCTTTACACTTTTTAAATTCTTTTAATATTTTCACCTACCCTGTGAGGTAAATACTGAGGTACAGAAAGTTCAGGAACTTGCCCGAGGGCACCCAACAAGAAGGCATAAGAGCCGGAATTCAAAAGGAGGCAGCTGGGCTCCACAGCACTAGTTAGGAAGAGAGGGAGGTCAAACGGAAGAAGGGAGAGAAGGATTGAAAGAAAAATCATAAAAGGAAAAAAGGGACTGGGAAAAGAGAGAGTGGAAGCTTTGCCAATTCTGCTTGCCTCTGATTTCCCCCAAAGTTCAGCACCTGAGGCAACGGTTCCCCACTAGAAAACACAGTCACCTGGATAGGCACAGGGCGTTCGGAAAAATACATAGAAAATACACAGGCAGAGACCCCACAAACCAGGGTTTAAAAATGCAATGACTGAGGGGCTCTTGACTGTCTGAGGGCTGGTGGAACTCAACATTGCCCCTCCTGCCCTCCAGGTGGGATAGGAGCTCAGGAGATCCGAGGCACCTACACAATTGCTCAGGGAAAGGAAATTTGACTGACCAATCAATTTAACCAGAAACACTTATCTAGGAGGCGAGGTGTTTATAGCCCTCTTGTTTCGTGAGCAAAACGTTTTATGTCTCGTCACAATAGAAGGCCACTGAACTATTGGAATTTTATTTCATTTTCTTCCAATTCTTTTCAAAGACCTTTCGATATGCGTTGCAGTCTAAAATCATCCTGGGGAACAATGTCAAAGTAATGGTGCCATCCTTTGCCCGTCCATACTTTTGCATATTTAATATAATTAGTTTAAATACCCTTTCCTACAGCGTCAAATACTGGGAAACAATTTACGTAGGTAGGGTAGAAGATGGACTTCCAAGCTCTGAAACCATACTGCAGAAGCAATCTGACCCTCCAAATCTCTCTCCCGTCCCCTGGCTTCAATTTGAAATCCGTTTAGCAAAAAAAAAGCCTTTTGTTCTTACATAAGATATAGTATAAATTTTAAGTCCCCCTGAAAGATGCAAACCATTTACTTAAAGTGATACTAAATTACAATCAACTAATACTAGCTTCTTTGTGGGTTCACACATTTTAAGGGTGATAGAACAGAGCAAAAGAGCCCTGGGAGGTACAGGAGGGAAACGGGCAGTGGGCAACTGAGTAGAGATGAAAAGAGAAAACGGCAGCATGTAAATGTCACTTATGGCCCAGTTTTTCCTAAACTAGATCTAAACACTGTTGAATATTGGTTTATATTATTTCAAATCCACTTCTTGTTGGGGGCTGATTTTTTTAAATCTAAGAATGAAGTCGTTTTGTTCCGAGTGAAGCTGTTTACACTGAGGAAGCTGTGTCAGGATGTCACCGCCCACACCTGTGGTCAAGCGCTGAGCAGATCAGCACTGATGGGCGCGTGTGGACAAGAACATGTAGGGGTACAACTGTGGCTGGGGGACATTAAGCTCCAAATGCCAAGAGGTTTGACCAGCAACCCAAAAGTGTTCCATCTGGGTTTGCTGATCCAAAGACCTTGGGGCATTAGCTCCTGCCTGGGCAAGACGACTCTTTGCCAGGTAGTGGTGAAAGCCACGCAGCAGCCCAAGGAGGGCATCTTGCCTGCCAACACTGGCATCTTCGTTCCCTAGCAACGTGCCCTAGCAACAAAGGACTTTCACTTTTGTGCTAGGAGCTGGACATCAGCTCACCAAAGATACATCTCAATTAAATCTGGACTTTAATTCTTTTCCTCTTCCCCTGACCTGGAACAATAGTGTGATTAATCTAGTACTGGTTTGGAGTACTTTTTTTTTTTTTTAAGACAACTTTCCATTTTTACTTTGTCTTTTTTTTTTTAAGCATGGCATTGTTTTTATAATGCACACACACATATATTCATGTATGTATGTATATTTGTATGTCAGATAATGAAAATAGGGCAAAAATCAAGTATAAAAACAAATCAGCTGAAATCCTAACACCCAGAAATAACCATCATGAACATGGGGTTAATGTCATTTCAAATATACTTCTAAGCATACATGCAGATATAAATACAGATAGATGGATTAAAAATAGTTTTATAAAAATAGGATCATTCCAAAGATACTATTTTAACATGAAATCTTACAATTTCAATCTTGGGTCTTCCCTGGTGGCACAGTGGTTGAGAGTCTGCCTGCCGATGCAGGGGACGCGGGTTCGTGCCCCGGTCCGGGAAGATCCCACGTGCCGTGGAGCGGCTGGGCCCGTGAGCCATGGCCGCTGGGCCTGCGCGTCCGGAGCCTGTGCTCCGCAACGGGAGAGGCCGCAGCAGTGAGAGGCCCGCGTACCGCAAAAAAAAAAAAAAAAAGAAAAAATTTCAATCTCATATTGAAGGCCCCTCTATGAAACATGAAAACATTCACCCCTAATCTGTCTCACCCTTTCCACCTGCCCCCGTGTCTCCATATTTGTTACTTGTGTTACGTTTACATTGTTACTTTAAAACATTCACATTGTCCTAGAACCATAATTTCCATGTTTGATTAGCATAAGAGTATGTTATTTCTTTATTGGCTTAGTAAGAGATATTATCCTGCATGCTACTGGCTTGTGAAATTAGTAGAATTCCTAATTCTACTAGGAAAGACCGAGCCTATGCTATGTCAACCTATGGCATAGACAACCTATGGCAAAGACAATCTCAGTCTCTGAATATCATTTGCCACCCCAGACAAAATAACATTTCCCATTCAGATTTAAAACATACCTAAAGCATCACATGTGGTTAAGAACTTAAATGAAGATCCAGAACACCTGAATTTGAAACCCTGCTCTGCTATCAACCAGGTGTGTGAACTAGGGCAGGTGCCTCTCCACGTTTCAGTTCCCTCATCTGAAAGGTAGGTTAACAATAGCAGCAATTCATAGGGTTGCTGAGATTAAACTAAACATGTAAAGCTTCTAGAAAAGTGCCTGACATACAGTAAGTGCTTGATAAGTGTTAGCTACTACTATTGTTGTTATTACTTAACACAATAATTATTTAGAGATTATTATTGTTATTTTGTAAGCATGATTGGTCAATAAAAGGAAGAGCTTCTCATGCACCCCAATGTTCACTGCAGCACTATTTACGACAGCCAAGACATGGAAGCAACATAAATGTCCATCGACAGATGAGTGGATAAAGATATGGTACGATATATACGATGGAATATTACTCAGCCATAAGAAAGAATGAAATACCATTTGCAGCAACATGGATGGACCTAGAGATTATCATACTAACTGAGGTAAGTCAGAGAAAGACAAACATCATAGCATATCACATGTACAATCTAAAATATGATACAAATGGACTTATTTACAAAAGAAATAGATTCACAGACAAAGAAAACAAATGTATGGTTACCAAAAGGGAAAGGGGGGCAGGGATAAATTGGGAATTGGGGATTAACATATGCACACTACTACACATAAAATAAACAAGGACCTAGTGTATAGCACAGGGAACTATATTCAATATCTTGTAATAACCTATAATGGAAAAGAATCTGAAAAAGTATATATATATATATATACACACACATATATATGTAACTGAATCACTTTGCTGTAAATGTGAAACACTGTAAATTAATAAAATATTAAAAAATAAAAAAGGAAGCACTTCTTATAGGTAACATTTCTCTGGGGAGTTCTTTTAGTCTCATTAAATCATGTAGTACTAATATGTATAGGCACAAAATGTAATACTTACAACTGTTTTTCTTTACATATTTGTTCTACTGGCTGCCAAGGTTATATCAACTATACTTAGAGGCTGTTTACTGATCAAAAAGATGTTAAGCTAATCACAGTTGCTTGGAAGCTAGAAAGTAATGACTGTCACTAGGCATTTTTTAAGTTATTTAATAGAATTTACAAATATTGACATAGGGTCATTAAAGAATAGAACTTTTATAGTTTTTAGGTAAGGTTATTTATAATGTCCTTCTAGAAACTGGCGAATTTAAATGATGATTCTACAATTCAATTTTGTCCTGCTTGCATCATTCATTCCAACATTATTGAATGTTAAACTATGAAAATGAATTACTTGTAGAATGACTTCAGAAGCATTGAATTTAGAGCTGAAAGAGACCTTGGGAATCATACACACTTCCATCTAGAGAAGCCATGTGTCTTGGGTAAGGTGCTCCATCTCCAAGAAGAGGAAATAGTCCTTCCTACATCTGACTCTTTTTTTAATAAATTTATTTATATTTTATTTATTTTTGGCTGTGTTGGGTCTTCATTGCTGCATGCGGGCTTTCTCTAGTTGCGGCGAGTGGTGGGCTACTCTTCCTTGCGGTGTGCAGGCTTCTTGTTGCAGTGGCTTCTCTTGTTGCCAAGCATGAGCTCTAGGCATCCAGGCTTCAGTAGTTGTGGCATGCGGGCTTCAGTAGTTGTGGCTCGCAGGCTCTAGAGCACAGGCTCAGTAGTTGTGGCGCACGGGCTTAGTTGCTCCGCGGCATGTGGGATCTTCTTGGACCAGGGCTCGAACCCGTGTCCCCTGTGCTGGCAGGAGGATTCTTAACCATTGCACCACCAGGGAAGTCCCTGACTCTGTCTTTTTATACACCCAACCCTACGTGTCTGGGAGATTTCTTACCATGTATATTCCCAGGAGCCCAGGGGACAAATGTCTCCCTCCTGGCTTTTCACCCAGAGTAAACAAAAAGTCACACCACAGTATGTGAAGCCATGCTCTGTTGCCACTCAGATGTTACCTCTTCACCAAGTTCTCTCCTGACCCCACAATCTAAAATTAGATACCTATCTAAAATGGATACCACCACCGAAGTACCACATGATCTTTCATCCCTTTTACCTGCTTTAATTTCCTTCAAAGCACATTTATGATATAAAATTATTGTTATTGGAAATTGGTTGGCTGGTTGTTTAGTTTATGTCCCATCACCCCCACCAGGATGTAAACCTCAGGAGAGTAGGGGCTGCATTTCTCTTGTTCACATCACATTGCCAGTACCTGGGACAATACCTTGCATATTTCAGATGCTCAGGAACACTAACCCCACCTTGGCCCACATCCTAAGTGGGCATATACAGCTTGGACTTCAGTGTTCAGCCCTGAAAGTTGATATGTGGAATCTAGGAGAAAGATAATCTTTCCTTGTCTAGGTCCACGAGTTATAGGAATGATGTGGGCAGGGCTAGTCTGAGGCTAGCTCTTTGCCAACTAAAAGGAAAACATGGGAAAGATTCCAAGGAAAGATAAGAACCAAGAGACCAAGGGGGAGAAAGGTATGCAGGGGAGACAAAATTTTACCCTGCTTCAGTTTTCAGCTGGAACTTGATAACAAAAAACATTAACAAGAGAAGAGCAAGCAGTGTATCAGCACGCGCTGTGCCTATCACATGGAAGAAAACTAAAGGAAAAGTAACTCAAAGTGCTGCTTAGATCCCAGCTTACATAACATCCTTAACACAGAACAATACTTTACAGAGAAATGACAGGACAAAGCACAGCAGTTTCAGGCTTCCAAGGGTGGCATAATGAAGGGAGATGAATACATGGGAGCAACTACTAAAGGAAGGTTTGTTTGCAGATTCCTCCAGAAGGTCTCTGGGCTGATAAATGTGTCCCCAGTAAAAGGAGAATTTATTTCCTGCAGAAAAGGGGGAGCTTTTCCTGGGTTTGCTGTTTTTTAATTGCCTTCAGTTCAAAATAGTTTTATGTCAAAGAGGAATACTTTGGGGTGACATATTCTGGTTTCCTTCACATCTCTGATCCAACCAAACCTGAAACTGTATTAATTCCCAGTTGCTGAAAATAGAATTACCATATGATCCAGCAATCCCACTCCTGGGCATATAGCCAGAGAAAACTAATTCAAAAAGATACATGCACCCCTATGTTCATAGCACTGCTGTTCACAATAGCCAAGACATGGAAACAACCTAAATGTCCATCAACAGATGAATGGATAGAGAAGATGTGGTACATATATACAATGGAATACTACTCAGCCATAAAAAATAATGAAATAATGCCATTTGCAGCAACATAGATGGAACTAGAGATTATCATATTAAATGAAGTTAAGTCAGAAAGAGAAAAACAAATGCCATATGATATCACTTATACGTGGAATCTAAAATATGACACAAATGAAACTACAAAACAGACTCACAGACACAGAGAACAGACTTCTGGGTGGTTGCCAAGGGGGAGGGCAGGTGGGGAGGGATGGAGTGGGAGTTTGGGGTTAGCAGATGCAAACTGGTATATACAGAATGGATAAACAACAAGGTCCTATTGTATAGCACAGGGAACTATATTCAATATCCTATAATAAACCATAATGGAAAAGAATATACAAAGTACATATATATAAAACTGAATCACTTTGTTGTATAGCAGGAATTAACACTGTAAACCAACTATACTCCAATTAAACAAAATCTCCTTTAAAAATCCCAGTTGCACAGCCCTATGATTTATTTGCTTACTTTATATAAATTCTGTTCCTGTCATTTGCAAATGAAAGAGTCTCAACAGTGGAAGTTAAGGTAAGAACAAGTTCGGACCTCGGCCCTGGTTGGTGTTCTTACTGTGATATTTTGATGGATGTAGTTTTGAGATTTCTTTTGATTGTCTTCAGGTTTTTTAATTACAAGGGAACGAAAGCAAAAGAAGGGGCACTTAGGGGGCTTCCCTGGTGGTGCAGTAGTTGAGAGTCCGCCTGCCGATGCAGGGAACACGGGTTCGTGCCCCGGTCCGGGAAGATCCCACGTGCCGCGGAGCGGCTGGGCCCGTGAGCCATGGCCGCTGAGCCTGCGTGTCCGGAGCCTGTGCTCCGCAACGGGAGAGGCCACAACAGGGAGAGGCCCGCGTACCGGAAAAAAAAAAAAAAAAAAAAGGGGGCACTTAGTAATCACCACTGACTTATTACTGAGGCAACATCTAGAAAAATCAGTTTACTGCAAATGTTTCCCGCAGGTTTGCAGATTTTAGGCAATTAACAAAAGCTGCTATAATTCACACAAAGATAACATTCACCGTGTTGCCAATAACTCATTTTTAAGAATTAGGCTCTGATTGTGTTGAATTTTCTGAGAAATTTAAAACTGCAGAGTAGCACATGTGCTATTTTCCAGTAATGACCTATTGACATGGAAGCTGACAACATACACCATCTAAAGGCTGTCAGGGCAATTTGGGGTATATGTGTGAGATATGTTTGGAAGTTGGGTTCTTGCTACTTAAACATGACGAAATGGATACTGGAAAACACAAAGAGCATATCTCGCAGGAAATGAACAAGTTAAAAAAAACTCACCACACCTGAATGGGCCCTGGCCCTGTATAGGTATCAGGGTCGGATCCTCTTACTGTTACATGGAGACCTTCACTAGCCCACAGGAGCAGTTAGACCTCCAACATCAAGGCTCAGGCAACCAGACTGTCCAGCAACCAGGACAGCCACATTTCTCTTATGGGAAATTACCAACCCAATCTGCCCCACAAAACCTGGCAAGGCAGTACAGAATCCCTAAGCTCTGCCCTCGAGGTCAACATGCCCATTTGCATAGGTTAGGGCTCAGAATTAGAGAGACACCTTGTTCCCCCAGATCCTGCTCCTGTGACCTGACCACTCCTGACCTTTGCCCTGTTCCAGGTCCCTGGCTGCCCTGAAGTGTCTGGCACAGGCAGACGCAGCACACACTGGGCAACCAGGCCCCAACCTCTTGCACAGCCTCAAGAGAGATGGGAGCCAACTCCCTCCAATGGTTGCAAAGCGGCATCTGCAAACAGGCTGCAGTCAGTCCTCGCCTTGTTCTTAGGTACTTGGTTTCCCTGACCGCCAGTCATGCGAACTGAGGGCCCTGGGCAGCCGGGGTCCTCCAGGCATGTGGAGCTAAGTCCAGGCTCCAAACACCTGCAGAGCATCCAAGATGGAGGGCACCCACCCTACAAAAATCACTTTGAGGCGGCAGCTGCAAACTGGCGACCTGTTCCAGGTCGCTGGCCATCCTCAACTGCGCTGCACGCGCATATGCAGTACGCACCCCCTTCAGCAGCTTTTAGGCAGCCGGGGCCCTCCAGGCCTGTAGAAAGAGGGCCCAGCCCCCCAAATTTACACACCCTCTAGGGTAAGAGAGCCCACACCGCGAAAATCACTCTGAAGCACAAGTAACAAACTGCCCACCGTCATCCCTACTTGGACTTGCTGCCTGAGCAGGTCCCAGCCTTCTCCAGCAACCAGGAACATCTAACGGACTATCATGGCCAGCCCGCCAGCCCACCACGGCAAAGGCAGTAGAGCAATCATCCCTTTTTCCTTCAGGGGGAACAGTCCCCACGGGTAAATTAGGTCTTGTGATTAGGCATATGCCTTGTCCCCCAAGGCATTGCTTCGGTGACCCGGCAGCTCCCTGCCTTTGCAGGTCCCAGGTTTCCCGCAACTGCACCGCAGGCTCATGCACAGTACACGCCCCTTCGGCAGTCCTTGGATGATGTGGCCCTGATCTAGGCCTGCGGAGCCAGGTCCCGGCCCACACCTGCACAGCCTACAGGGTGGAGGGAGCCCTCGCTGAGGCGGAAGATGCAAATTAGCAGCCGTAAATCCCCACTTGGACTTGCTGCCTGAATGGCTCCCAGGTGCATGCCAGCACGCCCGCCCCAGTCCTTTCAGGGCAGTGGAGTAACCTTGCGTTATCGCTTCCGGGGGAACATTCCCCATTGGGTAGGTCAGGCTTTGCGATTAGGCTTACACCTCTTCTCCAGCAAATGCCCACTACTGACCCAGCTCCTGACACTTGCTCCATTCCAAGTCCCTGGGTACCCCGAAATGAGCTGCAAACGCATGCGCAGTACGCACCGCTCCCGGCCGTCTTTGGCACCCGGGCCCTTCAGGCAGGTGGAGCGAAGGCCCGACTCTGCCCTGGCAAAGAAGTCGAGTTCCCTTGCGTTTTGCCTTTCGGAGGAATAGGCCCCACTGGGTAGGTTAGGGCTTATGGCTACACGTGCACCTTGTTCCCGAGAGCCCGCTCCTGGGACCCAGCGTCTCCCTACGTTTGCCCTGTTCCAGGTTCTGGCGCCCTGACCTGCTCTGCACGCTCAGGGGCAGTAGCACCTCTTCTGCAGGCCAAGGGCACCCCGGGCCCTCCAGCTTCTGAAGTTAGGTCGCGGCCCAAACTCCAGCGTGGAGGGAGTCCACCCAAGGAAAATCACTCTGAAGACGCAGAGGCAAATCGACGACCATCTCTCCCCTTGTCCCCCAAGTGCCTGTTCCTGTGACCCCTTTTCTCGCGACCCTTGCTTTGCTTTCTAAAAGTCCCCGGCTACCCTGGCCTACCCTGCACGCGCATCCGCAGGACTTACCTGGTTAGCGGTCCTCAGGCAGCGGGGCCCTCCAGGCCTGTGGAGCTAGGTTCAGTCTCCAAACACCGGCAGAGCCTCCACGGTGGAGGCCGCCAACACCCCGAAAATCATTCTGAGGCTGCAGCTGCAAACTGACAACCGACAACCCTCATTTAGACCTGCTGCCGGATCAGGGCTGGGGCTTCTCGAGAAATCACGGCTCCAAGGCGTCTCTTATGGGGCAAACCCTGGTGAGCCTGCGCGGCTCCTCCCTGAAACGGAAGTCGAGTAGCCTTGCGTTTTGCCAGCGGGGAATACTCTCCATTGGGTAAGTGAAAATCACTGTGAAGGGTCAGATGCAAATTGGCGACCTTCAGTTCCCATTTGAGCTCCCCGCCTGAATGGCCTCCGGGCTTCTCCAGCAATTGGTGCTCCCTCCCAGCAGCCGCTTGAATACCTGGCCAGGTGTTTCCCATCAAGGCAGCACAGCACCCACCTGCTCTGCCTTAAGGATGATCATGCGCACTTGTGTAGATGAGGGTTTGGAATTAGGCAGAAGCCTTGTTTCCCTCGATGCTCTGCTCCTGTGCGCCGGCCTCTCCAGTCCCCGGGCCTGCTCCAGGTCCCCGGCTACCCTGGGATGGGCAGCTGTGGCCCTCCGGGACTGTGGAGCCAGAGCCCGGCCCCAACCTCCTGCACAGCTACCAAGTGGAGGGCACCCACCACGCAAAAGCACTCTGAGGCGGCAGTGGCAAAATGGCCGCGGCCAGTCCCGATTTGGACTTGCTGCCTGACGTGGTCCTGGGCTTCCCAGCAACCAGGGCTCCCATGAGTCTCTGATTGGAGAATACCGCAGTCTCCCGACAGGCCCGCCCCGGCAAGGAAGTCGAGTAAACTTGCATTTTGCCTTCAGGGGGAATGGGTTGAGAGGTCTGGGTTTGCGATTACACCTGCTCCTTGTGCTTCAAGAGCCGGGCCCTGTGACCTGACGTCTCCAGTTCCCTGGCGAGGCTGAACCGCGATGGACGCGCTTGCGCAGTACGCACCACTTCAGCCTGCCTTTTGGCGACCAAGCCTTTGGCGCGAACTCCAAGCTCCAGACGCCTGCATAACCTCCAGGATGAGCGAGCCCACCCACTCGAAGATCACTCCGAGATGGCAGTGGCAGATTACCCCCAGCCCCCATCTGGACTTGCTTCGGATCGGATCCCGAGCTTCTCTAGTAAATAAGGCTCCCAGGTGTTTCTTATTGGAGAATATTCTAGTCAGCCAAGACCGTCAAGTAACCTTGCGTTTTACCTTTAGGGGGAATATTCCCCATTGGTTAGTTTAGGCCTACGATTAGGCTTACCTCTTGACCCCCTGATGCCGGCTACAGTGACCAGGCTTCTGCCGACTTCTGCCCAATTGCAGGGCCCTGGCTACCCACGACTGTGCTGCAGGCGCATTACGCATCCTTTCAGCACTCCTTGGGCCGTTGGGACCGCCCTCCCCCGCCCCCCGGCCCTTGTAGCTCTCCAGGCCCCAAACACCCGTAGAGCATCCACTCTGGAGCGCACCCACCCTGCAGAATCACTCTTGAGGGGGCAGGTGCAAATTGGCGACCGTCAGTCCCCGTTTGGGTTTGCTGCCTGATAGGGTCCCGGGCTTTCCAACAAAGAGGGCTCCGAGTGTCTCTTGTTGGAGAAAATATTGACCAGCCCGCTAAGCCCCACCCTGGCAAGGCAGTTTAGTGCCCTTTTGTTTCGCCTTCAGGAGGAATATTCTTTATGTGGTAGCTTAGACCTTGCGGTTAAGTTTGAGATAGCCCAGCCAGCCTGAGCCCGACCCACTCTGGCAAGGTAGTCTAGTTCCTGCCAGCATTGGAGCAGCTTAGGACTTTGCATTAGGCAGATGCCTTGTTCCCCAATACCCTGCTCAGTTGCCCTGGCCTCTCCTGACTGGTGACCCGTCCCAGAACCCTGGCTTCACTAGCATGCAGAGTATGTATGACCCTCTCTCCAGGCCTTGGGCAGCTGGGCCTCCCCCACACACAGTCCTGTAGGACCATGGCCAGGCCCTGCTATGCGGATATCCTCCTGGCTGGAGGGGGCCACCCTGGCAATATTATATGAAGCTTTGGCTGCAGAGGTGGTGACAGTTAATCCCATTGGATTTTGCTGCTTGATGAGTCCCAGGCCTCTCCAAGAACCAGGTTTCAAGGTGTCTCTCATCCAGGATGCTTTGGTTCCACCATGCAAAGTTTCAGAGTTCCCAAGTTATGTGTCTTCAGGGTAATGGCTCCCCTCCTCCTGCCCCAGGTTTCATAAAACCACAGGAGCCTTTTGTTGGGGGCTCCCTCAGCAGTGAGACTACCCCTACACAGCCGTGCTAATCCAGTCACCTTGTGCAGGCTCCATTTCAGTGGGGGGAATGGAAACTGGGAGTTTTTTTCTCTGCTTTAGCCTTTTGCTTATACTATCAGAGTCAGTGATGAAAAGCTTGACTGCTGCTTTCATTTTGGCTCAGTTTTGGAATTGGAGGACGCCTGACAGCTCAGCTTTCTCCAGCTCAACTGAACTCTTCACACCTGGTTTTCGTATGTTAAAGGTTAACACCCCAGCATGGCCCACAGGGCCCACATGGTCTGAGGTCTGCCTGTCCCCTCAGCCTCATTTCATAAAAACAACTTCCCTCAGTCAATACTCCAGCCACGTTGGCTTTCTCTCAGTTCCCTGATTATACAATGCTCTTTGCAAACACTTAATGTAAGTTCTAAAGGTAGAATTATACATGAAGTTGGAAAAGCTTTGGACTAGAAGCAGAACATGGTTGGGCCAGGCTGGGGGTTGAGGGTGAGTAAGAAAAATGCCTTCTGACCCAATAGCGTAGGCTCTACTCATGAGAACTCTAAGACAAGTGGTATAACGTGGGTGGGGTGGGTGGAGAGGGCAGAGCCAGGCTTCAGTTGGAGCAAGTTGATAGAAAGAGCGCTGTATGAAAAAGTTACAAGATTAACCTGTTTGTTTTCAATGGAATGCAGGCACAGGAAGCAATGTGACAAGGATTTTGATGGAAAACAACAGTGGAAAAATTGATCAGTGGAATGAAAATTCAGAGTAATATTGATAATAGAGCATCTTGTACTTCTCTTTTTTAGCACTTTTGCAACTGAAATTCAATAGCTTCGTGCCATTATTTGGTGGTTAGTTCTTCCACCCACCCCTTCAGTAAACCACTTCAACCATTCTGCAGAATACCAAGGAGGCCCAATTTTGGGTGGCAGGAGGGGAATATAAAGAGGACAACTGTGATAGACTTGATACAATAGCAGACCAAATATATTTAATAAAATGGATGGATCTCCTTGGCTAATGATTTAAAATAGGCAATGACACTTGACCATCACTCCTTTTGCAGAAATGGTTGCTGTGTTATATTCCATATCTTCTATGTATATTCAGAATGTTCCTGGGAAATATAACCCTAATGAGAGCCATGGTTACATAAAGAAGACAAAGAGAGAATCAAAGAAAGAAAGAAACTGAAACAAAGTCCTATGCGACAGTCTTTATTACGCATGACTCTCATGCAGTGAAAGTTAACATTTAACAGTTTCTCTTTTTTTTTTTTTAGTAGGACTTTTTTAAAATATCTATTTATTTATTTATTTGGCTGTGCCAGGTCTTAGTTGCGGCCTGTGGGATTTTCGTTGCCGTGTGTGGGATCTTTTAATGTGCACCAGATGTGCTTGACTCGCAGCCTTGATATAACCTCTTCTCTCTGCCTGATATATCCTGTGTCGCACCCACAGTCTTTCGGCTGAATCCTCGTCTTCCCTCAAGTCTGTTCAAATCACACCTTTTCTAGGAAACAGTACCTGAGGCTCTCACATTGAGTTAGATGCCCATTTGATGTATAACAGCAGTGTTCTCAAACTCCTCTTCAAGCCGCCTCCCCTAAACCCAATTCTATAAAATATTAGTGAATAATGCTAGATTAACTGGGGATTTCATAGGAGAGACAGAAGAGATGGCATTCGCTGCATAAACCATTCCAAAACAACTTACGCTGTTTGGTCCTATCAATTCTAAAATGCGTATAATATGACCTACCTCCTCGCATTGTTGGGGACCTAAGATATCTTCATAGAGTATGCAGCACCATACCTGGCACATAAAGAGCTCAATGAAAGAAATCCCTTTACACACTTTGCTGCTTCTCTTCCTTAATGTCTCCTCCTACCTTCTACCACCAACAGGTCTGGTATCTGCCTCCTGTCTCACCTCCCATCTCCACCGGTACCTCTCCTGTATTACACAGAGCAATTCCGCTCTGCTCCAAAGTGCCTGCTGTATTAGCCCCAGAGCTCAACAAGAGACCCTGCAGTTTACATAACCCACCTAATTAGAAGTCTGTCTGGTAACCATTGACTGTTGCTGGGAAGTGTCTTTTGAGCTTCCCCTTCCATATCAAGTGGTTTACCAGAGTATTGCTTCCAAGTGCATGTTGTAAGCTACCCAGAGGGATTGTCATACCAGCTTCTAAAAGGATAAACAGCATCTTTCCGTTAATCCTCATGAGTTCTCATGGTGTCCTAGGCTAATAGGACTGCCTGTTTACTTGTCTGTCCTCCCAACTGGCCCATAACTCTCTTGACAGCAGGGACTGTCCTTGTTTTTCATTAGCTTCTTAGTGCTCTACACAGAGTAGATGATCTATAAATAGTTCTGAATGAATAAATTTTGTCCTCCAATCACAATGGCATGTAGGGTGACATATTTTCATCATCTTTTTATTTATTAAAAACCTGAGACTCAGAAAGTGAAAGAAACGTGCACGAAGTTACAGAGCTAATACAACAGCAGCGTCAAAATCAGAACTCACAGTAAGTCCCAGGAAACTTGTTTGGTGAACTTTAGTCCTTTTTCTTTGGTGGGACAATGTGAATTATTTTCCTGTAGTGATGATTCTGATTTTAATGAAGTAGTACTGGCAAAGCAATATATTTCTTTAAAGAAAGGTATTGTTTGAACGTATGTGAGAACATAAGAAATTATCCTTACTCTTTTATTCAGTCACTATACATTGCTGACAGAGCTGATGTGAACAAATTCATGGTATGTAGTTTCAAGACAGACACTGATAGGGACTTCCCTGGTGGCGCAGTGGTTAAGAATCCACCTGCCAAGGCAGGGGACACGGGTTTGAGCCCTGGTCCAGGAAGATGCCACATGCCGCAGAGCAACTAAGCCCATGGGCCACAACTACTGAGCCTGAGCTCTGGAGCCCGTGAGCCACAACTACTGAGTCTTAGTGCCACGACTACTGAAGCACATGTGCCTGGAGCCCGTGCTCAGCAACAAGAGAAGCCACCGCAATGAGAAGCCCATGCACTGCAACGAAGAGTAGCCCCCGCTCGCCGCAACTAGAGAAAGCCCACACGCAGCAGCGAAGACCCAACACAGCCAAAAATCAATAATAAATAATAAGTCTGTACATATATCTTGGAGAATAACAAGTTTATAAAGTCCAATATTCTATTTTTTATGATTGAAGCTTCTCAAAATGTTCAATTCATTAATTTTTCAAGGTGTTGATTCAATATGGTGACACAATCCTAGTATCAGAGGGGTTTCTTACAAATATATTTTAGCTGAAGGTGGTAGTGATACAATATTGCATTAAAGAACTAAGAGATGGTTTCTGTGTGTAGATATGTGTGTGTGGATGCATGTGTGTGTATGTGTAAATGCGTGTGTGAATTTGTGTGTGATGTATGCATGAAGATACGTTGCTTATTGTGATTAGCTGCTTATTGTGTTTAAGTCAAAAAATTTCCAGGTTTATAATAAACTGTGCTGTGTGGTACTTAGGTACATTCCAAGGAAAATTTAAGACATGTATTTCTGATTTGCTTCATCTTAATTCATCAAAACATCATTTAGTAAAAGCTGTTCCAATTTCAAACTGCTTTTAAGATCCATTTTGGGTTTTTATTCTCTCAACGAAGAAAGTTTTCTAAGAGCAGAGAAAATTCAAAAAGTTTAGTCTGAAATGTGGTAGCCACAAAGCCCTTAGCAGTTCTAATTTGGAACAAATTCCTTTTCTTCCCTATAAAATATAACACTAAGTCACAACTCTCCAGCATGGCATACAAGGCCCTTTATAATGTGCATCCTATTTCTCTGTTTTTCCTTTTTACCATACCCATCTATTTCCTTAGTTCTTACCCCCAGCGCCACCCAACCCAAGACAATCACCATGTGTGTAATAATAGAAAATATATACATATTAGTCTCTGCTCTCAGTTCCTGGCATAGAACTCCTGAAACCCTTGTAATTTCCTGAGTAATAGGAGTGTCTTTTGTTCTAATGAGGTGACTTTCATGGGCCCTTGCATGGCTCCTGCATGAGGGGTGGTCACCAGGAAGACCAAGCTATAATTAGAAGCTTGAAATTTTCAGCCCTGACCCCCACTTTCTCAAAAAGGGAGACGGGTCGGAAATGGAATTGGTTGACCATGCCTCCGTGGTGAAGCCTCCATAAAAATCTCAATAGGATGGGGTTCGGACAGCTGGCAGGTAGGTGAACACACTCATGTACCTGGAAGGTATGAACCCCAACTTCACAGGGACAGATGTTCCTGCTCTTGGAAACCTCCCGGACCTCACCCTATGTATCTCTTCATCTGGCTGTTTATCTGTGTCCTTTACCACATCCTGTAATAAACTGGTAAATACAAGTAAGTGTTTCCCTGAGTTCTGTGAGCCAATCTAGCAAATTAATCCAACCCGAGGATGGGGTTATGGAAACCTTAGATTTGTAGCCAAGTTGGACAGAAGTTGTGGGTGACCTGGTGCCTGGTCATGCCACCACTCAAGGTGGCTGTTCTCTTGCTGTCTGTGCGTCCCCTGCTGGAACAGGCCCTGCTTCACTCACAGGACTATCCAATCGTCTGAATGATAGGGCTGAATTAGCCCCTGGTAACTGATGAGCCCACCTGACATCAATCGCCCCGTAAATGGTCCCCTTCTTCTCCCTCAAGTAGTGAAGACCGCTGCTCAATTTACAGGTTAGCAATTACAGCTCTTACTCTATTCACAAGGTGAAGACCACATTACCACCTGGTTATTTTTCGGATGGCATGAGAGAATTACTACCAGTTGATCAAATAAGGGAGATGATGCTGAAGAGCAGAGGTTTGCACTCTATGTGACCATAAATCAAGATGATATGTTGCTAAAACAGCTATCTGGGTATGATGGAAAGCAGATTGTGACCGTAGCAAGTGGCCAACTTCTGCCCAGAGGCTGTATGTGTCTGGAAATCAGCTTGGGAAGACAGAACATCTCTAATTGAATAGTTAACTGAATAATGACTCTACTGGAGCACTCTCCCCTTCAATAATGCTGACAATGAGCTTATTTATTTATTTATTTTTTGTGTGGTACGCGGGCCTCTCACTGCTGTGGCCTCTCCCGTTGCGGAGCACAGGCTCCGGACGCGCAGGCTCCGCGGCCACGGCTCACGGGCCCAGCCGCTCCGTGGCATGTGGGATCTTCCCGGACCGGGACACGAACCCGCGTCCCCTGCATCGGCAGGCAGACTGTCAACCACTGCGCCACCAGGGAAGCCCCGACAATGAGCTTATTACCCCCTCACCCAGGAAAGACAATTGGACATTCTAGTCACCAGTGGATCTTCTGTCTTTAAAGGTCAGTTACCAGGTGTGGTAGAAAGCAAAGTAAATAAATGAGTTTGTGTGTAAACTATGATGAACACTAAATGTAGCAGGACATATGACTGGATGGTGAGGCCTTCAGTAATATTCTCTAATGAACCAACTATAATAGATAACAAGAGGATTATCGTCCCTTGTGCAAGGGAGGTGCAAGGTATCGGAACTGGACAGATAAAGAAACAATATGACACCCCTATGGAAGTAGATAGATAGTATTATATAATTAAACTTGGAACGTGATGTGTGTAAAACCTTTACTCCAATATCTGGAATATACTCTGTCCACAAACCGGATGTGATACAGAAGTCACTGAACCATGGCTGTCTCTAGTTACCACCCAGTCAATGAGGATGTGTGGTATATGAAAAAGATCTTTTCTGTTGAGAAGGAATGGAGACTCATAGTGTAATTTAGACTATGATATGCTTGATGTGTCATTTATTATTTTAATCTCTGCCACAGCTGTATGGTGGACAAAGAATTTTTATTTCATTGGTAGAATTAAATGAATATCAGACTTATGTAAACAGTGACCACCATGAAAAGAAAATATTATTCAGATTAAAATCTACCACTTACTAACACTTGTAGAAAAATTTGAGAAAAGTTTCTTTATATGTTCTCTGCAAAATGACTCTTTAATGGCTTTTAGAAACCACAGAAAAAGAAGCTTTAGCTCTCATGTTATAATTACTTGTTATAAAATGATATTAAGCCTGAGCTATTGGTCAACCAGAAAAGAATACTCTTCTCTCTACCTAATGGTTCTCAAAATAATGGTTATAAAATATGATGAAATTTTTCCTAGACCAACCTTTCGGATTCTATGGGAATTTTTAATATTCAAATTATATTTAGCATTGATATATTTATTCATTTAAGTAGTCTAATACTTTGGCTGATATGTTAACAAAATCTTCTTTTACTAACTTTTTCTCTTAATCATGTGAACTCAATCTGAGACTTGAAGAAAGACTATTTCTGATTTAGATAAAGGAGATCACAGTTTCAAACTACAGTGATATTATTTCTTGTTTAAAACATAGAGTTAAGAAGTGCTTTCTCAAAATTTCATGTATAATGGTACAGATTTCTTTGTCCACATATTTTCTACTAAATTAAGTATAAGATGGTGGTACTTTTTTTTTAAGTAATCCTCATCACAGAAACCAATTTTAGTTAAAAATCTTACTGAAATGAAGTCCCCCAAGTTATTCTATATTCTTTGTATTAAGATGTCCACTACACTTAGATTCTTGGACTTTTAGCAAAGCTATAAAGAAAATGTGGTACCTCTGAAATAACGAAATTCATAAATATTTCTTCCAAGAATGTGAGGCAGAACTAATGCTCTCTTAAATGACATAAAGAAAATAGTATCAATTATAGGGGAAATGCTTCTATATTTTGTGCTTTTATAGGGACAAACCAGATCATGGGGCATAATGTTACAATTTGAGCACTTCAAGAATTGTTCTGATTCCTTCCCTTTTTTCCCAAACCTTGTGATAATGGAATGGGATTTGGATTTATAGTTTTCAAACACTTTTATATAATGATTTATTAACCTTTAGTGAAAATTCAATATATATTGACTAATGGTTATGAGACTTTTACTCATTAATTAGATTTTTTAAAGTACTCGACTGAATATATTAATCAATAGCATCATCAGAGAAATTGTTCCAAAATAGACATATTATTATCACCAATGTAGTCTAAGTTTTAGTTCTCGCTACATTTAAAGGAACTACTGGTATTCAGTTTTGTATAAAAAGGAACCACATATTCATATTTGGTTGTATTTAAGATTTCAAACTTTATGGGATATCCCAATCTACTGTGTCCTATTTCAGTAACTAACCCACATTTCTGTAAATCAGAAATTTAAATTAGATATGTTGTACAGCGTCAGGGGTAAATGAGAAGAACAACCCCAACCATGGGAATTTCCTCTGGATAATGTGAAATCATTATATTGCTTCCTTTCTACCTATGGTGACCACGTGGGAAGAAAAGTCCTGCCTTAGAATTTGATTGAAGCTAAAGGAAATTTTATTTCAAAACTTCGTCCAATTGTTTGTCTAAGGGTGATGATATAACTATCCCTTGGAAAGTTACAAAAGTAGGACTGATCTCTTAAGCATTGGTAGGCACTGGCCATGGCCTAGTTGACAAACTTTTCCTATAAGAGGCTAGATAGCAAGTAATTTAAGCTTCTCAAGCCATATGGTCTCTGTCGTGACTACTTATCCCTGTCACCGTAGTGCAAAAGCAGCCAGAAACAAATAGGTGTGGCTGTGTCCCAATAAAACTTTATGTGCTGTAAGCTTTATTTACAAAGACAGGTGGCGGGTCAGATTTGGCCTGTGGGCCATAGCTTACCAATGACTGGTCTAGAAATAAGAAGATAAAGAAAGGAGAATTGAAACAGTTCCTCCATGTAAAGTTTATCTCCACCGTGGATCCAGGAACTTTTAGGAGATTATAGTGTCATTATTATGAGTATTATCGCTGAGAATTTTTTGTATTACCTTAGGAGGTGTGTGTGTGTGTGTGTGTGTGTGTGTGTGTGTGTGTGTGTGTGGAGAGAGAGAGAGAGAGAGAGAGAGAGAGAGAGAAAGGTGGAGGTGGGGTAAAGATATCAAGTAAGGGAGTTGAATAAAGGCGCAGTTGAGCGAAGTGTGGGCAGATTTGAGGGATCATAAGCATATGTTAATGTACACATGCGCTAAGAACAACCAAAAGCCATTTTTCCTTTACGAGGGGAAGACATGGTCTGCAGGAGCCTAATCAGACCTAGAACTCTGAAAGAGGGGTACCTTCCATGGTGTGTGACCATTGAACAACACAGGCACTTCCAGAATTAGGGAGAAACAGGGAACAAGAAATGCCCTGACTGCTGTCTCTCTGTGACCTGGATCTCTTGCTGGTTCCTCCCATTGGCTGACACCAACTGGAAGCGAAGGGCCAGGGAACCCAGGTGATGCAGTCCCTAAGATCAGTTTCCCATGGCACACAGGAAGAAAGAAAAGGCAGTAAGTAAGTTGAGGAGTATGAGAGTAGCTCAGTATTATTTCCAGGAATCACCACAGATGACTAGAGCATTGCAAGATAAAGAGGAAGCATTATTTTTAACAGTTTATTGAGGTATAATTAAAATGCAATAAGCTGTGCTTAAAGTGTATGCTTTGGTAAGTTTTGGCACACATGTACATTCAGAAAACCAACACCACCATCAAGATACCGAACATATTCATTATCCTTGCGCACTTTTGTAATCCCCTTCTCTTTCCATGTCTCTCCCCCAGAAAACCACTGATCTATCTGCTTTCTGAGACTAAAGACTGGTTTACATTTTGTAGAATTTTATATAAATGGAATCACATAGGACATACTCTTATTCATTTGGCTTTTTATACTGAGTGTAATTATTTTGACACTCATGCAGGTTCTTGTGTATAGAAATAGTTCATTCATTTTTATTGCTGAGAAGTTTTCCTTTATAAGGAGTGGAATTGTTTATCCATTCACCTGGTGATGAATAGTTGGATTGTTTCTGGGTTTTGGCTATTACAAATAAAACTGCTCTGAATATTTGTGTGAAAGTTTTTGTAGGGACATATGAAGAGTGAGTTGAATGGTGGTCACCAAAAGATATGTGCAAGTCCTAATCCCTGAAACCTGTGAATGTGATCTTGTTTGGATATAGATTTTTTTAGAGAGGTAATTAAGGATTTTGAGATGAGATCATCTTGTATTTAGGATTTATGGGACATAAATCCAATGACTGGTGCTCTTATAAGAGAAAGGAGGAGATTTGACACACAAAGACACAGAAGCAAAGGCCATGTGAAGGTAGAGTCCGAGATTGGAGTAATGCATCTACAAGCCAAGGAATGCCAAGAATTATTGCAGCCACCAGCTGCTAGGAGAGAGGCATGGAACAGATTCTTTCTTAGAGCCCTCAGAAGCAATTTCATTGACACCTTGATCTTGGACTTCTAGTCTCCAAACTGTGAAAATAAATTTCTGTTAAGCCACCACTCTTGTGGTAGTTTGTTATAGCAGCCTTCTATATATAGAAGGTTAATATAATATGCTTTCATTACTTTGGGGTAAATACCTAGGAGTGAAATGAATGGATCACATGGTAGGTGTATGCTTAACTATCCACGAAATTGCCCAACTGTTTTTTACAAAGTGATACCATTTTACACTTTCATCAGCATTGTGTGAGAGTTCTAGCAGTTCCACATTTTTGCCAACATGTAGTATGGTCAGTTTTTAAAATTTCAGCCAGTCTATTATGGATATAGAGAAAACTAATTGAGGTTTTAATTTCTGTTTTTTAATGATTAATGTTGCGAAGCACCTTTTCCTTTGCTTATTTTGCCTATTGTATATTTTCTTCATTAAAGTGTGTTATTAAATTTTTTGCACATATTTTATTATTTGTTGTCTTATTATTGATTTTTGGGGTTCTTTATATATTCTGATTAAAAGTCCTTTATCAGCTCTATGACTTGCAATGGGTTCTCCCAATCTATAGTTTGTCTTTTCATTGTCTTAAAAGTATATTTCAAATTTCAGAAGTTTTTAATTTTGATGAAGTTTATCAACTTGTACCTTATGGATAGTGCTTTTGGTGTTGTATTTAGGAATCTTTGCCTAAATGGAGGTCACAAATTTTTCTCCTATGTTTTCTTCTAAAAGTGTTATATTTTTAGTTATATTTAGGTGTAGCCAATTTTCAGTTATTTTTTTGTATGAACTGTGAATTCTGGATCAAATATCTTTTTTAAAGTATCAAATTGCTTAGTAAAATTTGTTGAAAAAATGATTTTTTTAAACTGAATTACCCTTGCACCATTATTGAAATCTGTGGTTCTATTTTTGGACTCTATTCTGTTCCGTTGAATCAATTGCCTATCTTTACACCAATACCACATGATCTTGATTTCTATAGTTTTTAAATCAGTCCTAAAGTCAGGTAGTAGAACTTTGTTTTACTTTTTAAAAGTAATTTTAGCTATTCTAGGACTTTGTATATCAATATGAATTTTAGAATCAGCTTGTCAATTTTTACTTAAAAAGTGTGCTGGAATTTTTTTTTTTGGAATTTTGATGCATTGAATCTATTGATGAATTTCTGGATAATTGATATATTGAGAAAGATTAGTACATCTGTCCATTTTTTTTGTCCTCTTCAATTTCTTTCAACAGTGTTTTATGATGGCCAGTGTACAAGTCTTTGATATCTTTTTCCAAATGTATTTCTAAGTATTGTTTCATGCTGTTGAAAATAGTAGTGCCTTAAAATTTTTTCTGTTATTAGTATATAAAAAATTCATTGAATTTTGTATACTGATCTTGTATCCTGCCAAGCTGTTATACTCACTTGCACTTTCTAGTAGCTTAAAAAAAAAAAAGATTCCTTTGGATTTTCTCTATAAATGATTGTGTCATTTTTAAGTAAGGATAATTTGTTTCTTTCTTTCCAATCTGGAGTCTTTTGTGTATTTTTCTTGCATTATTGCACTGACTAAAATCTCTAGTTCAATGTTGAGTACGGTTGGTGCGGAAAGATAATACTCATCTTGTCCCTCGTCTTAGGAGAAAAGCATTCAGTCACTCTTTAACCACTAGTATGATAATAGCTGGGTTTTCACAGATGTCCTTCAAGGGTGTATCCTTTTATTAATAGTTTGCTGAGAGGTTTTTTTTTAAATCAGGAATCGATGTTGGATTTTTTTCCAAATGTTTTTTCTGTGTCATAAACAGTGTTGGTTTTTTAAAAATTAATTAATTAATTAATTAATTTTTTGGCTGTGTTGGGTCTTCATTGCTTTGCTTTCTCTAGTTGTGGTGAGCAGGGGCTACTCTTTGTTGCAGTGTGCAGGCTTCTCATTGCGGTGGCTTCTTTTGTTGCTGAGCATGGGCTCCAGGCACATGTGCTTCAGTAGTTGTGGCACTAAGGCTCAGTAGTTGTGGCTCACGGGCTCCAGAGATCAGGCTCAGTAGTTGTGGCCCATGGGCTTAGTTGCTCCGCGGCATGTGGGATCTTCCCGGACCAGGGATTGAACCCGTGTCCCCTGCAATGGCAGGCGGATTCCTAACCATTGCACCACCAGGGAAGTCCAATAAACAGTGGTTTTAATTTTTAATTTCTTAACGTGGTGAATTACATTGCCTGATTTTCAAATGTTAAGCTAACCTTGCCCTCCCAGGATAAATCCCACTTCATCACAGAAAATATTATTCTTTTTGCATTTTGTGGGATTCGGTGTGCTAATATTTTTTTAAACATTTATGCATCTATGTACATGAAGAATATTGGTCTGTAGTTTACTTGTAATGTCTTTTTTTTGATTCTGGTATCAGGGTAATTCTGGCCTCAGCGAATGAGTTGGAAATTCTCTATTCTTATGATTTGTAGATGAGTTATATAGAATTAATATTATTTATTTCTTAAATGTTAGAATTCACCAGTGAAGCCAACTGTGCCTGGAGTTTTCTTTGTGGGAAGATCTGAAACTACAAATTCAAACTCTTTTATAGAAATAGAGCTATTTGGCAGTGATCATTTTGTAATGTATAGAAATATCAAATCACTATGTTGTGCATGTGGAACTAACATAGTGTTGTAGGTCAACTATATTTCAAAAACAAACAAATCATGTAGATTATTGATTATATATGAAATCATGTATATTATGTATGAAAATTGTTGAGAGTAAATCCTAAAAGTTCTCATCACAAGGAAAAAAATTTTTCTTTTTCTTTTATTTTTATATCTATATGAGATGATGGATGTTCACTATATTTATTGTGGTAATCATTTCATGATGTATGTAAGTCAAATTATTACGCTCTATACTTTAAACTTATACTGTGCTGTATTTCAATTATATCTCAATAAAACTGGAAGAAAAAAAAGAAATAGAGTGATTCATGTTAGCTATTTCTTCTTGAAACTTGGTAATCTCTGCCTTTCAAGGAATTTGTCTGTTTCATCTAAGTTGTCAAATTCATTGGCATAAAGTTGTTCATAACCTCTTCTTATTTTCCTTTAATATCTGTAGAAGCAGTAGTGATGCCCCTCTCTCATTCCTGAGATTGGACATTTATGTCTTCTCTCTTTTATCCTGATTTGTCTGGCTAGAGGGTCACCAGTTTAATTGCTCTTCCCAAAGAACTGGGTTTTGGTTATGTTGTTTTTCTGTTTTCTATTTCCACTTTGATTTTTTTTTAATAGAAGTTATCTTTTTTTTAAAAAATTATTTATTTATTTGGTGGCACTGGATCTTTGTATCTTTGTTGTGGCAGGCAGGCTCCTTAGTTGCAGCTCTCGGGCTCCTTGGTTGCAGCTCGCCAGCTTCTTAGTTGTGGCATGCACAGGGGATCTCGTTCCCCGACCAGGGATAGAACCTAGGCCCCCTGCATTGTGAGCACAGAATCTTATCCACTGCGCCACCAGGGAAGTCCCTCCACTTTGATTTTTATTATTTCTTTTCTTCTGCTTACTTTGAATTTCCTTTGCTCTTCTTTTCGTAGTTTCTTAAGGTTGACCTTGAGGTCACTGATTTTAGACCTTTCTTCTTTTCTAATATACAAGTTGAGTGTTAAATAGTTCTTCCAAGTATTGCTTTAGTAGCACCCCATAAATTTTTATATTCAGTTTCAAAACACTTTCACTTTAAACAATTTCTAATTTCCCCACAATCTCTACATTATTTAGAACTGTGTTATGCAGTTTCCAAATATTTGGGGGTAGTTCAAAAATCTTTCTGTTATTTATTTCTTATTGGATTGCATTGTGCCCAGAGACCATAATTTGTATAACTTGAATCTTTTAAAATTTATTGAGACTTGTGTTGTGGCCCAGAATAAGTTCTATCTTGGTGAATGTTCTGTGAGCACCTGAAAAGAATATGCTTCTTGCTGTTGTAGAGTGGAATGTTCTATAAATATCAACAGGTTATGATGGTTGATGGTGCTGTTCAAATCTTCTATATCTTTACTGACTTTTCATCTACTTGTTTAATTAATTATTGGAAGAAGGATATTGAAATATTTATCTGTAATTGTGGATTTGTCTATTTCTCTTTGCAGTTCTATCAGTTTTTTCTTCCTGTATTTTTAAGTTTAGATATTAGTTGTATAAATGTTTTCAATTGTTATAGTCTCTTAATGACCATTATGAAATGAACCTCTTTATCCTTAGTAATATTTTATGCTCTGAAATCTACTTTGTCTGACATTAATATACCTATTCCAGCTTTCTTTTGATGAGTGTTAGAATTGTGTTTTAGTTAGTTTGGGCTGCTGTAACAAACTACCATAGACTGGGCGATTTATAAACAGAAAGAAATTTATTTCTCACAGTTCTGGAGGCTGGAAGACCCAGATCAGAATGCCAGGATAGTGAGGTCTGGTGAGACCACTCTCCTGGGTTGCAGACTCCCATCTTCTCCTTGTATCCTTACATGATAGAAAGATGGTGAGAGAGTTCTCTGTGGTCCCTTCACAAGGGCACTAATTCCATACATGAGGGCTCCACTGTCATGACCCAAGTTCCTCCTAAAGATCTCACCTCCTAATGCCATCACACTGCGGGGGTTAGGATTTCAAAATATGAATTTTGAGGGGGACGTAAACATTCAATCCAGTGCATATGGTTCATCTTTTCTCATCCTTTTACTTTTAACTTATTTGTGTCTTTATATTTAAAAAGGATTGCTTTTAAACAGTATATAGTTAGGTCTTGCTTTTTTAATCCAGCCTGACAAACCCTGCCTTTTAATTGGAATGCTTAGACCATTTACATTTTTTAAAAAAATATTTATTTATTTAGGCTACGCTGGGTCTTAGTTGTGGCATGTGGACTTAGTTGCTGCATGCATGAGGGATCTAGTTCCCCAACCAGGGATCGAATCCGGGCCCCCTGCATTGAGAGCCCCAGAATCTTACCCACTGGACCACCAGGGAAGTCCCTAGACCATTTACATTTAATAAGATGATTGATATGGCTGGATTTTAACCTATCATCTTGCTAATTGTTTTCTATCTGTCTCATCTATTCTTTGTCCTTGCCTTCTTTTTATGCCTTCTTTTTAATTAATTGAGTATTTTTTTGTTTCCCTTGCTGGCTTATAAGAGTGAGAGCCTCTCTGGTCAGTGATGACTGAGCAGAGTTCTGAAAGAAGTAAAGGAGTGAGCCCACTGGCTGTTTCAAGGAAAAACTTTACAAGCAGAGAGAAAAGCAGGTGCAGGGTCCTGAAGCAAGAGCTTATTTAACATGTTGGAATAATAGCAAGGTGGGCTGGGTACCTGGATTGGAGTAGAGAGGTAGGAAGGAACATGGCGAGGAGACTGCAGAGGGAGATTGAGAGTTGATAGGTGGGGTATGAGATCATCTCAGGCCTTGCAGACCTTTAATAAATTTTTTGGAGGAAGAGTTTTCTCGGAGTGTTCATTGAACTCTGACTGCTCTAGGCAAAAGCCTTTACTGTCATTCCCATCTCCAAATTAAACAAAACCTTCTTTGGATCATTACTGTAATCTGCATAACGGAACTTCAGGAATAATCTGTTCACACCTATTTTTCCATTTTATATTGTTCTGCAAAAATCTAGCACAGATCATTGCTCATTTTCTATTTTCTTCCTCCAAAATATACCTTTTCCAATGTGTCCTTTGGAATTCATGGTCACTCATCAGGAAAATCCCCTTTTAGCCTCACCCTCTTTTCTGAATGTTCCTAGAACAGACTGAAAGGGGGCTACCTTGGGGACACTGATTCCCTTGCTGTTCTCTCAAATGTAGGCTAGTTTCTCCCCTGTAATCCTCATACCATGGGGCTGGAGGGTAGATGTCATCCTGGCCCTTCACTACTGCCTCCAAATTATTGTCCTTCATTTCCCTTAAACCAACATCTTTGATGAGTATACCATCAGGCCAGGAATGTATATTTTTCTAGCTTTGATCGATGAGACCCAGTGAAACTTCAAGTCCTTTACCCCTTTCTTAAGGCATGTTTTTGGCTATTGACAGATCTGTTTGAGGAAGTTTTCCCTATCGTTATTTGTAATCTAAAAGCTGTTGTTTTAAAATCTGATATATAGAGTATATCATTAGGGTCATACCCCAAATAAGGGGTGTGTCTACACTTAGAGTGGGTTAGGAGATAACAATAATAATGGCAACTGCAAACACTGGGCAAATTACCCATTCTCCTTCTGGCTCAGTTTCTTTATCTTGTTAACTAGAAGTTGCCTCTTTTCATCTACTCAAAGACATAAGTCCAATAATTATCTTCTGCCTCTCTTGAATTACCTGTTTTTTTGCTCTCTATTGAATGGTTTCCATTGGCTTGTGGTTATTACTGTTATTTTATTTTTTTGCAGTACGCGGGCCTCTCACTGTTGTGGCCTCTCCCGTTGCGGACCACAGGCTCCGGGCGCGCAGGCCCAGCGGCCATGGCTCATGGGCCCAGGTGCTCTGCGGCATGTGGGATCTTCCCGGACTGGGGCACGAACCCGTGTCCCCTGCCCACCAGCAGGCAGACTCCCAACCACTGCGCCACCAGGGAAGCCCTACTGTTATTTTTTTATCATCTTACGAAGCCTTCTCTCGACCTCACTTTCATCTGTTTGCTACCATCCATCTCCTTACTGTTCTTTACAGCAAAATCCCAACAATCATGCTGTTTCTCCCATCACTTCACTAGAACTACCCTTACTTACAAGGTCACCAATTTCCTTCATGTTGCTAAAACCAATTGTCAATTCTCAATCTTTATTTTACTAGACTTCTTATCTCACAGGGCCCCATACTCCTTTGGTTTTCCTCCTCTTGTTGGTACTCCTTTCTGTCTCCTTGGCTGTATCTCCTTCTCCTCCCAACATCCTAATATTGTATAGTCAAGGGCTCCCTCCTAATTCCTATTCTTGTCTCTATATTACACTCACCCCCTTACAATCTCAGGTAGCCTCATGGCTCTAAAAACCATCTCTATATTGCTAATTTCCAAAATTTTATTTTAGTAAAGATAAGAGTAGTTTCAGTTTGGGTCTCCCACCCAAACTTCTGACTCCTGTATATAACTGCCTACTCAACATCTCGCTTCAATATTGAATACAGTGCCGCCTTAAGTGTGGTCCATCCACAAATCATTTGTCATCAGTCTGCAACAAACTAAGTATAAAAATGAGAGAAAGAGTTTAACAACATTTATAGCAATTTGATGCCAGCAGTGGTCTTATCTCATTGCACAGGGTGTAGACCAGTTCAGATGTTGTCAAATTTGCTTGGTAAGTTGCATATGGTGTGAGGTGAGTTCCAATCATGTGCAGTAGGAACAAACATTGATCTCCAATGAATTGGAAATGAAGTAAACTTGTCCTTCACCTAAGACAGTTTGAGAAGTACTGGTCTAGCAGACATCTCAAATTCAACACAACTACTAAAAAATGTAATGGTATTTAAAGAACATTTAATTTATATTTTTACATGCATAAGTCTTTAAATAATATAAATAAATTTTAAAAACTCATGCAGGGCTTCCCTGGTGGCGCAGTGGTTGAGAGTCCGCCTGCCGATGCAGGGGACACGGGTTCGTGCCCCGGTCCGGGAAGATCCCACATGCCGCGGAGCGGCTGGGCCCGTGAGCCATGGCCGCTGGGCCTGCGCGTCCGGAGCCTGTGCTCCGCAACGGGAGAGGCCACAACAGTGAGAGGCCCGCGTACCGCAGAAAAAAAACAAAAAAAAAAACTGTCATGCAGACAACCTTGAATCTACTCTATTTACACATACATACATACACATATACATACATACAAGTAATACATGAATGAAAACTCACTGTAAACACTTGAAACAATGTGAAAGTCCACAGAGTTGAAAGGTTCTACCTCTGTTTATCACTGCTGACTTCCCATTTCTGATTCTAATGACTATTCTAGAGTTAACATTTCTTCCCAGTTTAATACGTGCACTTTTAGATAGAAATTAGTAGACACAGACAATTTTAGTTTTGCTTTTTTTTTTTTAATAAATGAGGTTGCACTCATAATGCATTATTCTGTGACCTGATTTTTTTCCCACTAATATACTTGGAGACCTTTTCTTGTCAGTTCATATAGATTTGCCCCATAATAATCATAATATGCAACACTTCTAAAAATCATCCCCCTATTGTTGAGCAGTCTAGTTGGTTCTAAACACTGCTACAATGAATGTGCACTTCTTGATCTGCACATTGTGCATCTCTACGATATGTCTGTAGGATCTATTCCTGGAAGACAAGAGCTGAGTCAAGGGTATATACATTTCAAAAGTTGATACTCTCAGGCTGTCTTCAAAAACTCTATACTCTTTAAATTCCAATCAACAAAGCATGAGTGTGACCATTTCAACACTGGATTTTTACCAAAACTCTTAATTTTTGCCAGCCTCGTGAGTGAAAATTACATCCTTTTCTGTTGTTTGAGCAAGCATTTCAGTGTTTTTGTTAGTTAGCCCATCACTTGCCTGTTTATATACTTTCCATATTTTTCCCTTTTTGTCTCCTCAGTTGATTTGTAAAGTGATACACATGCAACCAAGTGCTGTGGATTTTTAATCATTTGTCTGATAGATATTGTAAATATTTTTTCCCTTTCTGCTGTCCTTGTTAATAATGTTTCAATTTATTCTTAAGAAGTAAATAATATCCTAACTTTAAGTTTTATGAGTAAGAAATCCCTTCAGACTCAGATTGATCTGGATACATCAAGAAGCTCTGACCATTTTGGTTTATAAAATAGTGAGCCCTCTCCCCTCTCCTGATGAGATGTCTTGCTGATAGTTAATAATTACTATGCATTGAGATGAATGTGGTTTCATTTATTTATTTCAGGAAGGATAAGAAGCCTTGTCACAAATAACTCTGTGTTGCCTTTTGAATTCATTAAGGGCAGAAATCTGTTAATAAGTGCTCTTTTACATTCTTCCAATGGAAAATTAAACACCCAGGGATAATTAAATGGCCTTTTTTACCACCTAATTCTATCCTGCAAATTTGAAAGCAAAATTTCAAATCCTTATAGAAATAGATATTAAGGGTTAGAACAAAGACAGCTAATACTGTTTAAAGTGTGAAAAATTATTAGTTCGCTTCTCCCTTAATCTGATCTTCTTAGTATCAAGTGAATATATGAGATATAGCAAGTTACAGTGCACTGATTTCAAACTGCCTGTCTTCAAATTCTTGCTATGCTATATGCCACCTACATAATTTTGAGCAAGTTTTCTGATCATTTTAAGTCCACGTTTCTATTTTTAAACTAGTGAAACAATAGTTGTGAAGAAAAAAATGACAGAAAATATCTAAACACCTAGCATATGATAAATCCTTAATAAATACAGATTAGCTATTATTATTATCATCATCATTAACTGGGGTAAATAATATTTATCTTATATCTGTAAGTACTGCTATCCTCTTTTAAGTCAAATTTGCATATCATATCACTGGCATATTTTCCAGCAGAGGATTAAAAAAATTATTACGACAATGAAAATTAAAAATATACTATAATGTAGGTCTTCATTTTGAATTTTTATGGTAAAATTATAGCAAAACAGGATTCATGCTAAGGCTTTAGTACCACAAACGACTTCTGAAACATAATATGCTGTCTTTGTTAGCTCGTGGAGCATCAGGTTAACAAAATAAATTAGTCGATAAAAGAAAGAAATGGATACATCAACTATACTATAGTAAAAACATTAAATAAAAAAGAATTTAGAAAATCTCCATAGATAAAAAAGAAAGAAAGAAAGAAATGAAAAATTTTATTCGAGCCAAATTGAAAATTATAACCCAGGAACAGCCTTTCGGAAAGCTTCGAGGACTGTTCTGCCTATGAGGTCAAAGCACAGCTATACAAGTTTTTGAGACAGAGGGTTGTACATTAACTGATGTATTACCGACAGTTACACAATCCAGATCTACAAGTACAAAGTGAGCGGCCCCGAGATTAAGAAGGAAGATTATCTCCTAAAGAATTGTGACCCTTGATGAGATTAAGAAGGAACGTTACCTCCTAAGGAGGTCCGGGGAATACAGATGCTTATTCCGCCCCAAAGGGATGAAGGAAGCCGAGAAAAATTTTATGTTTAAATTTTTCCCCTCTTGCCATAAAATATGAATTTTACTTCACCAGGTATTATAGTATTACCATTTAAAATATAATTTTAGTAGCCATTAAGGTTTCCAGTTCCAATATATACTGTTTAAAGCAAAAATAAATAAACTTTTAAAAATTGTATTTGTGTGTGTGTAACATTAGTTGAGTACTTACTATAGTCCAGAAACGTGTGGCCCTACACTGCCTAAGGGTATTTTTTTTTTTCCTTGTTTTTGTCGTTTGTTTTCTCCCCTGCTTAACAAAATCAAACTGCTTGGGAGAGTAGGGATGAGATGGAAGAGGGTAAGGTAACGAGTTTGCTGAGATAAGCGCTATAAAGTTTTAAAATCCCCAAATTTTCGCCGCATTTCCACCATAAATAGCAATGTAAACATTTAGGCATAACTTCCTCTAAGAAATTTTCCTCTCATCTCCCAAATCCATGTGGAGAAGGGAGACAATAAGGATGCTTAGGACGGCTTGCCCAGACTTGCCCTCAACCTGGGAAATCTGAGTCCCGGGGCTGGAAAATCTGAATGTAAAAGAGAAACGTGCTGGGATTGCCGGGGTAGGAGGGAAGAAACAGGATCCCATGGGACCCGGCTTTGGTCCAGGAGCGCATTCCCCCACCCCCACCTCCGCGCCGGCCGCTGGGCTGGGAAGCTCCTCCTCCCCGTTTCCTTCCTCCGCCTCAAGCTCAGTGGCCGTGGCGGGCGAAGGGCAGAACGCTGCGGTATTTTGTCCCACGCGGCGACCCCTCCTCCCGCCGGCGCTGCGGCCGCAGCGGCTGCGAGGGGGGCAGCGGAGAGCTGACGGCAGACCGCGGCTGGGCGGCCTGGAGGCCACGAGAGGTGGAGGCCCGGCCGCCTTCCCGCGCCGCGGGAGCGGAGGGGAAGAGGCGGACGCCCGCCAGCCCCGCCCGGTCGCCGAGAACGTGGGGGAGGCTCCGCGCGCCGCCCGCCCGCCGGCGGCCGCAGCCCTGCTGGCCCTGCAGCCGCCGCCGCCGCCGCTGCCTCCGCCTCCGCCTCCGCCTCGGGCTCCCGCCGCGGGCTCGACGGCCCCGGCCGGGGAGGGAGGACGGCGGGTGCCGCCGGAGCCGCCGGACATGTCGGGAGGGCACTGCGGCAGCTTCGCCGCGGCGGCGGCCGGCAGCGGCGAGATCGTACAGCTGAACGTGGGGGGGACCAGGTGAGTCGGGGAGAAGGGGCTCGGGGTGGGGGGATAGCGGGCGGGCGACCTCCGGGGGAGGCCGGGCCCCGGGGCGGCGGGATAGCGGGCGAGCATGGGCGCCGAGTCGGCGGGGAGCGCAGGACCCTGCGGGCGGGAGCAGGTCCGCGGATCTTGAGGGGCAGGCGGCCTTGGGAATCACCGAAACCAGGGTTCATCTGGCCGCGCTGCCGCCTTCCTAGAATATCAGCTACGTCCCTCCCCCTTTCTAGGGGATCAGGCCGAGAGGAACATTCTATAGCCTTCCTTACCCTGGCGCGTACTTGAGGAATTTATTTTGTGGAAGCCGGGCCTTGTGGTTTGACTGTTGCAGGTGCACCTGCCTCCCTTTCTCTTTGGTCAACAAGGTAAATCGATTTGCTCGGGCGATAATGCCTCAGTAAGGGCTGTTTGAAATCTCCAAGAATTTCGGTGGAGGGAGTGCCGTAGATGCGCGGTACGTTGTATTTATTTTCAGAGTTTCTTGGAGCGTGGCTCTGAAGGATCTGTTCAACTTGTAGGGCAGCGAGTCCAGAAACTGCAGTTTGAAGAGTTGGTTCTGGGAAGCTTTGGGTAGTGGCACCCTGTGGCGCCCTCCTAGTAAACAGACCGAAAGCTCTTCTCTCATCTCTCTCTGGCCTTCCACTCTCTTACTATGTTTTTTAATAAGCTTGTTGGGGGGGGGGGAATCATACTTCTGTGGATTTGCTATGGTTTATGAGTCACTCCTCTCGGAAATGGGAGTTTGCCAGCTGTTTCAAGGATGGGGTAGTTGAGTTTTAGGCTAGGTGGGAGATAAGCGATGAAGCGCCTTGGGAGGTAGTGCTTTTTGCTATGCTCAAAACCTAGGACTTTTTAACTAGTATTTTAAAAAATGCAAAACGGCAGCACTGTGAACCATAGTGATAAAAATGTGTAGTGTTTGAATAGTTTTCTAAGTGTGCTGGAGAATTCAACACAGGAAACAGTAATGCTTTCTCTGCACGCTCTTTTTTTTCCCCTCTCATCCCCCAAGCAAAACTGTTTATTAGTTTACAACGTTATTGCTGCTATATAGATTACGATTTTATGGAGGGGAAGATTGGTGTCTCCTAATGCAAGACATGGATATTTTCCTAAAATCACGTGAAAATTTTGCCGCTTTGGTAACTTACGGATGCAGAAATGGAATACCCTGCAAGAGCTGGCCTTCAGAAGAGTAGCACTATAGTAATTTAAAATTCCTGCCCTAGTTTATAATTTCCTTGAAGTTGAGTAATTGCCACTGGGAGAACCACCTGTGGCATAGAATTGAACTCAGCTGTGAAGTGATAGAGTGACACTCAAAGGAGAGTTTCTTGTGAGCAGAGAGGCACATGGTATAGGTAGGGTCTAATCAAAAAAATGACCAATTTTTATCATTTATTTAACACTTCATGGATGATTCAGAAAGTAGAGAAGATGAGGTTTCATTTAGAATTGCTAATATTATTATTATTTACCAGAAGAACCCTAATGAGGTGAAAGAAAACCAATGTGGCTCCATTTGTGATTAATTCTGTTATGAATGAGTATGATTTGAGGCCGCAGGAGAGAAGTCTGGGACCAGCCAGTGGGAGACTAGCTCAGCAACCTTAGACAAATTATTTTTTAGTGCTTAGTTTTCTAAAATGTGTAATGACAATAATAGTACCAACCTTCCAGAATTGATAAAAAAAATTTGAAGCAATGAATGGGAACTATAGGGTTAGTGGCATTATCTATCAATAGTAACTTTGCAGAATAAATAATTTTAACTAGATTGTTTCCAAGTAAATTTAGTAGGAGGCAAGTAGCA
Organism: Physeter macrocephalus; assembly: GCF_002837175.3. Taxonomy (NCBI): domain Eukaryota; kingdom Metazoa; phylum Chordata; class Mammalia; order Artiodactyla; family Physeteridae; genus Physeter; species Physeter macrocephalus. The sequence continues at coordinate 14,476,145 of NC_041217.1, forward strand.
TGGAATATAAATGTGGATATGTTTTGCTGAGGCCAGATTGCACGTGATCTTTTTCTTGGCATACTGTAGATATGAGATAAAAACATAGAAAAGCCTTTTCATATATATGTATTTCAGAGAATTATGCTTGTCATATGTAATTTTAAATGTTGTAGTTTTCATGAAGTCATATTTGGAACCAGTTTTAGAGCTCTGGGATTTCACCCCCTATCTTCCACTTGTTTGGAGAAAAAAAAAATTGGTGGGGATGAGAGTCTAATCCCTTGGCCCAGAAATGCCAGATTACTATACCCACCCCGAACTGCTGATTTTCATTGAAATTGCTAATATGACTTTAAGCAGACCTGGGTAATTTTCTAAGTAACACAAAATTTGGGTTATTTTGCAGACAATTTGCTGAGTAAGCAGTGAACATGAAAGGTCACAAGTTAGAAGTGATCCTTATTTGGAATTAATTTGATTGTCTTCAAAACACAGTGACTCATTTTTGCAGTGGATCCTTAGATATTTCAGTTTACCATTTACTGGGTTTGCTTCTATTGATTTGACCAAGTCATTTTCCTCTAACTAGTTGTAATCTACTTCTCATTTTTTTCTTAAGATTCTGGTAAGAAATATGCTTGGGAAAATTTGCCATATTTTCTCGAGTAAACTGGCTCCTTTCTTAGTCTGATTAATGGGCACAGGAGCTGCTTGAAAACAGTCATGTAATGCTAGAAAATGAATGCCGGGGGAAAGTAAAGGTCTTTTGGGCTCTCTTCTGTGTGAGGACACGTGGCGATGGGGCAGCGAGTCAGAAATACATGGTGCAGTGTGATGAGTCTTAAAATGAAAATATTCAGACATCAAGTGCTGGACTGGATGAGCCCTATATCGAATTCTTTGTCATGCCATTTTCCATCAGTTACTGATTGTTCTGCCTCGGTCTGTTACATGAGGCTTTGATAAAGTTCCCCTCAAATTGGTGGTAATAAGCAGACTTGATCAAATGGCAGTTAACCTCAAAACAGTGTTTACTGAGTGATTTTTGAATGAGTGAATGCAACAGTTGTGAATAGCCCAAGACTATAAAGGAAATGTTAAATGCATTATGTGCAGTGGGATTAATATGAGCTCAGAAAGATAAGACAAGATAATATATTTGGGAAAGCCATTAAAGAGAAGGTAGAACCTGGATGGCATCAAGAAAGATGGATGGGGCTTCCCTGGTGGCACAGTGGTTAAGAATTCGCCTGGCAGTGCAGGGGACACGAGTTTGAGCCCTAGTCCGGGAAGATCCCACATGCCGCGAAGCAGCTAATAAGCCCGTGAGCCGCAACTACTGAGTGTGCGCTCTGGAGCCTGCGAGCCACAACTAATGAGCACGCGCGCCTCGAGCCCGTGCTCCGCAGCAAGAGAAGCCACCGCAATGAGAAGCCCGTGCACTGCAACGAAGAGTAGCCCCCGCTCGCCACAACTAGAGAAAGTCCACACACAGCAACGAAGACCCAATGCAGCCAAAAATAAAATAAAAAATAAATTTATTAAAAAAAAAGATGGGTGGAACTTGGATAATTGAACATGAAGTTGATGCAGCTGGGATGGAGATTCTGAAGTGGTGTAAGCATGGATTGTTTGGGGATATTAAGAAGTACTGTCTTATTAGAGGGGAAAACAGTTTGTGTTGGAGAGATGAAACGTGACCTGAAGGTAGTATGTTATGTTGAGAATTTTAGACTTGGTGTGGTGTGCTAATTATTGATTCTTCAGTAGATTGGCATGCTAGAAAGTAGTGTTTTAGGAAGCTTTATATGTAAGCAAATTAATTATTTGATTTTGTTGACAGCTCTTGGAATAATCTTAACTCTGAATTGAAAGTAGCAAAATTTAAAGATATTAAAAGTAATGAATATAATTGATACAGCTATAGCTATGCAGCAACTTGTAAATCATTAGCCAGCATATTAAAGCAAGTTAACTAACATGGAAATTTCAAATCATGTCCTCTCTTATAATACCAGATACTTTTTTTAATTGCAGGTTTAGTACCTCAAGACAGACACTTATGTGGATTCCAGATTCTTTTTTTTCCAGGTATTTCATATAATTCTTTAGTACCTTTTTAAAAAATACAGTTGATTATTTATTAAAACAATAAAAAATAAATATTTTTATGTATCGAATAAAAAAACTTAACTCTTAAAATAGAATTTTTATATTGTTATTTTACCTTGGAGATAAGATGATTCATTTGTATTGGTCTTTGATGTTTGAAAGACTTAGAGCATTTTATTCATACTCAGATTTTAAAAACTAACTCTGTCTTAATGTTAATGATTTCTAGTTTGCTGAGTGGAAGAATTTCAACACTTCGAGATGAAACTGGTGCTGTGAGTATAACAATGTTGATGTATGTTTCTAAATTAGATTAAAAAATGCTTATGTTTGATCCTTATACTCTAAGAAGACAGGGAAACTACTCTTTTAATTACTAAATGAAAGTATATGTACTTAAAGATTTTTTTTTTTTTTTTTTTTTTTTTTTTTTTTTGCGTAAAGATTTTAATTTCTTGTCATGAGTAGTGTTTCAGTAATTATAGAAGAGAACTTGAAACTGGGAATACTGCATATAGCAATTTAAATAATCATTATTAGAGAGATTGTAGGATCTGAGCTTACATTGTCAAGAGAGGAAATATTTCTTTTAATCAATAATTGAAACTTGAACAGTAAATAGATGAATGTAAATACTAAAATATTTCAATATTATAATGGTAAGATGTTGCAAATTAGTAAAGTTCTCCAATTTTTTATTTTGGAGAATAACCTTATGAACTTGTGCAGCAATGGTGGAGTGAGGGAAGTAAAGAACTATTAAATTTCAGTTAAAAAAATTGTTTTTTTTTATAAATTTAAATAGCAGTTGTAATATGAACAATAGCATGTAAAGTAAATGTCTAGGGTTCACAGAAGCAAGTAAGACTTTCATTTGGGAGGCAACAAAGTGACCAGAGGTGTTTATTTGCTGTGATGAGATTTGCAGATGGAATAAAGCAGCACAAGCAGATATGTCCATGTGAGATTATAAAAAGGACATCAGTAATTAGATCTCTACAAATCTGTGGTGTTTTCTTCAACTTCTGATTGATTCTAGTAAGAACAAAAGCAAGAATTTATGAAGCCAGAAGAACCTCATTCATTGTAACTGATTATAATATAAGAAGGTTTATTATTTGCTACCATTCTGCTGTGTAATTGACTTACATAAGCTTTAAAAGGGGTTCAATTTTATGGTTAGAGCTTTTGTAATTGGTTCAGAATAGTGTTGGCATACATTCCTGTAAAAAGTTATCAATTATGTATTTCATATTTTTTAAGCATTTTATTTTCCCCCTATGTATTCTGTGGTGCTGTGTTTGTTATTTAAAAAAATTTTGTTGTTGTTGTCACCCTCCCCTTCACCGCACACCCAGCCTTTGAGGAAATTGAGATAATGGTGTGTAAAAGTGTTACTGTTTTCCAGTTTGGACAGCAGTATGCAGTTTTACTTTTCTTGATTGCCTGGTGTGTATTATAAAAGTACATTGTTGTTTTAATTATTCACTTATGAATCACAAATTATGTAAATCACAATCACTGTCACCAATAATCAGTGATCAGATGATGTAAGAAAGTATTATTCATGCATAATGTTTTCAGAGTATTTATTGAATTCTAGAATATTTCAGATAAAAATTTTCCCTTTGGTGTTCCTTTCACCAAAGATATCAATTAAATAGAAATGAGAAAGTGGACTTATTTGATACCATTTTTCCTGCACCTTAAAATGTAATCAATCTAACAACAGGTTTTCAGGTGGAGAAAAGACACCACCACTACTACCACATAAATGCACACGGTTATAACTACATTTCAATTTTAGAAACATTAAAATTTAATAAGAGTGGAATCAAGGAAATATAGTATTTAAATAATTCAGTATTTGTTCCCTAAGTTAGTGTTACAGATATTAAAGTTAGAAGTTTAATTTATAATTTGAAAGTAAAATTTGTGATTCTTTATTTACAGATATTTATTGATAGAGATCCAGCAGCGTTTGCACCCATTTTAAATTTTCTTCGGACAAAAGAACTAGACTTAAGGTAAGAAATGTATCTTTTTAAAGTAAATTTTTATTCAGAGGTATGGTTTTGGGTATATTTTATGAAGTAAAGTTTTTTTCCCTGCCCCCAGATTATTTTTGTTTAGAAGTTTCCTCAGAATTAAACTGTCATAGATACAGGCCACCATCATCCCTTCCTCTGGATTACTCTAATAGCTTCCTTACCAATTTCCCTGTCTTCATTCTTATATCCCTTCAGTTCATTTTTCACACTGTAGCCAAAATTAACTTCTGAAAATATGAATCTAATCTGGTTATTCCTCTGCTTAAAACTCTTACGTGTTACTGGATTAATGGCTAAGGATTTTGGACTTCCTCTTGTTTCTTAAGGCTCTCTCTAATCTAGCTCCTGCTTGATGTCTGTTGCTTCAGCACTTTCAACCCTTTCTGCTCTCAGCTTGATTCTGATCACTTCAGCGACCCCTGCTGTGTCCGCCTGATACAGGTGTTCAGAGTTTCCTGTACTGCCACTACCCCGGTAGTCTATCTTCCATTAGACTTTAAATTCTAAAAGGACAAGTTGTTTTCTGTATACTTGTAGGATCGAGCATTGTGCTTGACGCGTAGCGATACATTTTTTTTTGGTGGGTAAATGAATGACCATTTAAACTATTTCTTTAACTTTGCCATGTCTTCAATCTACAGTGGAAGCTACAATCTAATTTGTATTTTATTGTTCTTTTATTTCATATATTCCTAATGAACTTTCACTTAAGGACCTATTAATACTTTTTTAGATAACAGCTTTTAGAATTCTAATTGTTTCTTTAAGCTGCTTCTTTATAATATTATATAATTTTTGGCGTATATTCACTAGAATATGCGCTCCTTGAAAGCAAAGATTTTTTTGTTTGGTCTGTTCCCTGCTGTATTCCCAGTGTTGTTAAAACGGCATGTATAGTATCTACTCAATAGATACTTATTGAATGAATAAAAGAGTTTGTTGGGGCTTTTTGTTTGTCTATTTCTTGGCCTGGGGTGGAAGTGGGAAGTATATTGCTAACTACTTACTTCTGGGGTAAAATTATTTTTAGCATTTGATTAAAGTCTAAATTTACTTCTAGTCAATGTCCTTGTGACTAATCCACGACTAAATCACCCATGAAAGGCAGAGATATAATAGTTTAAATATTTGTATTCACTGCTTTTCTTTCAACTTGCTTCTTTATTTCATTTAGGGAAGCCTAGCAAACTTAAGTTCTCTGAGTAGTACCTTCTAAAAGAAGGTGGGAAGGAATTGAAAAAAGAATACTATGTTCTACTTCTGTTTTTTGCATAAAATTCTTGTATTGCACTTATCACACTGTATTATCATTATCATATTTGTCTGTCTTCCCCAGACAGATAATTAGCCAGTGCTACTCTACTGTTAACACAAGTAGTTTTGAAATAGAATAAGAAAGTTTTAACTGTTCTTATTAAACTAGTTACAACCAATTTCACAAATAAAAGCAATTTAATATCGCAATTACATGTTTTCATTAGGCCTACGGAATTTTTTTTGTCTGTTGTTTTTTAAGACTTCTTTTTTTAATAGCAGTTTTAGGTTTACAACAAAATTGAGAGGGCGGTACAGAGATTTCCCATGTGGGCCCTGCCTTCATTATCAACCTCCTCCACTGTTAACATCATTTACCACAATGATACATTTTTTTTTTTTTTTTTTTTATCAATTGATGTGAACCTACATTGACAACATAATCACCCAAAGTCCATAGTTTACCTTTGGTTCACTTAGTGTTGTACATTTTATGAGTTAGCACAAATGTATAATGACACGTGTTCATCTTTATAATACTGTACAAAGTATTATTTCCATAATTTGGCCTTTTCCAGAATGTCATAGTTGGAATCACACAGTATGTAGCCTTTTCTGATTGGCTTCTTTCGCTTAATATTATGCATTTAAGTTTCCTCCAGGTCTATTCATGTTATTTCTTTTTAATGCTGATAATATTTCATTATCTGAATATACCAGTTTATTTTTCCACTCACCTACTAAAGAGGACATTTTGGTTGCTTCCAAGTTTTGTCTGTTAGGAATAAAGCTGCTATAAACCATCCATGTGCAGGTTTTCGTGTGGTCGTAAGTTTTCAACTCCTTTGGGTAAATACCAAGGAGTGCAGTTGCTGGATTGTATGGTAAGAGTTTTATAGGACCTCAGACTGTCTTTCAGAGTGGCTGTAGCATTTTGCTTTCCCACCAGCAATGTATGACAGTTCTTATTGCTTCACATCCTTGCCAGCATTTGGTGTTAGGATTCTGGATTTTGGCCATGTTAACTAATGTGTAGTAGTAACTCATTGTTTTAATTTGCATTTGCTTAATGACATATGATGTGGAGCATCTTTTCATAGGCTTATTTGCTACCTCTGTATCTTCCTTGGTTAAGGTCTTTGGCCCATTTTTTAATTGAATTTGTTTCCTTATTGTTGAGTTTTAAGAGTTCTTTGTATATTTTGGATAACAGTCCCTTATCAAATTTGTCTTTTGCAAATATTTTCTCGAATTCTATGGCTTGTCTTATTTCCTTGACATTGTCTTTCGTAGAGCAGAAGTTTTTAATTTTAATGAAATCTAGCTTATCTTTATTCCTCTCATAGATTATGTCTTTTGGTTGTATCTAAAAAGGTGTCACCATACCCACTGTCATTGAGGTTTTCTCCTAAATGTTATCTTCTTTGAATTTCTTAGTTTTGCATTTTACCTTTAGGTCTGTGAATCATTTTGAGTTAATTTTTGTGAAGGGTGTAAGGTCTGTGTCTAGACTAATTTCTCTCTTTTTTTTGCATGCAGATGTCCAGTTGTTTCAGCACTATTTGTTACTCCATTGTTTTGCCTTTGCTCCTTTGTCATAGATCAGTTGACTACGTGTATGGGATCTATTTCTGGGCTTTCTGTTCTATTCCATTGATCTGTTGTTGATTCTTTTCACCAGTACTACGCTACCTTGATTTTTCTAGCTTTATAATAAAGCTTGAAGTTGGGTAGCGGTAGTGCTCTAACTGTGTTCTTCTCCTTCAATATTGTGTTGGCTATTCTGGATCTTTTGCCTTTCCATGTAAACTTTATAATCAATTTGTTGATATCCATAAAATAGCTAGACTTTTGATTAGGATTACATTGAATCAGATCAAATTGGGAAGAACTAATGTCTTAACAATACTACGTCTTCCTATCCATGAACTAGGAATATCTCTCCATTTTTTCAGTTCTTTGATTTCAGTCATCAGAGTTTTGTAGTTTTCTTCATATAGATTTTGTATATATTTTGTTAGATTTATATCTAAGTATTTCTTTTTGGGGGGTATTAATGTAAATGGTATTGTGTTTTTAATTTCAAGTTTCTCTTGTTCACTGTTGGTATATTGAAAAGCAATCGACTTTTGTACATTAACCTTGTATTCTGCAACCTTGCTATAATTGCTTATTAGTTCCAGGAGTTTTTTGTCCATTCCTTTGGATTTTCTATATAGATAATCATGTCATCTGTGATCGTCAGTTTTATATATTTCTTCCCAATCTGTATGCCTTTTCTTGACTTGTGTAAATAAGGATTTCCAGTATGAAGTTGAAAAGGAGTGGTGAGAGGGAATATCCTTGTCTTGTAACCAGATGTTAGTGGGAAATTTCAAATTTCTTACTATTAAATATGATGTTAGCTATAGGATTTTTTTTTAAATAGTCTCATCAAGTTGAGAAAGTTCCCCTCTATTCCTGGTTTACTGAGAGTTTTTATTATGAATGGGTGTTGGATTTTGTCACATGTGTTTTTTGCACCTATTGATATGATCATGCGAGTCTGTTGATGTGATAGATTACATTAATTGATTTTAGAATATTGAACCAGCATTGATTTTAGAATATTGAACCAGCCTTGCATACCTGAGATAAAACCCGCTTGGTTGTAGTGTATATGTCTTTTTAGACATTGTTGGATTCGGTTTGCTAATATTTTGTTTAGAATTTTTGCATCTGTGTTCATGAGAGATATTGGTCTGTAGTTTTCTTGTAATGTCTTTGTCTGGTTTTGGTATTAAGGTAGTGAGGGGCTTATAAAATGAGTTAGGAAGTGTTCTCTCTGCTTCTTTCTCTGAAAGAGTGTAGAGGATTGGTATAATTTCTTCCTTTAGTGTTTGGTGGCATTCACCAGTGAATCCTGGGCACAGTACTTTCTGTTTTGGAAGGTTATTATTGATTCAGTTTCTTTAATACATGTAGACTGATTGAGATAGATAGTCTTTCTTGTGTGAGTTCTGGCAGATTGTGTCTTTCAAGGAATTGTCCATTTCACCTAGGTTACCAAGTTTTTAGGCATAGAGTTGTTCATAGAATTCCTTTATGCTTTTAATTTTCATGGAATTTGTAGTGATGTCCCCTCTCTTTTCTGCCCAGGCAATATTTTTAAAGTAAGGACAGATTATAACTGAAACCTAAAATGAATCATTTTAAACTCTTAAGCTTCTATTTTTTTTTTACTTCTTACTTTCATATTACTTTATTGTAACATCTTTATCTGGGTAACATAGCCCTTCTTAAGGCTGATCTTTGTTTTCCTCCGCCTTCTGTTTTGCTTTTGTTTTTGGTTTCTGTTGAGAAGAGTCATTTATCTGAATTTATTTGTTCAATAAATATGGATTGCATAACTATTACATACAAGCTCTGTGGTAGGCACTGCATGAGGCATACAAACATGGATCAGAGGAGAACATGCTTGCAGGGAGCTTATAGGATAATTGGGGAGGTTAAAATATGTATAGAAATTATGGTTAAAAGCAATTAATACCATAGGCATGATTTCCACTCTTGTTTGCCTTATTAGATACTTGATAATTACTTGTATTAACCCTATAAAGCCCTAATCTCTCATTTAGTCATCCAATTCATCTATATATAAATGGTTCTTTTAGTAAGAAACCGTTCTTGGTGGTGTGCAGTTTTTTAATCTATACTTCTTCAAATAATTAAGGATCTTAGGGAAAAAGTAAGTTTTAAAGCCCTATGACTTTGTTCATTAAGAACCTAGTACTTTTTCTTTCTGCTTCAGATGATAATCCGAGTTGCCAGTGTTAGAGGATTTACATCATTCATTGGTTTCTTTGTAGGGGAGTGAGTATTAATGTTCTCAGGCATGAAGCAGAATTTTATGGAATCACTCCATTAGGTATGTATTCTAGTATTTTATATTTATGATTTGACCCTTTGAGCACTAAACTTGCCCAAATGAAATGTGTTTTATATCAGGTTCTAATTTTTGATGGACTAGTCAGTGCTTGCTTTTTGTGGATTTTCATAGTAAAAAGGTGTTGTCAGCTGATTTAACTTAAACATTTTCCTTTTCTTTCCTTATCCTCTTTAACTAGAGAAAATAAAAATGGAGTACTATTTTTGTGTTTGCATGTACTCTTGACAAGTTTGCTTTGAAATGTTTTTAGTAAGAAGGCTTCTCTTATGTGAAGAACTGGAGCGTTCATCTTGTGGCAGTGTCCTTTTTCATGGTTACTTGCCTCCACCAGGTACTTCTGCTTTATTTATTTAGTTCTTTTTTTGAAGTCTTTTTATCATTAAGTACAGATATGTGAGTAGGAAAATCTGTTTCTTGATTATTGCATTTCCTTTGTAAATCTACTAGAAAAAGTGAGAACTTTAATATTAACAGAAGTTAAGTCATACTGTGTATTAGGGTAGGGATTTGCCAAACTTTTTCTGTAAAGGGCCAGATGGGTTTGTTAGCTAAAAGATCTTTGTGGCAACTCTTCAGCTTTGCCATAAATGCTACAGAAATGCAAGGGTGAGACTGTGTCTAATAACAGCTTTATTTATGTGAACAGCCATCAGGCTGGACTTGGCCGTGGCCAGATTTGCTGACTCCTGTGTTTGAGAGCTGGTTGTCGATCTCCTTTGTGGAACCCCAGGAGCTTTTTAGAGATTTAGCAGTGTACAGGGCAGAGGAGTGTGAGGTGCCTGTCATCTCTGCCCCTCCTCAGTGAGTTAGAAGAGTTTGGTCTTTACCTGTGTTGTAGCAGGCTTTTGAACAAGATTTCATTTTGAAAAAGGCTCTCCTGCCAAATAAGAGATGTTTGAAAGTATAAGGCAATTCAGCTCTAGAGCCGTTTAAATTAGTAAATAGTACCTAACGCATAGTAACTGTTCCATAAATGTGAAGAGTAGTGACTGAATGAATGAGTTAGTGGTTGATTGATTTGGTAACCTAGAGCTAGGTAAATACAGAGTATAATATGATAATCTTAGTCTTACTTTTTATATAACATGATAAGTATCAGAAATCTGTTGAATGAATTTTATTTTAAAAAAATTTCATCTTGTTTTCTATGGTAGTTAGTTATTTGCAGTAAATTGGTATATGGGAAGATAAATTTTGGCTATAATGAAATTCACATTTGTTTGTTTCTTAACCATAATGTGAAATTTTAAAGTTTTGGTAAGTGCACTTAGAAATAAACTTACCTTTTTCTTTCCTTTTATAGGTATTCCTAGTCGTAAAATAAACAACACTACTAGATCCTCTGCTGATTCTAGAAATGGACTAAATTTTACAGAAGGTGAAGCTCGAGGAAATGGTACACAGCCTGTTCTCTCTGGAACTGGAGAAGAGACTGTTAGGCTAGGTAAGCAAAGAGTACATAAATTTAAAAAGTACGTATGTCTTTAGTTCTAGATGATATTGAGTAATTATTTTTAAAGACGTGATTTTTGCTTTATCTCTTTTTAATCTAGATCTACCATTTATATCTTGACTCTCACTTAACATAATTTTTATTTAGAAAGTTCATGATCTTCTGTTAGCTCTAAATCTTTAGAACAGAGGTTGGCAGACTGTTTTTGGAAAGGGCCAGGCAGTGAACATGTTGGGCTTCATGAGCCGAAGGGTCTCTGTTGGAACTGCTCAACTTTCATTGTGGCACGAAAGCAGCGATGACGGTGTATGCACAGATGTGAATGGCCGTGTTCCAACAAAGCTTTCTTTATCAAAAGAGGTAGAGGACTGGAATTGGCCTGTTAGTCTTAGTTTTGCCAACCCCTTCTTTAGAACGTAAAAGATTTCTTTTGCTAATATCAACAGGATTTCCTGTGGATCCACGAAAGGTACTAATAGTAGCTGGCCATCACAACTGGATTGTAGCTGCGTATGCCCATTTTGCTGTGTGTTACAGGTATTGTATAATTAATAATGGTTTGCTTTTTATTTTGGGGGGTATTTTTTAATATTGTGATTTTATTTTTATAGATTTAAGAGCTATTTATTTTAGTCATCAAATTTTTTTCCTTCATATTTTGCCCACTTCTGTAGCTCCTGATTAGATTTAGTTTGCTTTTATTCTCACTACTAATTTGGTAAATATTATTGATAGCCTCAGTATGTCTTAAATATTGCATATACAGTGTGAACTGTGGTATAACTGAGATATCTTGAAGTTACATCTTCTTGCTTAATATATCCAGCTTCTGAATCATTTAACTATTGTATTAAATGATGAGGCAGGATTGTTAATGTGAGCCCTGTGTTTTTTGTCTGTAATGATTGAGTCTTTTGTACTCTACAGTAGGGGAGAATAGGACCCTGCATTGGTCATGACTGCCTTATGGTTGGGAGCGAGGTAGTGAAGCAGGACAGTTGTAGGCAGAAGTGATGTAGTTAAACATCTATAACGTGTGAGCTTTACACAGAGGTAGTTTGGTTTCACTAATTCTTGCATTCTCAGAAACTAACAGGGAACAAGGAAAAGTGTACACCAGTGATTTCTCTTTTTTAATTGGAAAAAAGGTAGGATTATTAGTTCAGAATCACTATGCAATGAGGAATGTTGATGACAGGGAATGGCGTAGAAGAACAAAAATGGTTGGGATATACTAACTTAGACTATGATCCTATTGAATTTAATTGCCAAAATATCAAAAAACATACAAATGTTTTGTCACTGTTGAATTTAGTTGAGAAAAAGTAGCCACAATAGATTTAAAATGTCTTCTAAAATTTACAGATACATTTAAAGGATCCCAGATGTATTGAATAAAAGGAAAAAACCCCTCAGTTTATGAGAGATTTGCCATATGTGTTAAAGGAAAAAAAAAAAGACCTCATATCTGTAATCTGCACTTTATATTTTCATTGCAGTAGAGATTTGGTGCACACTTTTCATTTTGAGAGCATTCTGTTGATATGTATTTTTAATATTATTTATTGAGTAGTATGAAAAATGTTTTTTGGATGATTTCTTTCAGGGATGATTTTATATGAAGTAAGACTGATTTGAAAAAGGGAATTTTTTTTTTAAGAGTGTTGTTTTGAAATTACCAGCTTATGGATCTAAATTGAGAAATGGTTTTAGATTTTGCTTTGTTTGTTTAAATATTATGTACATTTTTTTGATAGGGGATTCCAAAGGAGTTGTATAACGATTATACCAAGTTATCCAGGTGTAACAGCATAATTTATGTTACTGCACAGCAGTGCTAAAGATTGTGACTTGCTAGACAGGGACACATGGTATTGCACAAAATTTCACTCATTGAGTGACTAATGTAAGAAAGATGATGCTGTTACATTTTCCATTCTTTGTTTTTGCTTTTGACCATGACTTTTCTTTGCTGTCACTGAGTGTTGATGATTTCAGAGCAATATGCCCATGCAAAGAGACAAAAGGAAAGAATTAAGGACATATTATATTTTCTCATGTACAGTTAGATCATTCAAGACAATGCCAATAAAAAGATTTCAGAAGAAAGGAAAATATTCAAATTATTTTAAGAGTGTAATTTTAATAAATTGTTTTTCCACAACTTTTTATATCAATAAATTTAAAACCTTAAAAAAGGAAAGAGTAGCACAGTGAAATATTTTTCACCTATATTCATTAATTTTCTACTTCGTTAGGTTTTACTTCTATATTTCTTTTTTCTTGCTCAGTTTACAACCTGTTACTTGTATTAATGAAGAGTATTTGTGTAGATTGTTTCCCTTTTGGAGCTTATATTACACTTTAGATCTTTAATCCACATGGAATTTACTTTTTGTATATGGTGTTAGATTTAGGAATCTGTTTTCTTTTCTTCCAAGTGGGTGGCTAAGTATGTTCTGATTATTACATAAATCATCCTTTCTTTCTCATTGAATATGAAAGCCCCCTTTATCTTGCTTTATATTTATTTTTATATACTTGAATCTAATTTTAGACTCTTTTTTTTTTTTTTTTTTTTTTTTTCCCATTGATGGACATTTAGGTTGTTTCCCTGTCTTGGTTATTGTAAACAATGCTGCTATGAACACAGGGGTGCAGATATCTTTTCAAACTAGTGTTTTCATTTCCTTTGAATATATTCCCAGAACTGGAATTGCTGGATCATAGGGTAGAGCTATACTTAATATTTTTGAGGAAACTTTATACTGTTTTCCATAGTGGCTGTACCAGTTTACAAAACCCAGTGCACAAGGGTTCCCTTTTCTCCACATCCACACCAGCATTTGTTATCTCGTGTCTTTTTGATGATGGCCATCCTGACAGGTGTGAAGTGATATCTTACTGTGGTTTTAATTTGCATCTCCCTGATGACAAGTGATGCTGAGCATCTTTTCATGTACCTCTTGGCCATTTGTATATCTTTGGAAAAATGTCTCTTCAAGTCCTTTGCCCCATTTTTTAATTGGATTATTTGGTTTTTTGCTATTGAGTTGTATGAATTCTTTATATATTTTGGATATTGACCCCCTTATCAGATACATGGTTTGCAAATATTTTTTCCTATTCCATAAGTTATTTTTTCACTTTGTTGATAGTTTCTTTTTCTGTGCAGATGCATTTTTAGTTTGATGTAGTCCCACTTGTTTATTTTTGATTTTGTTACTTGTGCTTTAGGTGTCGTTTTCAAAAAAAAAATTATTACCAAGACACATGTCAAGGAGCATTTTTCCTGTGTTTTCTTCTAGGAGTTTCATGGTTTTAGGTCTTACATTTAAGTCTTTAATCCATTTTGAGTTTATTTTTGTGAGTGGTGTAAGATACAGGTCAAATTTCATTCTTTTACCTGTGAATATCCAATTTTCCTCGCACCATTAATTGAAGAGAAAATGCCTTTTCTCCATACACTATTCTTGGCTCCCTTGTCGAATACTAGATGACTATATATGCTTGGGTTTATTTCTGGGCTCTTGATTCTGTTTCATAGGCCTATTTGTTGATCATCTTAATTATTCCCTTCATTATCTGCTGAGAATTCAGAATAGGAGATTGAGTATTTTTGTGTGTTGGGTTAGATGGAAGAGAAACAAGATAAAGCATTTTTATGTGTTAAAGAGAAAGACTTGCATATATGTTTAACTTCACAGTTTAACCTTTGAGAGGTAGAATCAACTGCCTTTCTAATCAACTTGGCAGTGAGGTGTTGGAAAGAAAACAGTGTAAGTTATATTGAGAAAGGTCCAGTAGAAAATAAACAGTGAGGGATTTTATGCTGATATACAGTGTGTTTTCTACAAAAAAAAGAACAACATAGGCAAACAAAATTGCTCTAACAAATGTAGCTCATCCATCTTGACCACAAAGAAAGAATCATTATGTCCTTATATTTCTGCCTTCTTATGGTACCCTCTCCAAACCACAGTTGTGTTTTTAGTTGGAGAGTCTCCTAACTGACCTCCAAATCCCTCTATCTGGCTGGGGTCCATCTCTTGAAAGAAAATAGGCAAAGGGAAACCTTAATTGACAGAATCTGGTGTGACAAATCATTTCAGCACTGAGCAGAAATTATGGATTTGGGAGTGGGGAGATGTGGGAAGGAGGGAGAGCTCTTCAAAATAAGATAACTCAGCTCTAGAGTTATGAGGTATCCCCTCACACTGGTCAGAATGCCCATCATCAAAAAATCTACAAACAGTAAACGCTGGAGAGGGTGTGGAGAAAAGGGAACCCTCTTGCACTGTTGGTGGGAATGTAAATTGATACAGCCACTATGGAGATCAGTATGGAGGTTCCCTAAAAAACTAAAAATAGAACTACCGTATGACCCAGGAATCCCAACACTAGGCATATACCCTGAGAAAACCGTGATTCAAAAGGACACATGTACCCCAATGTTCATTGGGATTTACACTATTTACAATAGCCAGGACATGGAAACAACCTAAATGTCCAACGAAAGATGAATGGTTAAAGAAGATGCGGTACATATATACAATGGAATATTACTCAGCCATAAAAAGGAACGAAATTAGGTCATTTGTAGAGATGTGGATCGACCTAGTCTGTCACACAGAGTGAAGTAAGCCAGAAAGAGAACAACAAATATTGTATATTAATGCATGTATGCAGAATCTAGAAAAATGGTACAGATGAACCTATTTGTAGGGCAGGAATAGAGACGTAGACGTAGAGAATGGACATGTGTATGCAGGGGGAAGGGGAGGGTGGGACGAATTGGGAGATATGGTTTTACATAAATACACTACCATGTGTAAAATAGATAGCTAGTGGGAACCTGCTGTGTATAGCACAGGGAGATCAGCTCAGTGCTCTATGATGACCTAAATGGGTGGGATGGGGGGGCATGGGAGGGAGGTCCAAGGGGGAGAGGATATATGTATACATAACAGCTGATTAACTTCATTGTGCAGCAGAAACTAACACAACATTGTAAAGCAGTTTTACTCCAATTAAAAAACAAATAATAACTCAGCTCTAGAGGCTCCTGATGAGAAAAGGTTGGGAAACCATCTAGTTCCATAATAATTGCTTCTGAATATTGAGAAATGAATTGGACTTTTTAAGTTATGATTTACTGGGGTATTATTTTATGCCAGGCATTACACTAAAGGCTCTTGTATGCATGTTCTCATTTAATTATTGCAACAACCTGTGGCATGAATCTCATCGTCCCCATTTTACTAGTGAGGAAATCAGTTTGGAGAAAAAAGTACCCCAGGTCATCCTGGGGAAAGAAGTGACAGGATTCTCAACTAAATCCTGAGTCTAAAGCCACTGCTCTTCACCACTGTGCCCACCATGCCTTTCTTTTAAATTACAGCCTTCCAAAACATTGCTATTCAATTTGCATTTTAATTGCTCAAAAACATCTTACAATCAATATTACCTTGTTGCTCCATGTCATTGTATTGAGATCTGGGTGTCAAGAGCTGTTAATACCTCTCTCCATCCCAATGCTTCCCGTGTCCCTGGCACACAGTAGATACCTAAGAATGCATCAGAATAAATGCTGTGTTCTTGGTCTCTGGTGTTAGTAATGTCAAACAATTTTGACAACATTAGTAATTCTTTGACTCAGTGGGACAGGCAGTGGGCTCAGTCTGAGGGCTGCCCCTCCTCACCTTATGGTTTCTATTCCTAAGGGAGCGGAATGGGGTGGAAACATCTAACAAACAAATCAGCTGAACAACAGAGTTTCAGCTACAGAGACTTATGAGAAGAAAATAACATAGGTGACTTGTTGTATTAGTTTCTTACTGCTGTTCTAACAAATTACCACACATTTAGTTTCTTAAAACAACACAGTTATCATCACTCAGTTCTGGAGTTCAGAAGAGTTCAAACTAGATCTTGCTGGGCTAAAATCAAGGTATTGGCAGGGCTGGGTTCCTTTTGGAGGCTCCAGCAGAGAATCTGCTTCTTTGCCCTTTCCGGCTTCTAGAGGCCATCTGTGTTCCTTGGATCACAGTTCCTTTTTCTGTCTTTAAACCAGCAGCATAGCATCTTCAGATCTTTTCCCTAACTCCTACTCTCCTACCTCTGCTCATAAGGACCTTTATGATCACATTGGTTGCACCTGGATTATCCCTCCATCTCCTTAATTTAATCACAACTGCGAAGCCCCTTTGCCATATAAGGTAACATATTCACCGGTTTCAGCAATTTGGATGAGGACGTGTTTGGGGAGCCATTATTCTGCTTACCACGTTTGGTGAGGAGTGCCATAGTTCAGATGGATAGGACAGACATCAGCTTGGAGGTGAATATTACTCTTCTAGTTTGCATTTTAATTAGCTTGTACAAGACACCTACTGAGACAGGTCTTTTTTTTTTTTGGAGTATAGTTGATTTACAATGTTCTGTTAGTTTCAGGTATATAGCAGAGTTGATTCAGTCATACACATACATATATCCATTCTTTTTCAGATTCTTTTCCCATTTAGGTCATCACAGAATACTGAGTAGAGTTCCCTATGCTTTACAGTAGGTCCTTGTTGATTATCTATTTTATATATAGTATTGTGTATATGTTAATCCTAAACTCCTAATTTATCCCTCCCTTGCTGCGTTTCCACTTTGGTAACCATGTTTGTTTTCAAAGTCTGAGTCTCTTTCTGTTTTGTAAATAAGTTCATTTGTATTATTACTATTTTTTTTTTAGATTCCACACATAAGTGACATTGTATGATACTTTCTCTGTCTGACTTCACTTAGTATGATAACTGGTAGGTATAGCTGTATTGCTACAAATGGCATTATTTCATTCTTTTTTATGACTGAGTAATATTCTGTTTTATATAAGTACCACATCTTTATCCATTCCTCTGTCAGTGGACATTTAGGTTGCTTCCATGTCTTGGCTATTGTAAATAGTGCTGCAGTGAACACTGTGGTGCGTGTATCTTTTCAAATTATGGTTTTCTCCAGATATATGCCCAAGAGTGGGATTGCTGAATCATATGGTAGTTCTATTTTCAGTTTTTTAAGGAACCTCCATACTGTTCTCCATAGTGGCTGTACCAATTTACATTCCCACCAGGAGTGTAGGAGGGTTCCTTTTTCTTCACACCCTCTCCAGCATTTATTGTTTGTAGACGTTTTGATGACGGCCATTCTAACTGGTGTGAGGGGATAACTCACTGTAGTTTTGATTTGCATTTCTCTGATAATTAGTGATGTTGAACATCTTTTCATGTGCTTTTTGGCCATCTGTATGTCTTTGGAGAAATGTCTATTTAGATCTTCTGCCGATTTTTTGATTGGGTTGTTTGTTTTTTTTAATATAGAGCTGCATGCTCTGTTTGTAAATTGTGGAGATTAATCCCTCGTTGGTCACTTTGTTTGCAAGTATTTTCTCCCATTCTGTGGGTTGTCTTTTCATTTGGATTATCGTTTCCTTTGCTGTTCAAAAGCTTTTAAGTTTAATTAGGTCCCATTTGTTTATTTTTGTTTTTGTTTCCATTACTCTAGGAGATGGATCCAAAAAGATACTGCTACGATTTATATCAGAGTGTTGTGCCTATGTTTTCTTCTAAGACTTTTATAGTATCTGGCCTTACATTTAGGTCTTTAATCCATTTTGAGTTTATTTTTGTGTATGGTGTTAGAGAATGTTCTAATTTCATTCTTTTACATGTAACTATCCAGTTTTCCCAGCACCACTTATTGAAGAGACCGTCTTTTCTCCATTGTGTATTCTTGCCTCCTTTGTCATAGATTAGGTGACCATAGGTGTATGGGTTTATCTCTGGACTTTCTATCCTGTTCCATTGATCTGTATTTCTGTTTTTGTGCCAGTACCATAAGGTTTTGATTACTGCAGCTTTGTAGTATAGTCTGAAGTCAGGAAGTCTGATTCCTCCAGCTCCGTTTTTCTTTCTCAGGGTTTCTTTGGCTTTTCGGGGTCTTTCGTGTTTCCATACAAATTGTAAAATTTTTGTTCTAATTCTATGAAAAATGCCAGTGGTAATTTGATAGGGATTGCATTGAACCTGTAGATTGCTTTGGGTAGTATAGTCATTTTCACAATATTGATTCTTCCAATCCAAGAGCATGGTATATCTCTCCATCTGTTTGTGTTGTCTTTGATTTCTTTCATCAGTGTTTTATAGTTTTCTCAGTTACTGAATTCATTGATGAGCTCTAGTAGTTTTCTGGTAGCATCTTTAGGATTTTCTATGTATAGTATTGTGTCATCTGCAAACAGTGATAGTTTTACTTCTTTTCCAATCTGGATTCCTTTTATTTCTTTTTCTTCTCTGAGTGTTTTATAGTTTTCTCAGTACTGGTCTTTTGCCTCCTTAGGTAGGTTTATTCCTTTTGTTGCAATGACAAATGGGATTGTTTCTTTTTTTTGCAGTGGTAAATGGGATTGTTTCCTTAATTTCTCTTTCTGATCTTTCGTTGTTAGTATGTAGGAATGCAAGAGATTTCTGTGCATTAATTTTGTGTCCTGCTAATTTACTGAATTCATTGATGAGCTCTAGTAGTTTTCTGGTAGCATCTTTAGGATTTTCTATGTATAGTATTGTGTCATCTGCAAACAGTGATAGTTTTACTTCTTTTCCAATCTGGATTCCTTTTATTTCTTTTTCTTCTCTGATTGCCATGGCTAGGACTTCCAAAACTATGTTGAATAAAAGTGGTGAAAGTGGACAACCTTGTCTTGTTCCTGATCTTAGAGGGAATGCTTTCAGCTTCTCACTGTTGAGAATGATGTTAGCTGTGGGTTTGTCATATAGGGCTTTATCATGTTGAGGTATGTTCTCTCTATGCCCACTTTCTGGAGAGTTTTTATCATAAATGGGTGTTGAATTTTGTCAAAAGCTTTTTCTGCATCTGTTGAGGTGATCATATGGTTTTTAGTCTTCAGTTTGTTAATGTGGTGTATTACATGGATTGATTTGCAGATACTGAAGAATCCTTGCATCCCTGTGATGCAAGGATTGCATGAAGAATCCTTGCATCCCACTTACTTATGGTGTATGATCCTTTTAATGTATTGTTGGATTTGGTTTGCTAGTATTGTGTTGAGGATTTTTGTGTCTATGTTCATCAGTGACACTGACCTGTAATGTTCTTTATTTGTTGTATCTTTGTCTGGTTTTGTTATCAAGGTGGTGGTGGCCTCGTAGAACGAGTTTGGGAGTGTTCCTTCCTCTGCAATTTTTTGGAATAGTTTCAGAAGGCTAGCTGTTAACTCTTCTCTAAATCTTCATAGAATTCGCCTGTGAAGCCATCTGGTTCTGGATTTTCGTTGGAAGTTTATAAATCACAGTTCCAATTTCAGTATTTGTGATTGGTCTGTTCTTATTTTTTGTTTCTTCCTGGCTCAGTCTTGGAAGGTTGTACCTTTCTAAGAATTTGTCCATTTCTTCTAGGTTGTCCATTTTATTGGCATATAGTTGCTTGTAGTAGTCTCTTGTGATCCTTTGTATTTCTGTGGTGTAAGTTGTAACTTCTTATTCATTTCTAATTTTATTGATTTGAGCCCTCTTTTTTCTTGATGAGTCTGGCTAAAGGTTTATCAGTTTTGTTTATCTTTTCAAGGAACTAGCTTTTAGTTTCATTGATCTTTGCTGTTGTTTTCTTTGTCCCTATTTCATTTATTTCTGCTCTGATCTTTATGATTTCTTTCCTTCTACTAACTTTGGGTTTTGTTTGTTCTTTCTCATATTACTTTAGGTGTAAGGTTAATTTGTTTATTTGAGATTTTTCTTGTTTCCTGAGAGGTAAGATGTATTGCTATAAACTTCCCTCTTAGAACTTCTTTTGCTGTGTCCCATAGGTTTTGGATTGTCATGTTTTCATTGTCATTTGTCTCTAGGTATTTTTAAAATTTCCTCCTTGATTTCTTCAGTGATCCATTGGTTGTTTAGTAGCATATTGTTTAGCCTCCACATGTTTGTGGGTTTTTACAGTTTTGTTCTTATAATTGATTTCTAACCTTATAGCGTGGTCAGAAAAAGATGCTTGATATGATTTCAGTTTTCTTAAATTTACTGAGGCTTGCTTTGTCACCCAGCATGTGAACTGTCCTGGAGAATGTTCCGTGTGTACGTGAGAAGAATGTGTATTCTGCTGCTTTTGGATGGCATGTTCCATAAATATCAGTTAAGTCCATGTGTTCTAATGTGTCATTTAAGGCCTGTGTTTCCTTATTGATTTTCTGTCTAGATGATCTGTCCGTTGATTTAAGTGGGGTGTTAAAGTCCCCACTATTATTGTGTTACTGTCGATTTCTCCTTTCATGGTGTTAACATCTGCCTTATATATTGAGGTACTCCTATGTTGGGTGCATATGTATTTATAATTGTTATATCTTCTTGGATTGATCCCTTCATCATTTTGTAGTGTCCTTCTTTGACTCTTGTAACAGTCTTCATTTTAAGGTCTATTTTGTGTGATACGAGTATTGCTACTCCAGCTTTCTTTTGATGTCCATTTGCATGGAATACCTTTTTCTGTCCCCTCAGTTTCAGTCTGAATGTGTTCCTAGATCTGAAATGGGTCTCTTGTTGACAGGATATATATGGGTCTTGTTTTGTATCCATTCAGCTAGTCTGTGTCTTTTGTTTGGAGCATTTAATCCATTTACATCTAAGGTAATTATTGGTATGTATGTTCTTATTGCCATTTTAGACACTTAGGTTCTTTGACATATATATATATTGTCATACAATTTGTGGTTCAGTATGCTTGAAGTAAG
Organism: Physeter macrocephalus; assembly: GCF_002837175.3. Classification (NCBI taxonomy): domain Eukaryota; kingdom Metazoa; phylum Chordata; class Mammalia; order Artiodactyla; family Physeteridae; genus Physeter; species Physeter macrocephalus. Next base: position 14,497,714 of record NC_041217.1, read on the forward strand.
TTTCAAAATCTTGTAAGGCATGTCCCTTCCACTCTGTTTCTTTGAGATCTTAATGTGGAAGATAACCATATTCTTTGCATAGCTTTTCCGATTTCAGAGCATTGGTTCACTAGGCAACAGTAAGGAGATGGAGTGCTATAATATCAGAGCTTGTTCTGTCTTGTTTTACTTACGTGAAATTTTGTATTACATGTATGGAAAATTATAGAGCAAATATTGCTTTTTCTTTGTACTTAATTGTAACTTAAAAATAGAAGTAAATTCACATATCTTGTTGAGTTAAATTACATAATTGTTATAATCCCTCTCAAATATGCTGTCCTGATTGATTTACTTTTTTTTGGCATCTCTTTATTTTATAATCCCCTAATTTTTCTAGAGAAAAATTACTTAGAAGTACACTCGTTGTAAAAGATTAGATCGTATTTTTAAAAAGATTAGATCGTATTTAGTTTTATTATTTTTAAAAAGATTAGATCATATTTAGTTTTATTATTTATATTCCTCAATTAATGATCACAAGATTACATCAATCACCTCATTAAATAGATACAGCATCTCTTTCTTGAACAGTGTATGAGCCTAGTATATGTCTGCATCCACATAGCAGCATATTATCATTATTCTTGAAGTGCTGGCAATTCTTGCTTTGTGTCCAGTCTGACAGTTCCTAAAAGCCATCTCTATTTCATTTCTCAATGTTTGTCAGTATTTAGAGTTTATTAGATAATTATTTCCATTTGTGTATTTCAACACATGAATCCCATCTGGTGGCTGAAGTGGGTAATTACAGACCATCCATTGCCTAGGAAAAAATAATACATATTTCTGTGTATTGCTTTTAAGTTTAAGGAAATCATTAGTTCTTGAAATTAATAAGAAGGTTGAATTGCATATTTTTGTGAATTATAGTTGTATTACTTTTTTGTACATTTTTAAACAAAAATGAAGCTAAAGTGATTTTATTTAGGTTGTTAGGTGATCATCATTTATGAATACTAAAGTTTGATTTTTGTGGTGAATATGTCATATAGTATATAAAGGAGCACTTATTTTCTTCACGTTTATTTGTCCTCTTTAGGTAAGGCAAAGAGAATCTTTACAATTTTGTTTGTATCACTTGTTTGGTATAACTTTAAAAAATAGATACTCCATAGTTAAAGTTCAGGTCATTTATTGTCATGATTGCTTTACTGTAGGTTTTAAGTGTATGAAGGCTTACTGTATAATCACAGAGAATACATGTCTGAAAGACTTAAATTCAGTTAGAACAGAAAAAACTATTAAAAATTTACAGGTGTGTTTATCAGAAGTTAAATATTAAAGCATTTTTATTCAGTCACCTGCAAATCTGAATCATGATAATAAGTCTTTACATATGGGGAATGAATAGGCTCATGAGACTTTTTTCATTTAGAATAAAACCTTTAAAATCCAGTCCTCAGAGAATGGTTTCCAAAGCCCCACATTTTATTCACTTGATTGTGCCAAGATGTTGGAGTATATATCGTATACCAGATCACTCCCTTACCTTAGTTTCCATGAATAGACTATCATCTGACGTTTCAAAAAAAAGATTGGTTGAGTTTCACTTAATAAGAGTAACTGAATAACTGATCAGTAACTGAAAGGAATAATAATTAGCCTGAAACTCTGATTTTTGTTGACTATTTCTATCCATAGATAATCACAGTACCAAATTTTTGTGTAGAAAAGTGAAAGGTACTACCTTTTTGTTTGTTTTTTTAAGTTACTAAAGTTTTTACAGTTTGAAGGACTTTGCTAAATTATTCTTCGGAGAACTATAGAACTCTAGGCTCCTTTTAAGTGGTTTATATGTTCTATGTATGTAAATATAAGGTACCTCAGGAGTAATCTGGCTTTGTAGAGGATATAGATCAACAAAATTTTATATTTAATAAATATAAAGGTAGATAAATAGCTGTGATTCAATTTATTTGTGTTTTTTTGCTTAAGTGCTGCTGAGTCTCACTTATGTGTCTGTTCTTACTTAACAGAATCAAAGAATCTTCCGGATGGCAACAAGTGTTTACAAGCCCATATTTGGATTGGACTATCGAACGAGTAGCTTTAAATGCAAAAGTGGTTGGAGGTCCACATGGAGACAAAGACAAAATGGTCGCCGTTGCCTCAGAGAGTAGCATCATCTTATGGAGTGTCCAAGATGGAGGAAGTGGAAGTGAAATTGGTAGGAAAAATCTTGTTTACGCTGTTGTATATAATATTCTGAAGTTTAAGAGGGATTGTCCATAAATATCAAAACTAGTTATTGGACTAGTTATTAGTTAGGTAGAGCTGCTGCATCTTATTTTCAGGGTCCAGTAATATACAGGGCTGCTCAATGTGAGAGGAATGATCTGGTAAGGAGGGGAAAAAACTGAAACCTTACTGCTCTATAAGAATGTGCTTTTTCTGAATCCTATTTAGTGGTGGCTGCTTTCTCTCCACCTCTTTCATACCACTGGGCCTGAAGATTGGGTGAATAACTTCTTGTTCCTCCTCATTTGTTGCTTCTAGGCCAGAAAGTCTCAAGCTTTTAAATCTCTTCTAAATTTCACTTGACATTCTAGTTCAGGACCATTAAGAGTTTTTGTTTGTATAGGTTTTATCTAATGATATTTACCATAATAGGAATTAAAACTGAAATTTTAATAACTGCTTATTAATTTAAAAAATAACATAAATAAGCCCATTGCATGGTAACATGAATAACAGTTTTAATGAAGAATAACTATATTTCCAAAAATTTTTGTGGGAAGAGTGGCAATGGTTTACAGTTTCGTAAACCTCTTTATTTTTTTTATTTTTTTGCGGTACGCGGGCCTCTCACTGTTGTGGCCTCTCCCGTTGCGGAGCACAGGCTCCGGACGCGCAGGCTCAGAGGCCATGGCTCACGGGCCCAGCCGCTCCGCGGCATGTGGGATCTTCCCGGACCGGGGCACGAACCCGTGTCCCCTGCATCGGCAGGCGGGCTCTCAACCACTGCGCCACCAGGGAAGCCCCGTAAACCTCTTTAATGTTTTATTGAATTCCGATAACTATTTCTGCTTTCAGTCTGGTACGTTTTTTTACTCTGGTTGAACTACATGAAGAGAATTTGGCTTCACACAGATACATAGTTGAAAAAAACATATTTTTATATAGTCTTTTCAGATCATTGTGGATAGTGTTTGCTTCTGTCCCAAAATTTTGAAATGATATCGATGAACTCTGTTCATACAGATCATACTCTGTTATATTAAAATCCATCAATCTGTTTTGTACTTTGCATGGATCTTTTGTCCTTACATAATTTTATAACATGATGCATTGGTCATTTGGAAAGTGTTGGTTTATTCTGAGTCGTGTAGATCTTCCAAGTGTTGATACCTTTCATTGTACAATAGAGTAAAAAAAAAAAAAATCACATATATTACTAACCACTGATCACATCTCTGAACTCTGTTGTGTTAGGAAGTTGTCATGCTCACTGTGGCAGATAAACGTTTTCCAGAATTCTGATATTCACTTGAAACACTGAGTTTGTATCATTAAAGTAACAGGTCCACTTTTCTCGCTTTTTAGGAAAGTCTACCAAATAACCAAATCTGAATTACCATAGTTTGTTAGTCGTGCTTTCACATGAAAATGGTACGCTGTGAGAAGAGCAGCTAGTTTCCTCTCAGCTCCAGCAATTGGGAAGATGCTTCTCCTCGACACAGTCATGGTACTTTGTCACACAGAATATTCAGAAGACATACACTCAAAATTGAGACTTAGTCAATACATATTCTTACACAGATTGTTTCATCCAGGAAATTCTTAAGTTAAACTGGCCTTTCTTTCTTTCATTGAAAGTGTGCAGCAGAGAAGAATTTAATCACTACCAGTACAGTTTACTGCCACTGCTTTGATTCATGCTATTGTGCTTGCTCTTTTTACCCAACATTGCTTTGCACAATTAGTGCAAAGATCAACAGTAATGTTCTAGGTTAAAGTGTGATATTCATAAGTTTTCAACACTTTGAATATTTCAACACCATGTGTGTTTGTGGCCAGATAATCAGGTAAAAGATCTTTGATGACTGGCTGGTGGTGATACTGGATGAACGGAAACAAAACACCAGGTCCAGCCACATCGGTGTATTCATTTTTGTAAGACAAAAATGCAATTTTGCAGACAACCTACTGTCTGCACCAGTCTTTAATTCGAGGACTTACTGTGTCATTGAAAAGTGCCAGTGTTGTGGTTTCTTTTACTGACATTTCATCTAGCAGGCATTCACCATCGCCATCTGTCCAGGCTTTCTTAGTCTCCCAGTGATTGTGTGCCCTCCTCTAGCCAGTGCAATGCCATAACTTACCCTGTAGGATGATTCAGTGGCTTTTTCATTTCTAGTTTGAAAATCTGTAACAATTTGTGGCTTTTTTTTTTTCTTTTTTCTCCTTTTTGTGGTATGAGGGCCTCTCACTGTTGTAGCCTCCTCCCGTTGTGGAGCATAGGCTCCGGACGCGCACGCTCAGCGGCCATGGCTCACGGGCCCAGCCGCTCCACGGCATGTGGGATCCTCCCGGACTGGGGCACGAACCCACATCCCCTGCATCGGCAGGCGGACGCGCAACCACTGCGCCACCAGGGAAGCCCCAATTTGTGGCTTTTAAACACTTTTTCCGTCTTCATTTAAAATATTTCTTTAAACTCTGAGTATTTGGTCTCAAGGAACCCACAGCTGGCTTTATAATACTGTTCAAAATTGTTCTGTTGCGTAGGCACAATAAGGCAAGTTATTAATATCTATAAAGTTGAGGGAAAGATTACTTTTGTTATTTAAAATTTTTATATACAGTTTTGCTCAGTTTGTTTAGAGTCCTCCCTTCCTTGAATCAAAGAACTCTACTATGTCATATGTATCTTTGTCAGCACTGTTAGATTTAGATGGTGCAGCTATGGATTGAAAGGCAAGTTAAGTATAAGAAAAATACATTAAAAATAATTTATTTTAGAATAAAATATTTTAAACAGTTTTAGGTAAAATTTAAAAATTAAGAGAGGTTTTCAGAACATTTTAAAAACTAATATTGCAAAACAACAAAGTGTACTTCCTGTGTTTCTTTGTAGGCACAAGGAAAACTTGTATATTAAAATAATTAGCAGATGTAACTGAAGACAACTAATAAAAGCATAGTGGCAGCATTTAGGCCAAACTAAGTTAGTCTTGGGAAGCTTAGTTAGTTATACCCCAGCCTACCATCATAAACCATTCTAGAAAATATAAGAACACATATGCAGATGCCATTGTCTAATTGGTGACCTCATCACATGTCATGTAGCCTCTGGAAAACTCCTCTGTACATTCTTAAGATAATGAGAATTTGTTAAAAAAAAAAAAAAAAAAAAAGGCAAGTAGTGCTTTAATATCACCATGAAAATAGTCTTGACTTCAGATTTCCGTAGGGTTCTCAGAGACCAAGGATTCCTAGACCATACTTAAAGAGAATCATTGTTCTAGACCATTTTCCTTCCCTTCTCTCCCAGCTACTCCCCCAGTCCCCGCGCCTGCCCACATTTCGAATCTCATACCATCCGAATTTACGCTCGATGTAGTCCTCAGCTGCCCTCTAGATTACTATCCTTCATGCCTTTGAAATTACTATCTCTGATTTTCCAACTCAAAAATTCTTTTAACTCCACTGGGATCTTCACTCACTACTTCACTTTTTATAGGCTTGGATTCCATCATTATAATCACTCAAGCATAGAGCCTCAGTTTTCTTATATCTTTCCCTTTGCCTTACCTACCTGGAGAAACCACATCCCTGGCCAAATCGACCATTCCCCCTGAATATTAAAGGTGGTGAGGAAAAAGAAATGCATATGCACACAAAACAATAGTCTCAGTCCATGACCTGTACTCTCAAGTGGGCCTTTAAAGGCTCCCCAGAAATCCTGCTACACTACCCTTGTCAGTTCTGCCACTCTCCTAGATGACCATTTCATACCTTTTTCTTTTTCCTTAAACTTCCAACATCTTCTGTCATTCTCATTGTGAGAATAGAGAAAAGCAGAAGAGACTTTTCCTGAATTCCTTCAATCATATCTGCCCATCTACGGGTATCTGTGCTCATATAATCTATTATCACATTTATTACTGTGATTAAATTGTCTCTGATCTTATCTAAGGCCAACTCCTTATATCCAGCTGTGTACTATGTCCTATTTCCTTGTACCTACTGGAGACATTACTCGAGTAGTTATTCCACTCTGTTGGATCATTTCCATCATCATACAGCTGTGCTTTAATTCTGCCTTAAAATCAACAGCAAAAACTACCCTATGTTCTCTTCCAGTATTTGCTTCATTTTTCTGTTCCTCTTAAAGCAAGAGAGAGTAGTTATCTGATCTTGTTTCTATATCCTCCTCTTCTCTTTAGAAGTTGCTCTAATTATGCCCCCAACCACTCTATAAAACTACTCCTGTTAGTGTGACCCATGATCTGTACTCTGCTATATCCTAGGATCAATTTATAGTCTTCATCTGATTAGAACTGTCCTTTGATAATATTTGATATAATTGATTACTCTTTTCCTTTTGAAGACTTTCTTTCTTTGGCTTCTAGGACACCTTATTGTCTTGATTTTTATTATAGCTCTTTGTTTCTTCTCAGTTCCTTTTGACAGTTCTTCGTTATTTGCCTAATTTCAAAATCTTGGCATGCCCCAGGGCTCAGTCCTTGGACTTCATTCCTCTGTATCTGTGTCTGGTCCTCAAGATCATTCCCAGGTTCAGTGATTTGCTAGGAGGACTTAGAGGACTCAGCACATAGAGGTACTTAGAGCTATGGTTTATTACAGTGAAAGCATGCAAAGCGAAATTGACAAGAGAAAAGGCACATGGGGTGAAGTTCAGTGGAAACCAGGTACAAGCTTTCAAGAGTTCCCTTCCAGTGGTATCTCATAGGACATGCTTAATCCTCCAGCACTGAATTGTGACAAACTTGTGAGATGTCTACCAGAGAAGAAGCTCACTAGAGACTTGGTACCCAGGGTTATTACTAGAGGCTAGTCACTTAAGTACCCTCTGCCTAGCTTGTACCAAGATTCCAGATCCCCAAAAGGAAGCAGATGTTCAGCATAAACACCATTGTTTACACAGCAGTTTAGGCTTTTTGTCAGCATAGATTAGATTTCTTTTGTCTAGAATTTCATGAGTGGAGTTATGTAGTTAGTATGTGTTCTTTGGTCTATGGCTTCTTTCATTCTACATAATGCTTTTGAGATTCATCCATGTTGAGTGTATCAGTGGTTCATCCCTTTTTATTGTTGAGTGGTATTCCATTGAATTAATAGTCCAGAATTTGTTTATCCATTCATCTGTTGGTAGACATTTGGTTTATTTCCAGTTTGGAGATATTGGGAATAAAGCTGCTACGAAGGTAGCAATCTTTCTTTGGACATTTTTTTTGTTTAAACACCTTTATTGATAGAGTATAATTGCTTTACAATGATGTGTTAGTTTCTGCTTTATAACACAGTGAATCAGCTATACATATACATGTATCTCCATATCTCCTCCCTCTTGCATCTCCCTCCCACCCTCTCTATCCCACCCCTCTAGGTGGTCACAAAGCACCGAGCTGATCTCCCTGTGCTATGCGGCTGCTTCCCACTAGCTATCTGTTTTACGTTTGGTAGTGTAGATATGTCCATGCCACTCTCTCACTTCATCCCAGCTTACCCTTCCCCCTCCCTGTGTCCTCAAGTCCATTCTCTACGTCTGCATCTTTGGACATTTTTTAAATTAAATATCTAGGAGTGAAATTTCTGGGACATATGAAAAGTGTTTTGTTTATGTTATGAGAAAATGCACCACTGTCTTCCAAGTGGTTATTACCATTTTACATTTCTGCCAGCAATGTGTGAGAGTTCTGGGTACTCCACGCCCTTACCAACACTTTTTTATTGTCAGTCTTAATTTGAGCCATTCTAGTGGATGTGCAGTGATTTTAATGTTGGTTTTAATTGCATTTCCCTAACTACTAATGATATTGAGCATCTTTTCATGTCCTTATTGACCATTTGTACTGTGTTTTCGGGAAGTGTCTTAAAATCATTGCCCTCTTTTTATGAGATTGTCATCCTATTATTGATTTGTAATAGGTCCGTACGTAGATTAGTGGTTTGCACCGAGGGATAATGTCATCCTCCAGGGGACCTGTGGAAATGTCTGGAGACATTTTTGGTTGACACATTGAAGGAGGACTCTTATCTCTTTCTCTCCAACTCCCCCCACCTCACTCCCTTTCCCTCTCCCTAACATCCCTCCCTCATTCCCTCTTCTCTCTTCCTCTTTTTGAAATTCAGTTACATTTTAGGCCACTTCATATTGGCCTAGACGGCACTGAAGCGCTATTTTTTTTTCCAATTTCTTTTCTCCCCCTTCTTCAGTTTAGATCAATATCGTTACTGTCTTTTGCCCTTTTGCTGCGGTATTCATTTAATCTGCAGTTAAGCCCATCTAGTAAGTTTTTTATTTGAGATGCTGGACTTTTCAGCTCTAAGGTTGTCTTTTTTGATTCTGTTTTAGTTTGTTTCTCAGCTGAGATTTCTTGTCTATTCACTCATTATGTCTTATTTTTTGCTGAATGCAACATATTCATTATAGCTGTTTTATTAGTTTTTGTCTGCTAATTCCACTATCTGCACCATCTCATTTATTTTGAGTTACATTTTCCTGCTTCTTCACATGTCTAGGAAGTTGTGATTATACGTTGGGCCTGTGCATGATACATTATGTAGGAAGTATGAATTATTATTATTATTATTATGTAGGGAGTAACAATGCTGTCTTCTTTTAAAAGATGTGAGTTTTGTTCTGGCAGGCAATTAAATTACCAGAGGATCTTTATCCAGCTAGGCTTGTTTTTTTTGCTTTGTTAAGGATAGGTAGCCTTTTTCACCTTTATTTTTTATTTTAGGGCATGGCTCCTACTCGGGGTGTGGTGTTATCTTTTTGGAGTCTTAACTGAATGCCTGAAGAGTGAGTCTTACTGAGCTGGAACTGTTGAATCCACCACAAATGACCTCTGCTATTTCCACTTAGCTCCCAGGCCTACAGCAGCCTCTCTCTTTTATTCCTCGGGGATTCTCACCCAGCCCAGGTGCAGCCTGGTCTCAGCCAAGGCATAGGAAAACCCCTATACAAATTCTGCGCCATCTCCACTCCCACGCTGGGGCATTTCCCTTCTTTCTTTCTTATACCTTGTTCATGAATTCTAGCTGCCTCAACAGCTCTAGAATCTGATCTCAGTTTTCTCAGTTGAGAGAAACCATCACTTGATTTTCCCTTGGGTTTCACCTCCCTGTGGTCAGGAGAGCTTATACAGGAAGCCAGTGTGACCGTGGTGCTTATCTTGTGTATTTACTATGTTTCAAGTCTCCTGCTCCCTGTTATCCAGTGCCTAAAAACAGTTGCCTCATGTATTTTGGCCAGGTTTTTTTATGGTGAGGAACAGTCTGATGCCATTTATTCCATCATGACTGGCAGTGAAAGTCCCCCCTAAAACTTTAGGAAAAAGAAAAACTTTAAAAATTTTGAAATTATAATATACTGGTAAGTATACAGAAAAGAAATCAGTTGTGGTTTTTTTCGTTTGTTTTTTCAAATTGCCGCTTGTAACATACCAATTAGTGAAGGAGATTTTATGCCTTGTTTTCCCCCCCCCCGCCCCTCAAAAAAGGGTGTGGTCAATAGCTACCTTATGAGATGGTAGATGGTAATTTGTTCATGTAAAAGAGATTATTTGTTGTTACAAGTATTCTTTAGAACCTGACAGCACCATCCGAAGAAAATGGTTAGGGCTGGTGGATCCATGATAGAGCTTCCCCAGAGGCTGAGCGCCTTCATTATAACTTACCTAAGACATTGCTGCTGGATTGCTGCCATAAGCAGGGCCCCTTAAGACAGGAGCTCGTCATTACTTATACTGGTGTCCTCCTTGTGGATAGGGGTCAGCATTGTTGAGTCTAATCAGGGGTGACACTTGAAATTTCTTGAGATCATTCAGAATGTCTTCCTTGATTTCACAGAATCTCATTCTTCTCTCAAGTAATCGTTTGTTGGTTTTCCTGTTTTTATTTCTACCTTTCACATAGCCCATAGTACTGAATATAGTTATCTTAACATGTTCTGAAAAATTGTCTAGCATCAAGATTAAAGTACTAATACATGAGAGTCCCTGAAGTTGCATATGACATGATTACTCTCTGCTTTGAAGTGGCAAGTTAATTTCTCAGCCAGTTCTGATCAGAGAGCTTATTAGCTTTTGTATGTGTGTTGTGTTTTATTTTGCTCTGGTTTTTTTGGTTGACAGGTTGGGCTGAGATGATCGATTCATGTTTATAAATATGTATTTATGAGTACATAAAAGTTAAAATGTACATATGGAAGACATTCTTAGCAATACTTTCCAGATTTGTTTGTTTTTCATTTTTGTCCAGTGTATATCATTTTTCTTTCTGCTAGATGCCTGGCTTTTTCAAGATTGGTTAAGAATTTTTAAGGTGTTGTTAATTGCCACTGGTCTTGTCTTGTATATAGTACACTTCTGAACATAAAGAAATATCCCTCATTCGTGTAGGATTCAAAAGAAATCAGTTATCTTTTCTGGCTTATGCTTTTTAACATATTACAGTCGCGTTTAATTTGTTTCTCCCCGTGAGTTCTTCAAAGCCTTGTGAATCCTTGTTTTTCTCAGCTAGATGCTGAGAAAATTGTTCGTGTTGTCACACATTAGGTACTTTTTTAAAAATAAAAAAACTGATACTTGAAACAGCTAAAGATCCACATAAAACAATATTTTATAATGAGGCTTATTTTCTAGCATAATTAGGTAAAAAGGTATTTCTCATAAGGTGCTTTTCAAGTAATAGAATACTATTTAAATGTCAAAATTAGATTATAACATTTTTAAGGTGAAAGTGAGCCTTGAGACATTTAGCTTGGACCCTGTTTTATAGATCAGGTAAGTAAGAACCTGAAGGTGGCGAAGTAGGAACCTGAAGGTGGCAAAGAAAGGTACTGTCAGAACCAGGATTCCGACCCAGAATCTCCTCCCTGCTGGTGTAGTACTCAGCTAAAGAGAGACAACTATGTAGGGCCATACATGCTATACCAAGGTGAGCCGAGACATTCTTGGCTCTTTTGCTATTAATGTGGGCTATCCTTACAAGGTCCCTCACCTGCAACCCCTCTTCCCTTTTTTCTCAGGTTCCCTGGGCTTACCCATTCCCAATCCCCCAATTTGATGAATTCCTTTTCACCTTTTTAAAAAACCCAACTCAAATGGCTTCTTTTCTAAGAAATATTCTCAAACTCCTTTTCCTGCCCTCTTTTACTCCTCTGGTTATTACTGTACTCTGTGTATCCTTTTGTTATTATTGCATTAAAATTGGTTGTTTGTATTTTTTTCCTTTAAATTTTAAGTTCCTAGTAATATCCAGTCTTCTTACATTTATTTGTTTTTTTTAATTGAAGTTTAGTTGATTTACAATATTGTGTTAGTTTCAGGCGTACAGCAGAGTGATTTGGATATATATATGTATATATATGTATGTATGTATATTCTTGTTTTTGATTCTTTTCCATTATAGGTTGTTACAAGATATTGAGTATAATTCCCCGTGGTATACAGTAAATCCCTGTTGTTTATCTTCTCATATTTTTTAATCCCATGGCCTAGTATAGTTAGTGTTTTTGGACTGAATTAAATTGAGATCTGCAGTGTTGGGAAACAAGAGGTTTAACATAAGCTCTGATAAAGGCCTGAATGTTTGTTTTGAATACAGTGTGACTTCTTGCTGTTTTGTTTTGTTCTTTTCTCTTTTTTGCCTATTTCCAGATTTCTAAATACATTCTGGATAGTTGAGGTTGCCAAGTCTGTGTCTTCAGATTAGTGATTCTCAAATATCGGGTCCATGAGCAGGCTGCAGCTAAATCTCCTATGGGTTTTATAGAAATGCAGTGGGTTTTCTGATTTAGTGAGTCTAGCATGAATCCAGGAATCCCAGGATTCTTTCTGTTTTATTTTGTTCACTTTAAATCTACATGGTTGTTTTGATGATCACCTAGGTTTGGGAGCCACAGCTTCAGATAACAAGCTGTTCAATCAGAGTGAGATTACTTGGGGTAGACTTTTATCTGCCGCTTAAGAGCTTACAGGTTTCTTATTTCTGGTTCCCAAAGTGTCTGGAACATAATTTGTAGAAGTGAGATGCCTTTAAAAGATGTTTTTAATCTGGGTTTTGATTAATTCGAAAGATGGTGACTGATTAACCTCTATTTTTTATTATCATTTAAGGAGTGTTCAGCCTTGGTGTTCCTGTAGATGCTCTCTTCTTCATTGGTAACCAGTTGGTGGCCACGAGTCATACAGGGAAAGTGGGAGTGTGGAATGCTGTCACCCAGCACTGGCAGGTTGGTTTTAACTAATGCATATTTGCAGAAATGAAATTATTTCTGAAACTCATGCTGATTATGCATCTGCTTTATTGTGGAATTCATATTGTTTCTGTTTTGATTATACAGTAAGTCCCCTACATGCGAACAAGTTCAGTTCCAAGAGCGTGTTTGTAAGTCCAATTTGTTTGTAAGTCCAATAAAGTTAGCCTAGGTACCCAACTAACACAATCTGCTATATAATACTGTACTGTAATAGGTTTATAATACTTTTCACACAAATAATACATAAAAAACAAACCTTTTTAATCTTACAGTACAGTACCTTGAAAAGTACAATAGTACAAGCACAACAGCCGGCATACAAGGGCTGGCATCGAGTGAACAGGCAAGAAGAGTTACTGACTGGAGCGGGGAGAGGAGGTGGGGGATGGTAGAGCTGAAGGATCCTCAGCAATAGGCGACGGAGGGCAAGCTACAATTTCACTCACGCCTGACGTCGATGGCACAGGTTCTGGTTCCTTGCTGGATTCAATTCTGTCTACCGTCTTGAAAAAGCGATCCAGTGATGTCTGGGTAGTAGCTCTTTTTTTCCTCCTCGTAGATGACACGGTAGCACTGGATGCATTCTGAATGGCTGCTGCAACTTTGGTGTACTGTTCTACTTTAGGGTCCTGTGCCTCAGAAACTAACAGTGCCTCCTCAAATAAAGAAAATCCCTTGCCATTTCCTGTGTCGTGAATCTCTTCTTAGCAGTACCAGCTACATCACCGTTGCCTTTACGCTTGCTTCCAGATATCCTGGGCTTGAAATAAAGGTACTGTACTACTGTACTCTGTACAGTACAGTAAAGTACACAAAAGCACAGCCACTTGTAGAGGATGCATGCACGTGACAGTGCACGCCAGACACGTGAACTAACTTACGTGATTGGACATGCGAACGCACGTTTGCATCCTTGAAAGTTTGCAAGTTGAAGGTTCGTATGTAGGGGACTTACTGTATCGAATATTGAATATATTTACTGGTAAATTTGCTTCTGGATACAAGTTTGACTACATTTTCAAGAATTTTAAGTCACTTTGGAAAATGAGTGAGTTTTTAAACTGGTTTGACTTTTCTTTATTTCCTTGAAATGTTTTAAGTTTCATGCCTTGGGAATAGTAGTCCAGGCAAACTTCATCTCTTGAGTGGGAGCACAGTTCTGTGTGAAAATACATAGCCTGTTCAAGGAAAAGATAGCAAGCGAAATGGTTTCAGGTACTTGAGAGGAACAGGAAGGAGATAAGACTAAAAAAAAGGTTATTGCCTGATTCTGAAGGAGAGAGGAAAAATTAAAGGACTTTAAGCAGAGAGTGACTTGACCAGATCCATGTTTTAGAAAGATAACAGTGCTAGCTAATATGAAAAGTGGACTGGAGATCAGGGAAGTAATCCAGCAAAAGAGGCAGAGATTCAACTAAAATGAGTAGACAGCAAAGATGAGACTATCTGAAAAACATTTCTTAAGCCTTCCTAAAACATTAAGGATTGGTATCTGATTAGATGGAGAAAAATTAAAGGAGAGAGAGAGATGGATTTCTAGTTCTGACAGTTGAGTGGCTGGTAATATTTTACACTGATAGGGAACGGAGGAGGAGAATCATATATGCTGGTAGATGGTGTGAGGAATAATTAGAATGACTAAATATGTTTACTTTGAGACTCCTGTGGGTATCCATATACAGGAGCTCAGTATATAGTTGGAAGCACCCCTTTGGAATTTAGGGAAGAAGAAAAGGGCTAGAAAAAAGTATTTGGAAACCATAATACTTGGTAATTGAAAAATGGGAATTGGTAAGATTTTCCATTGAGAGGATATCTGCAGCGAAAGAAAAGCCAAAGTTAAAATCCTGAGGAACATTAGCTCTTAAGGGAACAAGATAGGAAACCAAGAGCCAAACTGACACATATGATGCGATTGAGAAATGACATTGGTTTTGTCAGTAGGATATCATTTGCAGACGTATTATTAATAAGTTAATTAGGTTTTGAGTGGGGGGGGGGCAGATTGCGGGAACTAAGGAATTAAAAGATCAGAGATTAGAGTTAGCAAATTCAGAGTGTCTTTCAAGAAGTTTGGTGGTGAAGGAGAGCAGAGAAACAAAGTGATAGTTTAAGGATCAAGGCTAGATGGAGGAAAAGGTATTCAGTGCTTTATTTTACTTTTTCTCTAGGATGGGAGAAGTTTGAGCATGCTTGTTAGTCAGAGAGGGGAGTTGACAGAGAAAGCATTTGAAGGTTGAAAGAATGGAGATGGTTGCTAGTGCCGTAGAAGCAAATGGGGTCTAGAACACAGCTGGAGGGGTTGCCCCAACAGAGCAGAGAGACTTTTTTCTAGTGATGGAAGAGTGAGGAAGGCGTACTGTGGAGGAGAAAGACATTGGACGTGTGTTTCAAGGATTGCAGAGGTTATAAATCTTTATAAAGGACCTGGCTGGTACAGTTATGTGAGTTTCTTCCTTACTCCTCAGTACTGGGAACAGAAACAAGAGAAAAGAAAACAGTGTCGGCCTGATTCAGGATTGGGGATGTAATAAAATGGGTATGACACACAAAGGGATGAGAAAACATAAAGTGGCCAAGTAATTGAAACTGCAAGATCAGGAAGTGAAGGAGTGCCAGGTAAGCAGAGGAGGATGCAGGGACCAGAGGGAAGTGAAAGCAGGTTGATGACTTCTAAGGAGTGGGGATTGTTGTGGTCAAAGACTGGAGTCAAGGTTTTGGAGTTGGAGCAGTTCTCATTGATGTAGCCATTTAAATCAGGTGTTGAACTGACTTAAAGATTAAAGTAGTTGAAATAGTGGTCAGAGAACTGTAAGGGTCATCAGGGTGAACATTTAGGTGCCAGAACGGTAATGGAGAATGGGACAAAAAGCTAAACTGCTCCAGGCGCCCAGCTCCTCAGCAAAAGTGGTGCGTTGATCTGGAAGCTGCAGTCTGGGCAGAGAGAGGGTAATTGAATGTCATGATTGGGCTGAGCTTGTGGAGGGACATTGTTAAGACCTTATGGCCATGCCTGAGATGCTGGGGAAATGGTGAGAGAATGAATGACTTCCGATGAAAGAGATTATAATCAGAGAAAGTTAAATTTCATTCTAGATGGAGACATGGAAGTCATGTTTGTAGAAAAAAGATATTAGCCAAGAGTGGACCTTCCATATAGGCACAGAAAAGGCATTATAAAGGTTATTACCATAAAAGTGATGGGCCAAGGAATGTGGGGAAGAACTGATCTAGGCTGATCTAAAGTTGAGGTGGAGGGAAGTCGATCAGAGGGATTCTTCAGCTGGTGATATTTCTGTAAAGAGGAAGGTGGATTTTAATGATTTATGGAAGATCTGCTCTCAGGTAAGTTACTTGGCTAATTATGTCAAGTGAGCTTTTAGTGGCTCTGAGAAGCTGTGCTGTCTGTGCCATAAAACTCCAAAGGTGCATTTAGGTTTCTAAAGGAACATGTTTCTTTATTACCTTCTTTGTTTTTTTACTAATGTCACAACTGCATATAAAAGTTTTCATATTTTGAGATCCCCAAAACTACTAGCATCCTCAAAGTGGATACTTCTCCTTAAGCTTTTAGTCCTATATGTATAACCTGTTGCTTCTTGTTTGGTATATGCATGAGTTGAAAACCATAGCTGACAAAGTAAGTTTGTTATTACATTTCAGGAAGACCTGGGGTAAGTCGAGCATTCATGCAGCAAACAAGCCTTATAACTTTTAGCCCAGATAGACGATTTATTTTTTTGGTAGTGCAGTGCAGAGCTAGGATGTAATGAAATCTCAGTGTCTGATCTGCAAACCTCAACAGACAGTTCTGACCTGAGGCTGGCTGCTGTGGCACTGGATTGAGCGGGTTCTGATCTGGCCTTTAGCAACCGTTCTGCCCATGAGTGACACAGAAGGTACACAGGACAACTAGTGTAGTTTGTGACTCTTGCTGTACAGTAGAGATTGATTTGAGGTATTTGAGTCAGACAAATGAGCCTGAGGGCGAGAGAGCAAGCGTTTTTGAGCCTAAAAGCTGTTGTGATATTTTGGTGTAGCAGTTTTTTATTAGGACAGCTTCAATAAAATGTTAATGAAAATTTTATAAGAGTATTGTATCTGATTTGGGTAAGAAAAAAGAAAATTATTTTTTAGAAGGAAAGTTTCAGTGTTTTCTTCTTTTTTTTGTTTAATTCCTCTTCATTAGACTTCAGAAGATTAGTAATAAGGAATTAGTGTTTCAGATACATGGCCTAGCCTGAGTTACATGGTAGAATAGTAACTTTAGGCATTATTTCCCAAGTTGTTCAAGTTTAAATTTAGATGTATATTGGAAACATAGATTATACATGTTTCATTCTCATATCAAAACAGAGAGACAGTGTTGGAAGTTAGTCCTGGAAAGTCATTGTGTATTCTGATTCCTAAGGGATCACAGAGCTCTGTCTGTGTTCATTCTGAAAGACGAGAGATCTTCAGCCAGAGTCACCATCTGAGTCACAGCCTGGCCTCTAAAGGAACAGTGGAGGACGAGCTTGAGGAGGAAATACTGACTGTGGGAACAAGGAGTCAGTGAATTTCTGTGCTCTCATGGGCTGTGCTGGACAAGAACTAGGGAGGCTTATTTGATGTAGCTTCTCTTCTTTCGTGCTCTGATGCACTTGTAGCACTGATGTCATAAGTAGGGTTTGGTGGGATTTACTTTTTTGTTCTTTGTTTCTGTAATAGGCTTATGAACCCCTGCAAGTTAGGAACAAGAATAAGGTGGGCATTGGAATCTTAGGCCCAGAATTCATTGGAGAGGACTGACATTTGGGTGTCTTATTATGTCCTGAACACTATCCCAAGTACGTTGTATTTCTTACTTGGGATTTACAGTAACGTAGCTGAATTAGATCAATTATTGGTAAGAAGACTTGACATTTTGGTGTCTATTATGTACTGACCACTACCCTGAGTATGTTATATTTGCTTACTTAGGATTTACAGTAACATAGCTAAATCAGCTGACATATAGAAATATTGGGTAAAAATATTAAAATAGCATATATTGTATCTATATCAAGTATTGAATTACATTTATTTGTTTGTTTATACATATTTGCATGTCACGTTGAGAGTAAAGGCTCTGGGGTCTGGGATTCTACCAGGAATAGGAGGCATGGCTTCATGGGACAGTGTAAACCAGCCTCCTGCAAAAAGCTGAAGCTTTAAAGATCTGCCTCAGTCCCTGAGAAGAAGAATGGGAAAATTTTGCTAAACAATTTTGGAACAAGAAAGCTTGATTTAGTGTTTAGTGTCTTGGATTGGGGAGAGGTAGTGCAGGGGAAAGCCATCAATGAGAAATTGAGACCAAAATAACCAAATTGGGAGTACAAATGTGTGTGAATTGAAAACACAAAGGTAAGTATGGGAACTCCAATTTGAGAAATTAATGTAAAAAGCTGGTCTAGGGCCATTTGCATTTCCAGAGGTGGACATGAAACTGAACTTTCACAAGATATGGCACACAGGACTCTGCAGAAGAAATATTTTCTACTGAAAGTGAGCCCATAACCTCCCCAAATTTGTAAACTACACATGAAACATGAAAGCAAATGAGGGAAAGTCATCAAATGTTAGCAGAGTCATCAAATGTTAGCAGTTAGAGTACAAATGTACCCCGAAGCTGAAAATAATTGAACAATTAGACAACTAATGTAGAATAAATTTCTGAAGTTATTTAATGAGATAGAAGAAGGACTAGACTATGATGAAGGAATAGGACCAGTCAGAAAAGAAGCAAAATGAAAGAGTAGAAATTTAAAGGTCATTGAAAATTAAAAACAAAACTCTTACTTAATGTGTTAAATAGAAGGACAGCTAAAAAGACAATGAATTGACAGACACATTTGAAAAAAATCATTCATACTGAAGCAGAAAGAGTGAGAGAGAAAATATGAAAAGAAAAAAATGAGAAAATCACTTTCAGAAAGGAACAGTGGAGATGGGGCAGTTTAGAAAAGATAATTGCTAACAATTTTGGAGAACTGAAGAAAGACATGACTCTACTGATTAAAGAAATACATCAAGGCTAAATAAAATCAGATTCACACTTACACACATGGTGATGTGTTGGGTAGGCATAAAAGTTCATTAGGGTTTTTCCATAGGATCTTACGGAAAAACCTGAACGAACCTTTTGGCCAACCAATAATAGAAGATAAAAGTATCATAAAGGTGTCCACAGAGTAATGACAGGTACACTGTAGTTAGACTTAAAACAGACTCTTCATCACTAGCAGTAGAATCCAGAAGAGAATAGGCTATTCTCAAGTTAGTTGGGGAAATAACTTTCAACTTAGGATTTCACATCCAGCAAAACTATCATTAAACATGAATGAGAGATGTTTTCAGGTAATACAGACAAAGTTTGTCACACATAACCTTCAGTGGAAGGACCTCTGTAGAAATGCCCTTTGGTAAGTTTATTTATACTTAGAAGAGGAAGTAGTGGAATACAATAAACATGACTAGCCAAAGAATTTGTAGATGTGTTGGTGAATCTAAACAAGTCTTTAAAAGGTAATGGGTGAGGGTTAAAACATACTGATGTTAAAAAAAAAATGATCATCATCCAGGTAGAGATTGTGGTTAAAGGATTCTAGGGGCCTTGTATTGCTTGGGAAGATAGAGTGATTTTCAAAATGTAAATCATTTAAATTTTTATATAGGAGTTAATGATAATCACTGCATGCAACATTAGGAGAGAAAACCCACTTCCACCTTAGGTTTGTGACCACCATGACTGAACCAAATATACTAATCAGTATGGTGTCTCAGGTTCCTGACATGAAGCTGTTGGGGTAAATAAGAGGAGGCCATGAAATGGCTGGCTCCTTGCTTGTGCTGGGAGAGAAGAACTTAGTACCAACTCCTCTGTAACCTAACTTTACTTATCCACTGCTTTCCCTGTTCTCCTTGTACTGAGGGGTGGACATGAGGAGAAAAGCAGGACATGCTCAGGGGTTGCAGGAAAAGAGGTAGGAAGGCTCTAATCCTGGAGCCCATCCTTCCAGAGAACCGAAAGGTCAGATATCTGTCTTGGACGTGCCTGGGAAAGCTCCAGGCTTTCCAGCACGTCTGCTGCTGCTCTTTCACTGAAAAATGCGTCCAGAGGGAGAGGCCTTACCTATCCCCAGCCTCTGACTGTGAAGATTCTGGGTAGAACTGAAGCTCTTCCTGGAGTGCTGGAGCTAAAACGATGCACTTGGTGTAAGAAAATTGGTCAGTGAAGCAGCCTTCCCTCCATTTTTCAGACATCTTTACTCCTCCTATCACTGAGAAGTTGTTGGTGTTTACCTGCTACAAAACGTGTTGGCTCTGATGAGACAACCCTGACCTGGGGTTGGGGGTGGTCATTGAGTCTTTGCAGAGATATTTCTAGTGTAACTTATAACCATGCATGACACCAGAAGGTACTCACAGAAATTAGGGTCATGGACATGACCAGCTTCTAGGAATCATTATTTCCAAGTTTTAGCTGTTATAAAATTTGTGTTTTTAGTTAGACTCTTTTGCTATATTTGCTGTTCTGTCAGAAGTGTGCTTTTCCCTTTCCCTACCTAACTCCTAGTTAGTTTTTTAGTTTTCAAGCTTTACTTTCTTTTTGAACTTTTCCTTGATCTTTGTGCTTCTCCCTGGACTGGCGTTGAGATGGGAATCCCTTCTCCCTCTTCTCTGATTGTATTGCACACCCTGTTTTAGTGCCTATCACATTATAATTGTCTTTATTTTTCTCTCTTGCCCACAAGTTTCTAAGCTTCTACAGAGCAAAAGTGATATTTCACATCCTTTATCGATTCCAGTACTTGTTCACCTGGATAATATCTGGTACATAAAAAGTGTTTCATTTAAATGTTGTGTGTAAACTTTCACATGCAAGTCTGTCCTGGCTGTACATAGGGATGATTCCGTTTGATCTCATCGCCAGTACAATAACACTTCTTGTTTGTTTTTCGTTTTGTTTTATAGTAAAAATCATGCCCTTTGCTTTTCTCTTAGCACACACATAGGCATTCATTAATTTGTAACAAGACTGATTTGCTTGGAAAACTGATTTTTTTTATTCTAGTACTTGAAAAAATAAAAGCATTTGAGAACTTGTTTGTCTGGCCGTTTCCTAGGAAATAGAGGTGAAGTATTTAGTGGGGAATATGAAAGTAGAGAAGACTACCTTTTCAAAGAAATGGTAATGAATTACCAAGGGAGTGAGTGCTATCTGGAAGTTGGTTGATCTGTTTTCTAGTTCTGATTCTGGGCAGGTCATTTCATCTCTTCTATGAGAGAGAGAAGGGAGAAGGGGGCCTGGTCAGACTTGGTTTTCCAGTCCTAAAGTGTGCTGTGACCTCGCAGAAAAAGGAGATGAGTAAATTCTGAAAGGAAAGCGCTGCTGTTGGAAATAAAAATTTTTTTAAAAAGCTTTAAAAGGTCAGAGTTTCCCTTGGAGGGGTGTGTGTGTGTGTGTGTGTGTGTGTGTGTGTGTGTGTGTGTGTGCGCGCGCGCGTATGTAAAGAGAGTATTTTCTAAGCCCTACTTAAATCGGATATTAGTATCCTTTTTATTAAAAGACTCAAAAATTTTGAGGAAATTGAGCAGAAAATACAGATTGTAATTAATAACTGACATCTAACAATATTCTCACTACATCAGGTTCAAGACGTTGTTCCTATAACTAGTTATGACACTGCTGGGTCGTTCCTTCTACTGGGATGTAACAATGGATCGATATATTATATAGGTAAGTGGTCAGACACTTAGTATGGTCCTATTTAGTAGGATTTTAAAAATGAGAACAAGAAAATGTTACCTTTTTTAGTTTTAAATAGATTCACTATTTTAATGCTATTTAATTTTTTTATTTTTTAGATATGCAGAAGTTCCCTTTGCGAATGAAGGATAATGATCTTCTTGTAACTGAACTTTATCATGACCCTTCAAATGATGCTATTACTGCTCTGAGTGTTTACCTCACACCCAAAACAAGTTAGTGCATAGCAAAATTATTATAAATTGTTGAAGTTCGTTTGAGAATGTATGTTCATTCATTGGTTTATTGTAACACTAATATGGCCCTTTGTTTTGGTGAACTGCAGCGCTGAGGATTTCATCTCTTTTAGTCGAAAGTTTATGTTTGGTTTTATACTGAAGTCAGACATGACCAGTAAACATAATCTGAGGTGGGAAGTTAGAACTTTTCCTCTTCTGAATTGTATTGTTAAGCCCTACTATTATAATAATAACTAAAATTATTTTTAAAACTTATCTGCACATTTACCTTCCTATGACAGCTGATTTCATTTTGAAATTAAGAGCTTTATTTTTTTTTCACAACAATAACAACAACGAAAGCTTTTAGACTTTTAATCTCTATTGAAAAATGAGCTTATTTCTCTGGGAAATTTTAAATTTAAGTTTTGGAAAACCTCAGTATCCATAACTTACTGCTTTTTCAAAGGCCATTGCAGTGAAATTAACAAACTACCTCTTTAAATTATTAAGAATTTTTATATTCTAGAGTGAAAGATAAACATAAGTGGGAAATTCAAAATTTATCTGTAATGAAAGGAATTCTAGGAAATATTTACATGTGGCTAGTAATATTAATAGTTTGAATATGTTACTTGTATAATCATTTCATTGAATGCATTGTAATAAATCATCTTTGGTATGAAAGAAAGATTCTGGTGTGCACAGATGATTCTGATTGAAATTGTAGGATTTAAACTATGTTGCTCCAGAACAGAGGTCAGCAAACCATGCTCTTTTTATTAATAGTTTTATGTATTGTCTTTGGCTGCTTTTGTGCAACTGTGACAGAGTTGAGTGGTTGTCACAGAGACAGTGTGGCATGCAAAGTTTAAACTATTTGCTTTTTATAGAAAGTTTGCTGACCCCTGCTCTAGACTGAGATATGCTCCACTCCTCCCCCCCGCCCAGTCTAATTAAAAAGGGAGAATAAAACTTCTTTTGTGGTGGCAGTGTCTTCTTTTAAGACACAAGAATGGAGTTGCCTTTTAAGTTTTGAGAAGTGTTTTCCATAGCATGCCCTTTTCCTTTGATTCCAGTATTTTCAGGTGAATCAGAAAGAACAGCTATCAAAGCTAAGAGGTTCTCTGTGACGCTTTTAAGGAATGTAGGTCACCGAACTCCATTCTGTCTTAAAAATATGATGGAATCTGGGCACTTGTTTGAAAAAAAAAAAGCCACAGATGAACCTGACATCATGAGCTAGATTGATTGATTGATTGATTGATTTATGGATGGCTCTGTTGGGTCTCTGTTTCTGTGCGAGGGCTTTCTCTAGTTGTGGCAAGCGGGGGTCACTCTTCATCGCGGTGCGCGGGCCTCTCACTGTCGCGGCCTCTCTTGTTGCGGAGCACAGGCTCCAGACGCACAGGCTCAGTAATTGTGGCTCACGGGCCCAGTTTCTCCGCGGCATGTGTGATCTTCCCGGACCGGGGCCCAAACCCGTGTTCCCTGCATTGGCAGGCAGATTCTCAACCACTGCGCCACCAGGGAAGCCCATGAGCTAGTTTTATATAATTAGAAGAGAACAACATAGGTAAGTGTGATGTAAGCAATGTAACGGGTTTATTTTCCCAGAGTTAACAGTTTTGAAACTGTTGAATAGTACATGGATTAATTGATTATTCAGAGAAGATTCAATATTTTGGCAGAAGTAAAACAGATGGTCATTAGAGGCTAGAAGTAATATGGATTATTGCTTTAGGAATACTGTGTTGTGTCAGTGGTGTACTTAGCATGTCAGATTTATTCTTTAAACATTTAATGAGTACCTACTATGTCTCAGGCACTGTGTAACGTGATACAGATTAAAAAATGATTATGATTCAGTCTCTTATCAATAAAGAGTAGAGGTAGATAGACATGGACATAGAGAATTGGGGTGTTACAGTTGCTCTGATAGAACCTAATACATAGTACAAGGGAGAGAGTGAACAATTCTGTATTGCAGTGAGTGTTAGGAAAAGATTTGTAAAGGAAATAATGAATTTAAGATGGTCAGAGAAGTCTTAAGATTTCTTTGCTGAGCTGGATTTGGGGCTGATACAAGTGCTGAATACAGGGAACACTTTGCAAGGGCAGCTTTCTTTTTATTGTCTTCTATGATACCACCTTTCAATTTCTGATTCTGGTCAGGTGTCAGTGGTAACTGGATTGAGATTGCCTATGGCACGAGCTCTGGAGCAGTACGAGTAATTGTGCAGCACCCGGAGACGGTCGGGTCAGGCCCTCAGCTTTTTCAGACCTTCACAGTTCACCGAAGTCCCGTCACAAAAATCATGCTCTCAGAGAAGCATCTTGTATCAGGTAAAGTGATTTTATTAGTACTGGTAAGGAGGTCTACCTCATGTAATGTAAAACCTTGCCTTGGGTGTTATTTTTTAGCCTCCTACAAAATTAAAAGAATATAAAAGCAGTGTTTCATGTAAGAAAAACATACCAGAAAAAGTGGTAGAAAAGTTTTAATAACTGAAGAAATACTATGATTGTCTTCTAAGGTTTCTTTGATATTGTCTGGTTGTAGTATACATAAATTTAGAAGGCATCATATCTTTTATTTACTCTCTATTTTAATATTTTGTTCTTATGGCATATTTTACTTCAGAATATTTATCATAATCCTGTTGAAGAATTTTTTATTAGATTTTTCAAGTATGAATTTAATATAAATTTGGTTGTGTTGTCTTAAGGTTTAATGCTAAAGTTAGTAGAATGTTAGTTGTCTAACTAACATTAACTACTAATGTTAAAAATTAGTAAAATGTGTAAAGAGATGTGAAGAAAATAACGTGTGGGTATGTTGTTCTTCATAGTCATAGATTTTTCTAACATTTAGATACTAATTTGATACTTAAAAAATTAGTTACAGATTTTCAAGCAAAATTAGCCTGACAAAATAAAATGATCACAAAGTAAAATTCCATCGTGAGATTCATTGTCTATGATAGATGATTTCTGAAAGAGTTTATGAAAATTGAATTGAGTCAGGTGTATCAGAAGTTTGCTTTTTTAAAACAATCTTGCATTAAATCTTTTGTAGATCAGTTCCTGCCTAACTTAAATTTTTATAAACATCATTTTCATATGCTTTGTTTATATGAAGACTACCTAATATAAAGAGGTGATGCATCTTTCACTAATTAAACACCAAATGGAGCTGAAATACCTTGTCCATATATGAATGGATGGATGGATGGATGGATGAATATGCTTTTATTGAATGTCTCATTGTTTTGGATGTAATTATGCCTTTCTGAAACGGTCTCTTTTTTAATCTTTCATAGAGCAGTACTCTAGATCTAATATCTGCCTCACTGAGGAGTTTTTCTCACTCTGTATGGCTGGTTCCTCCTCTTTTGCCCAGTTACTAAGTATTGGATTGCCTCGGATCTCTTTCTAGATTTTCCATTCTTTGTCTGTACTTTCCCTGGTGATTTGAATATTATTATCTACATGCCAGTGACTCCCAGACTTTCCCTTCACCTGTGACCATCACAGAGTTCCAAACTTGTATATCCAGTGCTTGTCCTTAGTATTTGGTTGTATGTTTAATAGGCATCTCTAAATTAACCTAGATAAAAAAATAGTACTTTTGATTTCTGTCTCAAAAGCCATCTTAGTACACAATATCACTACTCATTTACCCAAGCTGAAAATCTAGGAATCACACTTGATTCTTCCCTTTTTCTCACTGCACCCCCGCCCCACGCCCTCTGCATACGTGTAATACATCAGTAAGTCCCGTTTCTCTGCTTTAACATACATCACAAGTCTGATTACTTCACTTTGTATCCATTCCTGCCAGCCCCTTAGCTCAAATCAGCATTTCTCCCCTAGGTTACTCCATTCTTTCCCTGTTTCTGTCTTGGCTTTCTATGGTACACGTCCCACACAGCAGCCAGAAATACCTTTAGAAATGCAAACCAGGACTTCCCTGGTGGCGCAGTGGTTAAGAATCCGCCTGCCAATGCAGGGGACACGGGTTCGAGCCCTGGTCCAGAAAAATCCCACATGCTGTGGAGCAACTAAGCCCGTGTGTGCCACAGCTACTGAGCCTGCGCTCTAGAGCCCGCGAGCCACAACTACTGCAGCCTGTGCGCCTAGAGCCCATGCTCTGCAACAAGAGAAGCCACCGCAATGAGAAGCCCGCATACCACAGCAGAGAGTAGCCCCTGCTCACCGCAACTAGAGAAAGCCCGCGTGCAGCAACGAAGACCCAGCACAGCCAAAAATAAATAAATAAATAAAATAAGTTTATTAGGAAAAAAGAAATGCAAAGCGATCTGATTTCCGATGGCTTCTTACTGTATATAGAATGAACAAATTAATATGGCTCTTCCTGTTCTGGATCCTGCTCACCTTTCAAATCACTTCTCCATGCCTCCCATGTCACTTTTCTTATTGCTCATGATACCTAACTCATTGGCTTTTCTATTTCTTAAAATTGCCTTAGAACCTTTGCACTTGTTCTTTTCATTTGACATCTTCCTTCTTAGATGTTTGTTTCGCTGTCTCTCCTTGACATTCAGGTCCCATTTCAAATACCTCCTCAGTGAGGCCTCCTTGGCCACCCTGTCTAAACTAGCCAGCCCTCTCTCTAACAGACACTTTCTGCTATCAGTGTCTTGATTTGTTTTCTTCACAGACTTATCACTTTGTTTCTTATTTATCATCTCTTTCCCTCTTCTAGAATATAGTAAGTTTCTACAGCAGCAGAAACTTTTGTTCTCCACCCTAAGCATATTCCTTATGAATAAATGTTGTATAAAATGAGGTAATTTGGTCCTGTGAGAAAATAGACTATTTCTTTGCAAGATTGTTTTGATGTTTAAATGACAATTCCATACGCAGTAGCAGTTGATATTATTTTGATGGTAATGATGTTATTGTTGGACGTGATGTCAAAGAACTACAGTTAAATTTGCATTTTAACACAAGTATTTCATGTAGGTTTGAAATGTTAGATAATGATCACTATTAACAAAATGGCATAATTGCATTTTTTTTTAATTTTATTTTTTATACAGCAGGTTCTTATCATCTACTGTATACATATTAGTGTATATATATCAATCCCAATCCATAATTGCATTTTTGAGTCAGCTAGAAGTATTTGTTATTTTTCTGAATCTAGTAAGCTTAATAATGAAATTAGGAAATTATTTCCCATGAAGCTGATTCAGTAGCCTAGAAGTAAATGTCGTCTTTTTCACCAGAAAACTGGCATCCTGAGAACTGAGAATTTTGTTGCATAAGTAACATATGCACACTTTTTATTCTTATTGCTGTTTGCCAAAATTAAATTTCTAAAGTTTTGTTTAAAATATGCAACTGTGACATTTTATCCAGTAGGAAATGTTGTGTGCATATAAGAAATTTTGGATACTTTCCTAGTAGATACTGATGAGTTCATAATAAATGGCAAATTAATACATTTTTTTATTAAGGCATGCCACAAAAGTACAGTTCTTGCATTAATGATATCATTTTTTTGGTTTATATTTTTTAGCAGAGTATCTATTCAGACAGAAAAAACAACAGAAATAGATTACTTGTTAGGAGATATCTCAATATATACCCACTTAATATTACCGTGAAAAAATAAAGCTAATTGGAATATGTTTCTTAAATGCAGACTCTCATATAAAAATAATTCTCAGCTTTAGTATTGAAATTTTAATTTTTCTTGATGCAACTGTGAATGAGCAATAAATAACTGGTTCCTATAAGCTTTTTGACAAATGTTATTTGTGCCAGTAAATCTCAGTAGCTCCTGATCTTGGTTATTTAATATTGGAGTAACATAAGCAGAAACAATTTATATGGTTGGAAAAAATAAACTAGGCAACTTGTTTACAATGGAGTTTAGCTGCAGAACAGAAAAATATTCAGCATCTTCTCTCTTACGTACTTATTTTTTTTTAACCTTCACTAAATTCATACCCTACAGGCTACTTTTATAAGGATCCATAGATTTTACTTATATACCTTATATTTGCAGCAAGGTAAACCATATTCAATTATCTCATTTTTGTTGGCTAGGTACAAATTGAGTGTAATTTTAAGATAAGTAAGCTGTTTGCCACTCAAAATGTGCTACTATCTGTTTACTGTAAATTATAGTGAAAAAAGTTAAAATATGTTTATAAAAGTGATTTTGTTGGTGCTCTCATAATCTATATTTAACAACTGTTGTGTGCTCTCTTTCTCTCCTAGTCTGTGCAGATAATAATCATGTCCGGACATGGACGGTAACAAGATTCAGAGGAATGATCTCTACTCAGCCAGGTTCTACTCCTCTAGCATCATTCAAGATACTGTCCCTGGAGGAGACAGAAAGCCATGGAAGCTATTCCTCTGGAAACGACATAGGTGGGCTAGATCTCTTGGGGGGGACATTTTCAAGAACTGTGTAGGCAATGCCGAAGAAGTATATTATCTGTAGTAGCAACCTAAAAAGGAGTTTTAAATAAAACAGAAGTTTAATGTTTTTCTGATTAAGTTCTATAAAGTCACAAAATATACAATTTTTTTGACTTTATGAAGGTACAAAAGTGATACACATTTAATAGAAGCAGTACTTTGAATTTTGAAGTTTGAACTTTTCCCGGGCTAGGGATATGTGGTACCATATTCTCTGTGATGTCGGGTGGCAGCAGCAGGCCAAAGTTCCCAGTCAGCCGTGTGACCACAAGCGTAAACAAGTGATGTGCTTAGAATCAGTCTGTACCCACATAGCCATTCTCTTTTTCACTTTCAGTATTCAATAAATTACATGAGATATTCAGTACTTTACTATAAAATGGACTCCGTATTAGATGATTTTGCCCAACTGTAGGCTAATGTGAGTGTTCTGAGCACACTTAAGGTAGGCTAGGCTAAGCTATGATGTTTGGTAGCTTAGGTGTACTAAATGCATTTTTGACTTAGGATATTTTCAATTTAGAAGTAACTTATCGGGACATAACCCCATCATAAGTTGAGGAGAATCTGTATTATAGCATTATTGTTCATAGTTTAAAAAGTTGAGGACTTCCGTGGTAGCGCAGTGGTTAAGAATCCGCCTGCCAATGCAGGGGACATGGGTTCGAGCCCTGGTCCGGGAAGATCCCACATGCCGCGGAGCAACTAAGCCCGTGCACCACAACTACTGAAGCCCACAGGCCTAGAGTCTGTGCTCTGCTGCAACAGAAGCCACCGCAATGAGAAGCCCGTGCACCGCAACGAAGAGTAGCCCCCGCTCGCCGCAACTAGAGGAAGCCCGCGCGCAACAATGAAGACCCAATGCAGCCAAAAGTAAATAAATAAATAAAAGTTGAGAGCACATTTTTTATCTTAACTAGCATTTCCTAATTTAAGTGATATTATCTCCAAATGCTGATCACTTTTGTTTATAATTAAAAGCCATGATGGCTGTACACATTTGAAACTTGAAATACTTTTATCCTTCAGTGCTAATAATTAACCTGAAAATAGCTTTGAAGCTGGAAAAGGGCTGGTGTTCTTACATACTGAGAGTGGTTTTGATGGCATCCATTAGGAAACAGTGTAGGATGTCTCTACTGATTCCAGCAAAGGGTATATAAAGTTAGTTATAACAAATCAATTTCTCCCTACACCATACATACACACAAACAGTCTTCATGGAGTTAGATCATTTTCCTCAAGGATCCGTTTGAAAGAACTAATGCACCTTGTAGATCATCTTGAATAAGCAGGAATTATAGCACTGATGGAAAACAAGGAATGGATTAGAATTGCTATGCATGAAACTATTAAATGTATGTCCATCAGGATATTTGCTTCCACAGTAAAGATTTCAAAATAGTTATCTTTAAAAAATGTAAGCTTCTGAAGAGAATTGTAGTACCACAGTCTTAGTATTTTTGAAAGAGAATTGCTCAGTGTTGTCACTTTGATCAATTGCTGTGTGCTCCCAGTCCCCAGTGTGATGATAGGCACTGGAAGTTTTATTTCGACAACAATTTTTTTTCCAGCTTTATTGAGGTATAATTGACATATAACAGTGTAAGTTAAAGGTGTAGCATCAACAGATATTGAGTACTTTTGCTCCAGGCATCAGAAATCTAAAAAATTGCAGTGAACATCAACTTACACTATAGTGAGCGGTGGGTTTATTAAAGCAAACGATTGTATTTTGCACACTGCTCAAGTGCATAGGACGGAAAGCCCCCAGGAGCGAGTGCTAGTCTGTGTGCTAGGTGTTGTAACACACTCACATTTAATTTTCTTGACAGTTTTATGAGGTAGATCTTATCTCCACTTTGACAGAAACCGATGTTCAGGCAGAGCACTTCACAGAGGTCTTAATGTTTGAACTGAGAGAGGCGGCGGGGGGTGATGGTAGGAGTTTGAACTGAGATGTGAAGGTGTGTAAGGTTCTAGGACAGGGACATTCCTGGAAGGGAAAACAGCATGTTAAAAGGATAGAGGCCAGTAGAACCTGGCAGGTTTGGCAGATGTCAAGAACGTCATTAATTGTTTGTATATAGCTGAGAATAGTAGGACATGAGACTAGGTAGATAGGCAGGCGTCAGATCAGGGAGCACATGTGTAATGTGAATAAAAGATATTTAGAAGCAGCCCTGTAAATTACTTAAGACAGTCATATGTAAAATGTTTAAAAGGGCCAGGGAGATGTTTTTTCTTTTCTGTTCATAGTTTTGTTTAAAAAAAATATCCTAAGAGGTGGACATACAGACTAGTGGAGCAGAATAGAAAATCCAGTGTCAGTGGGGGTGGTAGGGGTGGAGTGTAGATGGTAAAGGGGAATGGAGTAACATACTGGAAACAACTGTGCCAGAAAGAAGAAATGGAGCTAGTTAGAAGGCGAGCACATTCAAACGTCATATTTTTGAGTCCTCCTCCTTTCTCTCCCATTGAAGATAACAGAGATGTAAGGATATTTTTTTGTGTTCTCTGAAGGAAAGGTGCTAATTTGGGCAAAAGTGCTGGGGAAGCTATAAGAGGGCAGGTGTGGATAATTACTTAAGGTATGAAGTTATGTGAGAATCTCACATCAGTAATAAAGTTTGAGGGGGAGGGAAGACAGAGTCCCGTAATCCTCTTTCCTAGTTATTTCACCCGTCATCAATATTTTGACTTTGTTTATGGGTTATTGAGTGAGGACTGTCTTTTCATTTCAATAGAATTAGACTTCAGAGAGTTGTGCAGGAATTGGGCAATTGCATAGCTTAGCGAAAAGCCAGACAGCTTGGGTTTGGATTCCGGTTCCATCAAGTAGAACCTAAGAGATCTTTGGTTAACTAACCTGTTGGTGCCTTACTTTTCTCGTTTGTAAAATGGAGATGATAATAGTGCATCCTTTATGTGGTGGTTCTGATGATTTAAATGAGTGATTTGTAAAGCATGTAGTGTGGTACATAGTGAGCATAAGTATTTGCTAACTAACAAGAGTGTTATTCTGTTTATTAATTAGGTATGATTCACATAAGATAACTTGGGATATACTATCTTTAAAAAATGTGTTGTACATCACATACTTTTTGTGAATGATGAGTTGATATTTAGCTAATGAGTATCGTGGGAAAAGAATTATTAAAATTTTATGTGTAAGTTTTGCATAAAAACACTTTGTATTGTTCACATTCTTTCTAAAACATATGAGCCATTTTCCCACCTTGCCAAGTACAATAAAGTAAAAATAATTGAATTTACCCTTTAGATTGAAATCCTTGAAGGGTACAACAGGCTCTGATAAATTAAATTCTACTTAATGAAGTTGTACTTTATTTTTTAAGATTTTGCATGTTAAGTTGTCAAAAAAAGTAACATCAATACATAAAGTAACTTCATTTATACATCCCTTTCTTGAAGTGATAAGAAACTGAACACACTCTGAAAGATAGTAAATGTAGAGCTTATATTTTAACAGGTCTCCTTCTAGTACTCTTAATGTATAGTCTCAAGCAAATTATTGCCTTCAGTTTTTACAGCCTTAGTGCATAAAATATAATTTTGGAATGTTATATAAATATTTTTTTGAATTTTTAAATTTTTTTATACAGCATGTTCTTTTTTTATCTTTATTGGAGTATAGTCCCTTTACAGTGGTGTGTTAGTTTCTGCTTTATAACAAAGTGAATCAGCTATACATACACATGTATCCCCATATCTCTTCCCTCTTGGGTGTCCCTCCCTCCCACCTTCCCTATCCCACCCATCTAGGTGGTCAAAAAGCACCAAACTGATCTCCCTGTGCTATGCGGCTGCTTCCCACTAGCTATCGATTTTACGTTTGGTAGTGTATATATGTCCATGCCACTCTCTCACTTTGTCCCAGCTTACCCTTCCCCCTCCCCATATCCTCAGGTCCATTCTCTAGTAGGTCTGTGGCTTTATTCCCGTCTTGCCCCTAGATTCTTCTTGACCATTTTTTGTTTTTGGTTTTTAGATTCCATATATATGTGTTAGCTTATGGTATTTGTTTTTCTCTTTCTGACTTACTTCACTCTGTATGACAGACTCTAGGTCCATCCAACTCACTACAAATAACTCAATTTTGTTTCTTTTTATGGCTGAGTAATATTCCATTGTGTATATGTGCCACATCTTCTTTATCCATTCATCTTTCGATGGACACTTAGGTTGTTTCCATGTCCTCGCTATTGTACATACTGCTGCAGTGAACATTGTGGTACATGACTCTTTGAATTATGGTTTTCTCAGGGTATATGCCCAGTAGTGGGATTGCTGGGTCATATGGTAGTTCTGTTTTTAGCTTTTTAAGGAACCTCCATACTGTTCTCCATAGTGGCTGTATCAATTTACATTCGCACCAACAGTGCAAGAGGCTTCCCTTTTCTCCACACCCTCTCCAGCATTAAGTTTTAGATTTTTTTCATGATGGCCATTCTGACTGGTGTGAGGTGATAACTCATTGTAGTTTTGATTTGCATTTCTCTAATGATTAATGGCGTTGAGCATTCTTTCATGTGTTTGTTGGCAATCTGTATATCTTCTTTGGAGAAATGTCTATTTAGGTCTTCTGCCCATTTTTGGATTGGGTTGTTTCTTTTTTTGATATTGAGCTGCATGAGCTGCTTGTAAATTTTGGACTTTATCAAAGATAAGGTGACCATATGTGCATGGGTTTATCTCTGGGCTTTCTATCCTGTTCCATTGATTTATATTTCTTTTTTTGTGCCAGTACCATATTGTCTTCATTACTGTAGCTTTGTAGAATAGTCTTAAGTCAGGGAGCCTGATTCCTCCAGCTCCATTTTTCTTTCTCAAGATTGCTTTGGCTCTTCGGGGTCTTTTGTGTTTCCATACAAATTGTGAAGTTTTTTGTTCTACTTCTGTGAAAAATGCCAGTGGTAGTTTGATAGGTATTGCATTGAATCCCTAGATTGCTTTGGGTAGTATAGTCATTTTCACCATATTGAGTCTTCTAATCCAAGAACATGGTATATCTCTCCACCTGTTTGTATCATCTTTAATTTCTTTCATCAGTGTCTTATAGTTTTCTGCATACAGGTCTTTTGTGTCCTTAGGTAGGTTTATTCCTAGATATTTTATTCTTTTTGTTGCAGTGGTAAATGGTAGTATTTCCTTAATTTTCTTTCAGATTTTTCATCATCAGTGTATAGGAATTCAAGAGATTTCTGTGCATTAATTTTGTATCCTCCTACTTTACTAAATTCATTTATTAGCTCTAGTAGTTTTCTGCTAGCATCTTTAGGATTCTCTATGTATAGTACCATGTCATCTGCAAACGTTGACACCTTTACTTCTTCTTTTCTGATTTGAAATCCTGTTGTTTCTTTTTCTTCTCTGATTGCTGTGCCTAAAACTTGCAAAACAATGTTGAATAATAGTGGTGAGAGTGGGCAACCTTGTCTTCTTCCTGATCTTAGTGGAAATGGTTCCCATTTTCACCATTGAGGACAGTGTTGGCTGTGGGTTTGTCATATACGACTATTATTATTGTTGAGGTAAGTTCCCTCTATGCCTACTTTCTGGAGGGTTTTTATCATAAATGGGTGTTGAATTTTGTCGAAAGCTTTTTCTGCATCTATTGAGATGTCATGTGGTTTTTATTCTTCAATTTGTTAATATGGTGTATCACATTAATTGGTTTGTGTATATTGACGAATCCTTGCATTCCTGTGATAAACCCCTCTTGATCATGGTGTATGATCCTTTTAATATGCTTTTGGATTCTGTTTGCTAGTATTTTGTGAGGATTTTTTTATCTATGTTCATCAGTGATATTGGCCTGTAGTTTTCTTTGTGACATCTATGTCTGTTTTTGGTATCTGGGTGATGGTGGCCTCGTAGAATGAGTTTGGGAGTGTTCCTTCCCTCTGCTATGTTTTGGAAGAGTTTGAGAAGGGTAGGTGTTAGCTTTTCTCTAAATGTTTGATAGAATTCGCCTGTGAAGCCATCTGATCCTGGGCTTTGTTTGTTGGAAGGTTTTTAATCACAGTTTCAATTTCAGTGCTAGTGATTGGTCTGTTTATATTTTCTATTTCTTCCTGGTTCAGTCTGAGAAGGTTGTGCTTTTCTAAGAATTTGTCCAATTCTTCCAGGTTGTCCATTTTATTGGCATATAGTTGCATGTAGTAATCTCTCATGATCCTTTGTATTTCTGCAGTGTCAGTTGTTACTTCTCCTTTTTCATTTCTAATTCTATTGATTTGAGCCTTCTCCCTTTTTTGCTTGATGAGTCTGGCTGATGGTTTATCAATTTTGTTCATCTTCTCTAAGAACCAGGTTTTAGTTTTATTGATCTTTGCTATTGTTTCCTTCATTTCTTTTTCACTTATTTCTGATCTGATCTTTATGATTTCTTTCCCTCTACTAACTTAGGGGTATTTTTGTTCTTCTTTCTATAATTGTTTTAGGTGGAAGGTTAGGTTGTTTATTTGAGATGTTTCTTGTTTCTTAAGGTAGGATTGTATTGCTATAAACTTCCCTCTTAGACCTGCTTTTGCTACATCCAATAGGTTTTGGGTTGCCATGTTTTCATTGTCATTTGTTTCTTGGTAGTTTTTGATTTCCTCTTTGATTTCTTCAGTGATCTCTTGGTTATTAATTAGTGTGTTGTTTAGCCACCATGTGTTTGTATTTCTTACAGATTTTTTCCTGTAATTGATATGTATTCTCATAGCGTTGTGGTCGGAAAAGATACTGGATACAATTTCAGTTTTCTTAAATTTACCAAGGCTTGATTTGTGAGCCAGGGTATGGTCTATCCTTGAGAATGTTCCATGAGCACTTGAGAAGGAAGTGTATTCTGTTGTTTTTGGATGGAATGTCCTATAAATATCAATTAAGTCCATCTTGTGTAATGTATCATTTAAAATTTGTGTTTCCTTATTTATTTTCATTTTGGATGATCTGTCCATTGGTGAAAGTGGGGTGTTAACGTCCCCTACTATGATTGTGTTACTGTCGATTTCCCCTTTTATGGCTGTTAGCATTTGCCTTATGTATTGAGGTGCTCCTCTGTTGGGTGCATAAATATTTACCATTGTTATATCTTCTTCTTGAATTGATCCCTTTATCATTATGTAGTGTCCTTCTTTGTCTCTTGTAATACTCTCTATTTTAAAGTCTATTTTGTCTGATATGAGAATGCTACCCCAGCTTTCTTCTGATTTCCATTTGCATGGAATGTCTTTTTCCAAACCCTCACTTTCAGTCTGTGTGTGTCCCTAGGTCTGAAGTGGGTCTCTTGTAGACAGCATGTATACAGGTCTTGTTTTTGTATCCATTCAGCAAGTCTCTGTCTTTGGTTGGATATTTAATACATTTACATTTAAGGTAATTATCGATATGTATGTTCCTATTACTATTTTCTTAATTGTTTTCGGTTTGTTATTGTAGGCCTTTTCCTTCTCTTGTGTTTCCTGCCTAGAGAAAGCTGGTTTGGTGGTGCTGAATTCTCTTAGCTTTTGCTTTTCTTTAAAGGTTTTAATTTCTCCATCGAATCTGAATGAGATCCTTGCTGGGTAGAGTGATCTTCATTGTAGGTTTTTCCCTTTCATCACTCTAAATATGTCCTGCCACTCCCTTCTGGCTTGCAGAGTTTATGCTGAAAGATCAGCTGTTAACCTTATGGGGATTCCCTCGTATGTTATTTGTTGTTTTTCTCTTGCTGCTTTTAATATTTTTTCTTTGTATTTAATTTTTGATAATTTGATTTAGACAGCATGTATACAGGTCTTGTTTTTGTATCCATTCAGCAAGTCTCTGTCTTTGGTTGGATATTTAATACATTTACATTTAAGGTAATTATCGATATGTATGTTCCTATTACTATTTTCTTAATTGTTTTCGGTTTGTTATTGTAGGCCTTTTCCTTCTCTTGTGTTTCCTGCCTAGAGAAAGCTGGTTTGGTGGTGCTGAATTCTCTTAGCTTTTGCTTTTCTTTAAAGGTTTTAATTTCTCCATCGAATCTGAATGAGATCCTTGCTGGGTAGAGTGATCTTCATTGTAGGTTTTTCCCTTTCATCACTCTAAATATGTCCTGCCACTCCCTTCTGGCTTGCAGAGTTTATGCTGAAAGATCAGCTGTTAACCTTATGGGGATTCCCTCGTATGTTATTTGTTGTTTTTCTCTTGCTGCTTTTAATATTTTTTCTTTGTATTTAATTTTTGATAATTTGATTAATATGAGTCTTGGCATATTTCTCCTTGGATTTATCCTGTATGGGACTCTCTGTGCTTCCGGGACTTGATTAACTATTTCCTTTCCCATATTAGGGACGTTTTCAACTATAATCTCTTCAAATATTTTCTCAGTCCCTTTCTTTTTCTCTTATTCTTCTGGGACCTCTACAATTTGAATGTTGGTGTGTTTAATGTTGTCTCAGAGGTCTCTGACACTGCCCTCAATTCTTTTCATTCTTTTTTCTTTATTCTGCTCTGCAGTAGTTATTTCCAGTATTTTATCTTCCAGGTCACTTATCTGTTCTTCTACCTCAGTTATTCTGATATTGATTGCTTCTAGAGAATTTTTAATTTCATTTATTGTGTTGTTCATCATTGCTTGTTTGCTCTTTAGTTCTATTTACAAGACTTTGGATCATCTTTACTATCATCATTCTGAATTCTTTTTCAGGTAGACTGCCTGTTTCCTCTTCACTTGTTTGTTCTGGTGGGTTTTTACCTTGCTCCTTCATTTGCTGTGTGTTTCTCTGTCTTCTCCTTTTGCTTAACTTACTGTGTTTCGGGTCTCCTTTCTGCAGGCTGCAGGTTCGTAGTTTCCGTTGTTTTTGGTGTCTGTCCCCAGTGGCAAAGTTTGGTTCAGTGGGTTGTGTAGCTTTCCTGGTGGAGGGGACTAGTGCCTGTGTTCTGGTGGATGAGGCTGGATCTTGTCTTTCTGGTGGGCAGGTCTGCATCCGGTGGTGTGTTTTGTGGTGTCTGTGACCTTATTTTGATTTTAGGCAGCCTTTCTGCTATTGGGTGGGGTTGTGTTCCTATATTGCTAGTTGTTTGGCATAGGGTGTCCTGCACTGTGGCTTGCTGGTCATTGAGTGGAGCTGGGTCTTGGCGTTGAGATGGAGATCTCTGGGAGATGTTCACCATTAGATAGTACATGGAGCCGGGAGGTCTCTGGTAGACCAGTGTCCGGAACTCGGCTCTCCCATCTCAGAGGCACAGGCCTGACGCCTGGCCAGAGGACCAAGACCCTGTCATCTACATGGGTCAGAATAAAAGGGAGAAAGAAAATAAATAAACAAAATAAAATAGTTATTTAAAAAATTATTAAAAATTAAAAAAATTAAAAAGTAATTTTTAAAAAAATAAAGAAGAGAGCAACCAAACCAAAACACAAATCCACCAATGATAAAAAGCAGTAAAAACTATACTAAATAAATAAATAAAGGACAGACAGAACCCTAGCACAAATGGTAAAAGCAAAGCTATACAGACAAATCACACACAGAAGCATACACATACACACTCACAAAAAGAGAAAAAGGGAAAAAATATATATATATCGTTGCTCCCAAAGTCCACCTCCTCGATTTGGGATGATTTGTTGTCTATTCAGGTATTCCACAGATGCAGGGTACATCCAGTTGATTGTGGATTTTTAATCCGCTGCTCCTGAGGCTGCTGGGAGAAATTTCCCTTTCTCTTCTTTGTTCGCACAACTCCTGGGGTTCAGCTTTGGATTTGGACCCGCCTCTGCATGGTAGGTCGCCTGAGGGCGTCTGTTCTTCACTCAGACAGGACGGGGTTAAAGGAACAGCTGATTCGGGGGCTCTGGCTCACTCAGGCTTGGGGGGCGGCAGGGCTATGGAATGCAGGGCGAGCCTGCGGAGGCAGAGGCCGGCATGTCGTTGCAGCAGCCTGAGGCGCACCGTGTGTTCTCCTGGGGAAATTGTCCCTGGATCTTGGGACCCTGGCTGTTGCAGGCTGCACAGCCTCCTGGGAGGGGAGGTGTGGATAGTGTCCTGTGCTGGCACACAGGCTTCTTGGTCGCTGCATCAGCAGCCTTAGCATTTCATGCCCGTCTCTGGTGTCCGCGCTAATAGCCGCGGCTAGATCCTGTCTCTGGAGCTCATTTAGGCAGTGCTGTTAATCCCCTCTCCTCATGCACCCGGAAACAAAGAGGCAAGAAAAAGTCTCTTCCTCCTCAGCAGCTCCAGACTTTTTCCCGGACTGCCTCTCGGCTAGCTGTGGCGCACTAGCCCCCCATTCAGGCCGTGTTCACGCTGCCAACCCCAGTCCTCTCCCTGCGATCCAACCGAAGCCCGAGCCTCAGCTCCCAGCCCCCGCCCGCCCCGGTGGGCGAGCAGACGAGCCTCTCGGGTTGGTGAGTGCTGGTCGGCGCCGATCCTCTGTGCGGGAATCTCTCCGTTTTGCCCTCCGCACCCCTGTGGCTGTTCTCTCCTCCGTGGCTTTGAAGCTTCGCCCTCCACCATGTGCAGTCTCCACCAGTGAAGGGGCTTCCTAGTGTGTGGAAACCTTTCCTCCTTCACAGCTCCCTCCCAGTGGTGCAGGTCCCGTCCCTATTCTTTTGTCTCTGTTTTTCCTTTTTTCTTTTGCCCTACCCAGGTACGTGGGGAGTTTCTTGCCTTTTGGGAAGTCTGAGGTCTTCTGCCAGTGTTCAGTATGTGTTCTGTGGGAGTTGTTCCACCTGTAGATGTATTTCTCATGTATTTGTGGGGAGGAAGGTGATCTCCACGTCTTACTCCTCTGCCATCTTGAATGTCTCCCCAGCAGGTTCTTATTAATGTTATCCATTTTATACTTACTAGTGTGTATATGTCAATCCCAATCTCCCAATTCATCACACCACCACCACCTCGCCTCTTTCCCCCCTTGGTGTCCATATGTTTGTTTTCTACATCTGTCTCAATTTCTGCCCTGCAAACCAGTTCATCTGTACCATTTTTCTAGGTTCCACATAAATGCATTAATATATGATATTTGTTTTTCTCTTTTGGCTTACTTCACTCTGTATTATGACAGTCTCTGGATCCAGCCACATCTCTACAAATGACCCAGTTTCCTTCCTTTTAATGGCTGAGTAGTATACCATTGTATATATATACCGCATCTTTTTTATCCATTCGTCTGTCGATGGGCATTTAGGTTGCTTCCATGACCTGGCTATTATAAATAGTGCTGCAGTGAACAATGGGGTGCATGTGTCTTTTTGAATTATGTTTTTCTCTGGGTATATGCCCAGTAGTGGGATTGCTGGGTCATATGGTAATTTTATTCTTAGTTTTTTAAGGAATCTGCATACTGTTCTCCATAGTGGCTGTATCAGTTTACAAACTGGTGTGAGGTGATACCTCAGTGTAGTTTTGATTTGCATTTCTCTAATAATTAGTGATGTTGAGCAGCTTTTCATGGGCTTCTTGGCCATCTGTATGTCTTCTTTGGAAAAATGTCTGCTTAGGTGTTCAGCCCACTTTTGGATTGGGTTGGGTTTTTTTTAATATTGAGCTGCATGAGCTGTTTATATATTTTGGAGATTAATCCTTTGTCCATTGATTTGTTTGCAAATGTTTTCTCCCATTCTGAGGATTGTCTTTTCGTCTTGTTTGTAGTTTCCTTTGCTGTACAAAAGCTTTTGTTTCATTAGATCCCACTTGTTTATTTTTTTATTTCCATTACTCTAGGAGGTGGATCAAAAAAGATCTTGCTGCGAGTTATGTCAGAGTGTTCTTCCTATGTTTTCCTCTAAGAGTTTTATAGTGTCCAGTCTTACATTTAGGTCTCTAATCCACTTTGAGTTTATTTTTTTAAAAAATTTCTGATGTAAGATGAACTACTTGTAGTGTTGCATTTTGTGTCTGATTTTGACATGGAATGCAATGCCACATTGACAGGCATGAAGGATTATTTTTTTTCAGAATTAATGTTCCTTTTTTAAAATGAAATCTGTTAAATTTTAATTAACTTTTGCCATTTTGTTTTCTGAACCAAGGGCCTTTTGGAGAGCGAGATGATCAACAGGTGTTTATCCAGAAAGTTGTTCCCATCACTAACAAACTGTTTGTAAGACTCTCATCTACTGGGAAGAGGTAACACTTTACTGTAAAGATATTATATTCAGAAGTCACATTTGTCTTGCAAAACATGTTAAGTCATTTGACACTGATAAATAGTGGTATCAGAAACAGATCTTTGAGAGAGAAGTCTATTCTTTATCTTGTGGTTGTTTTAACTTAAAATTAAGACAGTATACTTAGGGCTTATTGTCTAGAATCTACTTATGATTTTCACTAATGCTGTGGACATTTAGGAAGGACTAGTGATATGGTAGTAGAACAGATACACAGTGAATTGGATGGTAGACAAGTTAAATTCTAATTCTGGCACTTCCTCTTACTAGCTATGTAAATTCAACTTAACTTACTTTGTTTCTGTGAGCCTCAGTTTCTTTTAAAGTTTAACTACCTTGCCAAGATTTCACTGAGTGAAAAACATGCAAAATACCTTGCATAGTCCCTGACTATAATTGATGCTCAATAGGAGTTAGTTTCCTCTTTTTCATTTGACTAAAATTTTACTTCTCTTAGAATTATTTACAGCCTCAAACATATTGCGCTGTAACGTTTCTCCTCTTTAAAAACAAAATTTTTTGCATGTCAAGAAAGTGAAAAAAGTAAAATTCCTATTAGTAGTTATTAAGTAGGTTACACATTTTTATATTAATGTTACTAATGCTAGTGATATTTTAAATAATTTCTCTATTACCTTTTCTTCAGCATGTGATCGCTAATTTCTTAATATTTATCAAAGTCTTTGAGATGATAAATTTTCTTTCCATCAAAGTTCATTGCATGTAGTCATCAGCGATTGTTAAATGAATTGATTCCAGAAAATGATTTCTGTGTTCTAAACTTTTTTTTTTTTTTTTTTTTTTTTTTTTTTTTTTTTTTTTTTTAAGAAAATGTTATTAGGAACCTACAGTGTAGTTAGGAGGCCAAATTTTTATCTGGAGAAATGCATCACTGTGCTTTAATGCTGGTGTACATGTTGGGTGAAGAAGCTGCCAAATGGTTTAAAGCTGCTGTTATAACAGTGTTCTCTAACAATGTAGTCTTGCATATTCTTCTTCAGTGCTCAGGTCCTCTCCAGTGTTGTTCTTTCCCTAAGTATTGTTCTGTCACTTCAAACAATAGCAGAGTGTTGTAATCAACTACAATTTCTGCATGATAAAACAAGTTTCATAGTTTTTAAGTTTATGATTCCAGAGGAAAAGCTGTAGTTGTAAAGATAATAAGCCAAGGAACCAGGTTGGAAATGTTTTCTCATTTAAAATCCAGGCCCTTAGGCTTTATTCCCCTCCCCTCCAAAAAAAAACTAATTGTACAAATTACTTTGTAATATTAAATAGGAAATCAGCCCCTTATGAAGCTAATGTGAAGCAAAGCTTTTTGTTTAAAGACAGTTCAGGTTCTTAATAGTGAGAAGTGAAATGAAAGAGCTTTATAAGTAGGCAGGGAAAAAAACTTGTAAAAACTTTCAAAGGAAGAAGTAATTCTAAGGAATCTATCCCACAGGAAAAATTAAAAGAGCCAAATCATATTCATGTTTGTTTTCATGCACTTAGGCTAGTTTTAATTGTTTTTTAAATTTTATTGACGTATGGTTGATTTACAGTGTTGTATTTATTTCTGCTGTACAGCAATGTGATTTGGTTTTATACACACACACACACATACATACATACATACATACATATTCTTTTCCACTATGGTTTGTCACAGGATACTGAATATAGTTCCCTGTGCTATACACTGGGACCTTGTTGTTTATCCATCCTATATATAATCGTTTGCATCTGCTAGTCCCAAACTCCCAATCCATCCCTCCTCTCCCTTGGCAACCACAAGTCTGTTCTCTATGTCTCTGAGTCTATTTCTAGTTCATAAATAAGTTCATTTGTGTCATATTTTAGATTCCACATAAAAGTGATATGATATTTGTCTTTTACTTCACTTAGTATGATAATCTCTATGTCCATCCATGTTGGTACAAATGGCATTATTTCATTCTTTTTTTATGGCTGAGTAGTATTCCACTGTATACAGGTATCTTCTTTATCCATTCAACTGTCGATGGACATTTAGGTTGTTTCCATGTCTTGGCTATTGTGAATAGTGATGCTGTGAAATAGAGGTGCTTATATCTTTTTGAATTAGAGTTTTGTCTGGATATATGCCCAGGAGTAGGATTACTGGATCATATGCCTAGTTAGGAGGCCAAATTTTTATCTGGAGAAATGCATCACTGTGCTTTAATGCTGGTGTACATGTTGGGTGAAGAAGCTGCCAAATGGTTTAAAGCTGCTGTTATAACAGTGTTCTCTAACAATGTAGTCTTGCATATTCTTCTTCAGTGCTCAGGTCCTCTCCAGTGTTGTTCTTTCCCTAAGTATTGTTCTGTCACTTCAAACAATAGCAGAGTGTTGTAATCAACTACAATTTCTGCATGATAAAACAAGTTTCATAGTTTTTAAGTTTATGATTCCAGAGGAAAAGCTGTAGTTGTAAAGATAATAAGCCAAGGAACCAGGTTGGAAATGTTTTCTCATTTAAAATCCAGGCCCTTAGGCTTTATTCCCCTCCCCTCCAAAAAAAAACTAATTGTACAAATTACTTTGTAATATTAAATAGGAAATCAGCCCCTTATGAAGCTAATGTGAAGCAAAGCTTTTTGTTTAAAGACAGTTCAGGTTCTTAATAGTGAGAAGTGAAACGAAAGAGCTTTATAAGTAGGCAGGGAAAAAAACTTGTAAAAACTTTCAAAGGAAGAAGTAATTCTAAGGAATCTATCCCACAGGAAAAATTAAAAGAGCCAAATCATATTCATGTTTGTTTTCATGCACTTAGGCTAGTTTTAATTGTTTTTTAAATTTTATTGACGTATGGTTGATTTACAGTGTTGTATTTATTTCTGCTGTACAGCAATGTGATTTGGTTTTATACACACACACACACATACATACATACATACATACATATTCTTTTCCACTATGGTTTGTCACAGGATACTGAATATAGTTCCCTGTGCTATACACTGGGACCTTGTTGTTTATCCATCCTATATATAATCGTTTGCATCTGCTAGTCCCAAACTCCCAATCCATCCCTCCTCTCCCTTGGCAACCACAAGTCTGTTCTCTATGTCTCTGAGTCTATTTCTAGTTCATAAATAAGTTCATTTGTGTCATATTTTAGATTCCACATAAAAGTGATATGATATTTGTCTTTTACTTCACTTAGTATGATAATCTCTATGTCCATCCATGTTGGTACAAATGGCATTATTTCATTCTTTTTTTATGGCTGAGTAGTATTCCACTGTATACAGGTATCTTCTTTATCCATTCAACTGTCGATGGACATTTAGGTTGTTTCCATGTCTTGGCTATTGTGAATAGTGATGCTGTGAAATAGAGGTGCTTATATCTTTTTGAATTAGAGTTTTGTCTGGATATATGCCCAGGAGTAGGATTACTGGATCATATGCCAGCTCTGTTTTTAGTTTAAGGAACCTCCATACTGTTCTCCATAGTGGCTGTACCAATTTACATTCCTGCCATCAGTGTAGGAGGGTTCCCTTTTTGGTCTACTGCCCATTTTTTGA
Organism: Physeter macrocephalus; assembly: GCF_002837175.3. Classification (NCBI taxonomy): domain Eukaryota; kingdom Metazoa; phylum Chordata; class Mammalia; order Artiodactyla; family Physeteridae; genus Physeter; species Physeter macrocephalus. The sequence goes on from NC_041217.1 coordinate 14,541,374, forward strand.
TTGGGTTGTTTTTTTTGTATTTATTAAGTTGTATGAGCTGTTTGTATATTTTGGAAATTAAACCCTTGTTGGTCACATCATTTGCAAACGTTTTCTCCCAGTCTGTAGGTTGTGTTTTCATTTTGTTTATGGTTTCCTTTGCTGTACTAAAGCTTGTAAGTTTGATTAGATCCCATTTATTTATTTTTGCTTTTATTTCTATTGCCTTGGGAGACTGACCTCAGAAAACATTGGTATGAATTATGCTAGAGAATGCTTAGCCTGTGTTCTCTTCTAGGAATGTGATGGTATCATGTCTTATTTTTAAGTTTTTAAGCCATTTTGAGTTTTTGTGTATGATGTGAGGGTGTGTTTTACCGTCATTGATTTGCATGGGGATGTCCAACTGTTTTCTTAATTATTATTTACAGTGGGGCATCTTTATCCAGGACTTCCCCCGCTGCAGGTGGATACCACAATCCTCCGATACTTAAGTCCCTTATATACACTGGTGTAGTACACTCAGCCCTCTGTGTCTGTGGGTTCCACATTATGGAGGGCTGACTGTAGTTTTTTGGTTTTGGGGTTTTCTTTTTTTTTTTTTAAATTTATGTATTTATTTTATTTGGGGCTGTGTTGGGTCTTCATTTCTGTGTGAGGGCTTTCTCTAGTTGTGGCAAGCAGGGGCCACTCTTCATCGCGGTGCGCGGGCCTCTTACTGTCGCAGCCTCTCTTGTTGTGGAGCACAGGCTCCAGATGCGCAGGCTCAGTAGTTGTGGCTCACGGGCCTAGTCGCTCCGTGGCATGTGGGATCTTCCCAGACCAGGGCTTGAACCCGTGTCCCCTGCATTAGCAGGCAGACTCCCAACCACTGTGCCACCAGGGAAGCCCCTGACTGTAGTTTTAAACAGAAACAGGAATCTAGATTTTTAAAAATAGTTTGTCAATTCAGATATTATTGAAAAATAATTAACTACATTAACAAAAATAGAAAAGTGATCATCTTGATAAACACAGAAAAAACATTTGACAGTTCAGCAACCATTTATGATTTTTAAAAAAGAATCCTAGCACTTAAAGGGCAAATTCATTAATCTGATTGATAAATAATATCTGCAAAAGTAATTGTAGCAAACCTCATACTCAGTGGTGAAATACTAAAAGCTTTTGCCTTGAGATTGGGAATGAGACTGGGATGGGCTCTGTCATTCGCTATATGTGGGGCATTGCAGGAATAAAGTCCCCCTTTACCCACCACCATCCTTTGCCCTGCCTGCTAGGAAGCTCAGCTAAGCTTCATATTCTGTTCCTATGTTTCTCACATTAATATGAGTTGTATTTCCTCTTCCTCCTTTATTTTCGGACCTTGCATTTGCCTGGCACTAATTGTTAACAATCTTTTTTTTTTTTTTAAAATAAGCCTCCTCAACTTTGTTTTGAAGTAGGCTGGGTAACAAAATTGTATTTGAAATGTTTCAATCGAGTACAATTCTGTTGCTAACCCTTCTATGGCTTTGGGACATCATTTACTGACATTATTGCTTGGTTTCATTTGTCAAACGTGGATAATTGTTCTTTGTCAGGTTCTTTTATCTTTTATGAAAATAATCAATGAAGATAGCTATAAAAATGCTTTGAAAAAGTTGAGTATTAATATATTGGAGAATACAAGGCTTGAATTTTACTGCTGTTGACTCCTTTAAATCTGTTTTATATGTGTGGAAGAGTCAACTGTAACTTTGTAGAGACAATTTAAAAATCTGAATTATAAAATGTAATTTGTTCCTCGTGGTTTACAACTGTACAATATCTTTTGCAGAATCTGTGAGATCCAAGCTGTTGACTGTACTACAATATCCTCATTTACAGTGAGAGAATGTGAGGGCTCCAGTAGGATGGGCTCAAGGCCAAGGCGCTACTTGTTCACAGGCCACACAAACGGAAGCATTCAGATGTGGGATCTGACCACTGCCATGGATATGGTTAACAAAAGTGAGGATAAAGGTAGGTTCCATATAGAAAGGTGTTTGGCACAGGGTAGGCTTTTGACCTAAGTGATTATAGTGATGTATGTTTTCCTAAGATGTAGGTGGTCCGACTGAAGAGGAGCTACTCAAATTACTGGATCAGTGTGATCTGAGCACATCTCGCTGCGCTACTCCTAATATCAGTCCAGCAACTTCTGTGGTTCAGCATAGCCGTCTTCGTGAATCAAATTCTAGGTAGGTTAAAGAGCTGAATTGATTATTTTGGGAAAATTGGCTGAGCTGTTGTAATCACATAGTTCTTTAAAGCCAAATTTTTCAAAGTACATTTTAAATTCATACTTTATGTTGCTATTCAATTTTTTAATTTTTTTTACTAAATTTCTCATCTATATGCATGTTTCTTTTCATAAAAAAAACATTTTTTGCCCTTTAACTTATTTTGTGAATTGCTGCCAATTTGGATTATTATGTGATCAAGAATTCATTCAAAGGAAATTAGAAAAATCACATGTCCCCTTAGATGGTATGTGGAACTGGTGTTCCTATTTCCTAGGGACATGTTAATAAAGATGATTACATTATCTTGTCTAATCTTACTTTGTCATTGTATTAAAAGTACATAATGCCTTAGTATATTGTTATAGTTAACCATATTTTAAAAAAATTCCAAAATCTGAATTAAGGGCCAAATACTGAAACTGTGTTGGTTCCACATTGGTTTTAAAGGTGTTTTCCCCAGCTTTTTTCAGCTATTCAAAAATCTAGCTTCATTGCAAATATATATGTATGGTGTATTATTTGCATTGTTAATTTTGTACACACACACACAGTATATAGTGTGCTTAAAATACATTTATATATATATAAATAAGGATATACAAATTTTATAATGAATACTATGTTTTAACTGGTAGTTTAATTAATGAGATGTGCCCCTGAAAAATCCCAGAAAGAAATGTGAGCTGTAATTATTAACTGTATTTCAGTCTTCAGCTCCAGCACCATGAAACCATCCACGAAGCAGCTACTTATGGTTCCATTAGACCTTACAGAGAAAGTCCCTTGTTAGCAAGAGCAAGGAGGACTGAGAGCTTTCACAGTTACAGGGACTTCCAGACTGTGAACTTGAACAGAAATGTAGAAAGAGCTGTCCCTGAAAATGGTAACTTGGGTCCAATACAAGCTGAAGTGAAGCGGGCAACAGGGGAATGTAATGTGTATGAGAGAAAGTCTCCTGGAACAGAAGTTAAAAGTTTGAGAGAATCAGATAGTGGAGTGGAGGTGCATAAAATAGCTGAAGGTTTTCTAGAATCCAAAAAAAGGTCATCAGAAGATGAAAATGAAAATAAAGTGGAGTTACGGAAGAAAGGAGGATTTGAAGGAGGAGGATTCCTTGGAAGAAAGAAAGTCCCCCACCTGGCATCATCACCAAGTACCTCTGATGGAGGAACTGACTCACCTGGTACTGCATCCCCATCTCCTACGAAGACTACTCCATCTCCTCGGCACAAAAAAAGTGATTCTTCAGGTCAAGAGTACAGCTTGTGAAAACTCAGCAAAATGAGTAGTTTCATTAATTTAGATGAGAGTAAAACTTTACTGGATTTCAACACATTAGCTTTTATACCAAAACTTTACAAATTAAGATTGGACTTCATTCAGTATCTTCTTGACAGAATTACCTGGGGTAAGTAGATAAAATAACCATATCATCTCTTCACATCTTTTGGAAATTTTTTTTAGCTTTACAGGCACATTTAATAGATCATTTGTAAAGCAGGAGTCTATTTCGATGTTTACTCTGTGGATTTTGGAAGCATAGTACCATGTCTTAATAAGATGGTGCCCATACAGATGAGCATCCCCTTAGAGTGTGGGAACCAACAGACTGCATTCCTAATGTTGATTACGCCTGAGATTTGTCTTGCAACGTTATATTAAGCGAATTACATAATTCTCTTTGGAGCTTAGTCTCCCAACCCTTATTGTGATTGCGAAGTGGTTTACCAGGTATTTAATGAGGTGCTATGTTTGTGAAAAATATGTAATTCAAAAACACTATTGAATACCAGATCATTCTGTGTAGTAGGAAGTCCTTTAGGATAATTTTAATTGTGGTCATTTTCTGATTCTCATTGTTGGAGTTCTTAAATCTTAGCAAGCATCACCAATATTAAATTGGTCAAAAGTCAATTTAAACTTTCTTTAAAGTTGGAGCAATTGTCTGTGTTTGAACAGATGAGATAAAAATAATTAAGACAGCTTTGAGTGCCCACAAAGGAAAACTGTACCAGTTGCTATTCTGCCTTGTTTTGGAAGCCACCATATTTTTTTCCTGTGTTAATAATCAAGATAATTTAAATTAGAATGTGGCCATTTTGTTAAGCTTGAGACTGCAGTTAGTTCTGAATTTTTTGGTTAAAGGTTTTGGCTGCTGTAGAAATATTTTAAATATATTTTGAATTATAAGAACAAAAAAATTTTGTATTTTTTTTCCATTTAATTGGAATGATTTCCAAGTTTCTGCAAATAAGGTAATTGTAAATTTAAAGCATTAAACATTTATTGGTGAATAATGTATATATTCCCATTCTGAGAAATATAAGTGGATCAAGTCAAAATAAATTCTTTAAAGTTTACTATATTGCCAGTGGTTTCACAGCCATTCTCTTGTATTTATTTGTCAATTAAGTCAAATAAAAGTGATTAAGACTATGTGTTTTCAGTTATTTAAAGAACAATTATCCTGTTTAAAGTGCACCTACCATTAGTTTGTTCATGTCTTTGCTTTTTCCCATAATAAAAAAGGGGAAGGGGAGAGGGAGCAATTTATATGTATGAAAACTAACCTGTATTACCAATGAGGGGAACTATTGTTACGCAAAGTATAGGTTCATTATTACTAAGGATTGTAATTATCTCTTACACCCTTCTTTCTCATTATCATACTTGTGTAAAAGTTGTTGGGTGGACAAGTAAGAAAACTTTACAAATTGAGTGTTTACCCAATCTCTTCCAAGAGTAAAAGGCCACTGGAAGTTTTTTAAAAGAATTAATTATATAGTAAAATCTCTCTCATAAAAAGACAATTCACTATACCATTATTCTGAACTATATTTGCATTATACTACAAATCTTTTCTCTTTCACTTAACAAGAGCTTGAACCTTGATGTTATAGCAGGAATTTATTTGAGTCTACTCTGGTACTTAACTTGTAACCTTGAGCAGATTCTAATGAAAAAACTTAGGCATTGCAGGGATAATTACCTTATTAGAGTTTTTGAGACTGAAAGGGGAAAAAAAAACCTCCACAGCCACCTGCATGCCACAACCTCCTCTCTTCCTCACCTGTGCTGTGTGAACTTCTTTGACTTCTTAGGAGAACAGGAACATCTTTAACACTGTCCATCATTGTGAGGAAGAATAGGAAGATTTTAGAAAAAAAGGCCATGTGAGGACTCAGAAGATGGCCACCTACAAGAGTGCTCTCACCAGAAACCAACCCTGACAGCACCTTGATTTCAGACTTACTTACAGCTTCCAGAACCGTGAACAGATTTTCAGACAAGATGATGGTGGAGTTGGAGGACCTTGAGCTCACCCTCCTCTCATGGGCACACCAAAATCAATCACAACTAACTGCTGAAAAACCATCAGTAAAAAAGGCTAAAATCTCCCCCCACCCCCAAAAATTCTACATCCAAAGACATGAAGAAATCATGAGACAGTAGGAGGGGTGCCCTCACATTATAATCAAATCCCATACCACCCAGGTGGACAACCCACAAACTGGAGAATAATTATATCACAGAACTTCTGCAGGAGTGAGAGCTCTGAGCCCCACACCAGGCTCCCCAGCCTAGGGGTCAGTCATTGGGAGGAGGAGCCTCTAGAGCATTTGCCTTTGAAGGTCCTGTGGGCCTTGATTGCAGGAGCTCCACAGGACTGGGGGAAATAGGCACTCCACTCTTAGAGGGTGCATACAAGGTCCCACACTCACCAGGCCCCAGGGCAAAAGCCATGAGTCCATAGGAACCTGGGCCAGACCTACCTGCTAGTCTTGGAGCATCTCCTGGGGAGGCAGGGGCAGCTGTGGCTCTCGGGGGTCATAAAAGCTGGTGGCAGATGTGGGGACCTATGTGAACTCTGGAATGGAGTCAGACATTTTGAGTCCTTGGCACCAAGACCCTGCCCCACCCAACAGCCTGTAAGCTCCAGTGCTGGGATGCCTCAGGCCAAACAACCAGCAGGGTGGGAAACAGCCCCACCTATCAGCAGACAGGTTGCCTAAAGACTTCTGGACTCACAGCCACCTCTAGACACACTGCTTGACAGGGCTTGGCCCACCAGAGGGCCAAGACCCAGCTCCACCCACCAGTGGGGAGGCACCAGTCCTTCCCACCAGGAAGCCAAAAAAAGTGATTCTTCAGGTCAAGAGTACAGCTTGTGAAAACTCAGCAAAATGAGTAGTTTCATTAATTTAGATGAGAGTAAAACTTTACTGGATTTCAACACATTAGCTTTTATACCAAAACTTTACAAATTAAGATTGGACTTCATTCAGTATCTTCTTGACAGAATTACCTGGGGTAAGTAGATAAAATAACCATATCATCTCTTCACATCTTTTGGAAATTTTTTTTAGCTTTACAGGCACATTTAATAGATCATTTGTAAAGCAGGAGTCTATTTTGATGTTTACTCTGTGGATTTTGGAAGCATAGTACCATGTCTTAATAAGATGGTGCCCATACAGATGAGCATCCCCTTAGAGTGTGGGAACCAACAGACTGCATTCCTAATGTTGATTACGCCTGAGATTTGTCTTGCAACGTTATATTAAGCGAATTACATAATTCTCTTTGGAGCTTAGTCTCCCAACCCTTATTGTGATTGCGAAGTGGTTTACCAGGTATTTAATGAGGTGCTATGTTTGTGAAAAATATGTAATTCAAAAACACTATTGAATACCAGATCATTCTGTGTAGTAGGAAGTCCTTTAGGATAATTTTAATTGTGGTCATTTTCTGATTCTCATTGTTGGAGTTCTTAAATCTTAGCAAGCATCACCAATATTAAATTGGTCAAAAGTCAATTTAAACTTTCTTTAAAGTTGGAGCAATTGTCTGTGTTTGAACAGATGAGATAAAAATAATTAAGACAGCTTTGAGTGCCCACAAAGGAAAACTGTACCAGTTGCTATTCTGCCTTGTTTTGGAAGCCACCATATTTTTTTCCTGTGTTAATAATCAAGATAATTTAAATTAGAATGTGGCCATTTTGTTAAGCTTGAGACTGCAGTTAGTTCTGAATTTTTTGGTTAAAGGTTTTGGCTGCTGTAGAAATATTTTAAATATATTTTGAATTATAAGAACAAAAAAATTTTGTATTTTTTTTCCATTTAATTGGAATGATTTCCAAGTTTCTGCAAATAAGGTAATTGTAAATTTAAAGCATTAAACATTTATTGGTGAATAATGTATATATTCCCATTCTGAGAAATATAAGTGGATCAAGTCAAAATAAATTCTTTAAAGTTTACTATATTGCCAGTGGTTTCACAGCCATTCTCTTGTATTTATTTGTCAATTAAGTCAAATAAAAGTGATTAAGACTATGTGTTTTCAGTTATTTAAAGAACAATTATCCTGTTTAAAGTGCACCTACCATTAGTTTGTTCATGTCTTTGCTTTTTCCCATAATAAAAAAGGGGAAGGGGAGAGGGAGCAATTTATATGTATGAAAACTAACCTGTATTACCAATGAGGGGAACTATTGTTACGCAAAGTATAGGTTCATTATTACTAAGGATTGTAATTATCTCTTACACCCTTCTTTCTCATTATCATACTTGTGTAAAAGTTGTTGGGTGGACAAGTAAGAAAACTTTACAAATTGAGTGTTTACCCAATCTCTCTTCCAAGAGTAAAAGGCCACTGGAAGTTTTTTAAAAGAATTAATTAATTATATAGTAAAATCTCTCTCATAAAAAGACAATTCACTATACCATTATTCTGAACTATATTTTGCATTATACTACAAATCTTTTCTCTTTCACTTAACAAGAGCTTGAACCTTGATGTTATAGCAGGAATTTATTTGCGTCTACTCTGGTACTTAACTTGTAACCTTGAGCAGATTCTAATGAAATGAACTATATTTGCATTATACTACAAATCTTTTCTCTTTCACTTAACAAGAGCTTGAACCTTGATGTTATAGCAGGAATTTATTTGCGTCTACTCTGGTACTTAACTTGTAACCTTGAGCAGATTCTAATGAAAAAACTTAGGCATTGCAGGGATAATTACCTTATTAGAGTTTTTGAGACTGAAAGGGGAAAAAAAAACCTCCACAGCCACCTGCATGCCACAACCTCCTCTCTTCCTCACCTGTGCTGTGTGAACTTCTTTGACTTCTTAGGAGAACAGGAACATCTTTAACACTGTCCATCATTGTGAGGAAGAATAGGAAGATTTTAGAAAAAAAGGCCATGTGAGGACTCAGAAGATGGCCACCTACAAGAGTGCTCTCACCAGAAACCAACCCTGACAGCACCTTGATTTCAGACTTACAGCTTCCAGAACCGTGAACAGATTTTCAGACAAGATGATGGTGGAGTTGGAGGACCTTGAGCTCACCCTCCTCTCATGGGCACACCAAAATCAATCACAACTAACTGCTGAAAAACCATCAGTAAAAAAGGCTAAAATCTCCCCCCACCCCCAAAAATTCTACATCCAAAGACATGAAGAAATCATGAGACAGTAGGAGGGGTGCCCACCTGCATGCCACAACCTCCTCTCTTCCTCACCTGTGCTGTGTGAACTTCTTTGACTTCTTAGGAGAACAGGAACATCTTTAACACTGTCCATCATTGTGAGGAAGAATAGGAAGATTTTAGAAAAAAAGGCCATGTGAGGACTCAGAAGATGGCCACCTACAAGAGTGCTCTCACCAGAAACCAACCCTGACAGCACCTTGATTTCAGACTTACTTACAGCTTCCAGAACCGTGAACAGATTTTCAGACAAGATGATGGTGGAGTTGGAGGACCTTGAGCTCACCCTCCTCTCATGGGCACACCAAAATCAATCACAACTAACTGCTGAAAAACCATCAGTAAAAAAGGCTAAAATCTCCCCCCACCCCCAAAAATTCTACATCCAAAGACATGAAGAAATCATGAGACAGTAGGAGGGGTGCCCTCACATTATAATCAAATCCCATACCACCCAGGTGGACAACCCACAAACTGGAGAATAATTATATCACAGAACTTCTGCAGGAGTGAGAGCTCTGAGCCCCACACCAGGCTCCCCAGCCTAGGGGTCAGTCATTGGGAGGAGGAGCCTCTAGAGCATTTGCCTTTGAAGGTCCTGTGGGCCTTGATTGCAGGAGCTCCACAGGACTGGGGGAAATAGGCACTCCACTCTTAGAGGGTGCATACAAGGTCCCACACTCACCAGGCCCCAGGGCAAAAGCCATGAGGAGTCCATAGGAACCTGGGCCAGACCTACCTGCTAGTCTTGGAGCATCTCCTGGGGAGGCAGGGGCAGCTGTGGCTCTCGGGGGTCATAAAAGCTGGTGGCAGATGTGGGGACCTATGTGAACTCTGGAATGGAGTCAGACATTTTGAGTCCTTGGCACCAAGACCCTGCCCCACCCAACAGCCTGTAAGCTCCAGTGCTGGGATGCCTCAGGCCAAACAACCAGCAGGGTGGGAAACAGCCCCACCTATCAGCAGACAGGTTGCCTAAAGACTTCTGGACTCACAGCCACCTCTAGACACACTGCTTGACAGGGCTTGGCCCACCAGAGGGCCAAGACCCAGCTCCACCCACCAGTGGGGAGGCACCAGTCCTTCCCACCAGGAAGCATGCACAAACCTCTCTACCATTCTCACCCACTAGGGAGCAGACACCAGAAGCAAGGAAACTACAGTCTTGCAGCCTGTAGAACTGAGTCCACAGCAAAGATGAGAACCTACCCTGGGACCAACTGGCCCCTGGCCCTTAGGTGACAAGAGGGGCGTGTACTGCTGGGACACATAGGACGTCCCCTACAGGGGGCCACTCCTCCAAGATAGAGAAATGTAACTAAGCTACTATGTACGTAAAAATACAAATAGAAATTTAAACAAAATGAGACAGCAAAGGAATATGTACCAGACGAAGGAACAAGATAAAACCCCTGAAGAACAACTGAGTAAAATGGAGATAGCCAGTCTACCTGAGAAAAGAGTTCAGAGTGATGATTGTAAAGATGATCCAAGAACTCAGGAAAAGAATGGAGGCACAGACCAAGAAGACACAAGAAATGTTTAACAAAGAGCTAGAAAAATCTAAAGAATAAACAGATGGATTAGAAGGAATCAATAGCAGAATAAATGAGACAGAAGAACAGATAAGTGAGCTGGAAGGCAGAATGGTGGAAATCACTGCTGTGGAACAGAATAAATAAAATGAAAAGAGGACAGTCTAAGAGACTTCTGGGACAACATTAAATGCACCAATATTTGCATCATAGGGGTCCCAGAAGGAGAAGAGGGAAAGGGCCTGAGAAAATATTTGAAGAGATAATAGATGAAAACTTCCCGAACATGGGAAAGGAAGCAGTCACCCAGCACAGAGGGTGCCATAAAAGATAAACCCAAGGAGGAACATGCTGAGACACACAGTAATCAAATTGATAAAATTGAAAGACAAAAAAAAAAATGTTAAAAGCAACAAAGGGAAAGCAACAAATAACATACAAGGGAATCCCCATAAGACTATCAACTGAGTTTTCAGTGGAAACTCTGCAGGCCAGAAGGTACAATATATTTAAAGTGATGAAAGGGGAAAACCTACAACCAAGAATACTCTACCCAGCAATGCTCTTCTTCATATTTGACAGAGAAGTAAAAAGCTTTACAGACAAGCAAAAGCTAAAAGAATTCAGCACCACCAAACCAGCTTTACAACAAATGCTAAAGGAACTTCTGTAAGTGGAAAAGAAAGGCCACAACTAGAAACAAGAAAATTATGAAATGGGAAAGCTCACCGGTAAAGGCAAAAATATAGTAAAGGTAGGAAATCACTCACACAGATAAAACATCAAAACCAGTAATCGTGAGAGAATGAGAGTACAAGTGCAGGATATTGGCAATGCATTTGAAATTAAGAGATCAACTTAAAACAATCATGTACATATATATAGACTGCTATATCAAAACCTCATGGTAACCACCAAAGAAAAATCTATAATATACACATGAAAAAGAAATCCAAACACAACACTAAAGATAGTCATTAAATCACAAGGAGACAAAAGAGGAAAGGAAGAAAAAAGATCTACAAAAACAAGTCCAAAACAATTAACAAAATGGCAGTAAGAATATACATATAGAAAATTACCTCAAATATAAATGGAGTAAATGCTCCAACCAAAAGACATAGACTGGCACAAGACCTGTATATATGCTGTCTACAAGAGACCCACTTCAGTTCTAGAGACACATAGACTGAAAGTGAGGGGTTGGAAAAGTATTCTATGCAAATGGAAATCAAAAGAAAGCAGGAGTAGGGCTTCCCTGGTGGCGCAGTTGTTGAGAGCCCGTCTGCCGATGCAGGGGATACGGGTTCGTGCCCCGGTCCGGGAAGATCCCACATGCCGCGGAGCGGCTGGGCCCGTGAGCCATGGCCGCTGAGCCTGCGCGTCCGGAACCTGTGCTCCCCAACGGGAGAGGCCACAACAGTGAGAGGTCCGCATACCACAAAAAAAAACAAAACAAACAAAAAAAAAGAAAGCAGGAGTAGCAATACTCATATCAGAAAAATAGACTTTAAAATAAAGACTGTTACAAGAGACAACGAAGGACACTACATAATGATCAAGGGATGATTCCAAGAAGATACAACAATTGTAAACATATGTGCACCCAACACAGGAGCCCTTCAATATATGGGGCAAATGTTAACAAACATAAAAGGAGAAATCGACAGTAACGCAATAATTAACAGGGGAATTGAACACCCCACTTACCTAAATGGACAAATCATCCAGACAGAAAAGCAATAAGAAACACAGGCCTTAAATGATGCATTAGACCAGATGGACTTAATTGATATTTATAGAGCATTCCATCCAAAAACAGCAAAGTACACATTCTTCTCAAGTGCACATGGAACATTCTCCAGGATAGATCACATGCTGGGCCACAAAGCAAGCCTCGGTAAATTTTTAAAAATTGAAGTCATAAGTATCTTTTCTGACCACAACACTATGAGATTAGAAATGAACTACAAGAAAAAACTTCAAAAAACAAATACATTGAGGAAAAAAAATGAAATATGTATATACTTCATGTGATTGATGAAAAACAACAGAATTATAATTCTCATGATGAAAAGTTTTTCCAGGAATTCTGAAATTACTTCAAAACAACACTCAAGTATTTTCATATCACTAGGATAAGTATTGTTATCCTCATTCAAAATGAGATCACCAAGACCCACTGAGGATAAATAATTTCACCATAAGGCTCCTTAGCTACTGAGCCACCTTGTGAACCCGCATCTGTTTCAGTAGCCTGCAGTCTTTTCCTGGCTTTCTCATCCAGGCTTCTATATCAGAGTCACCTGAGGTTACCTGCTAAATTTGAATCTCTGGTGGTTGGGACTCATGTTTTGAAACAAAGTGTTACAGTTGATTCTAATGTTCATCTAATTCATCGATGGTTGAGAGATTATTCAGAACATCCTTTTTTCTTAAATGGGCTCACCATTATCATTTATGTGTAAACTGTAAATACAACTCAGAGCTGTTAGTATTTTTTCATAAATATATTAAACTTGGCCCACATTTAAATATTTATTAAGCAAACCGTCTTTAGATTAATTTACATGATATTTGTGCATTGGAAATAAACTATTCATGTGTAACATAATTAATTCCTTCTCACTGAATTATTCCACCTGGCCTATGTTTTATTTACAGGTTGTTCAGATTGAATTATATTGATGCCAACATGGTTTTTAGATCAGCATAAGGTACCATAACAGATTCATATTTAGGTTTTCCATTTAGTAGAAATGGCAATAGGTAATCTATAAATACAATTCTTGGTAGAGCTTATAAAAGCATAGGTGTGTACTCTTATCAAACAGTTAATATCAGGCATAACAAAGCAGTTATTAAAATTTAAGCTGAGTATGTGGCCTCTTCAAGTGAGGGGACACGAGTCAGATTTAGAGAAAGCCACCTGTTGTAGTCTCTAAAGGAGAAGTGGGTGAGTACTGGAGTCCCTGTGCACAGCATGTATTCTTCCAGGTTCTTTAGAAAACTGGTTCTCAACATTAGGAATATCTGGAGGCTTTTAAAGGTACTGATGCCTCAGCACCACCCGAGACCAACTGAATCAGAATCTCCAGGGGTGAGTCCAACTGTTGAAAAGGGGCTTGGCACACATTACCACTTAAAGTAGCAAGACAACATCTTGGGCGTCTCTGAAGTAAATACAAGTAGAGTTCAGAGTGTTACAAGGGTGACCTTTTGGGTGGAAGCTGTGCAGGCTTCTGTCCACTCTGGGCCATGGGATCAAAATGTAAATGATTCAGCTAAACGAATTCATGCAATAACCGGATGTCTAAATAGATGATTAAGTAGAGAAAAACTTAAGATAAAACCCCCTGCAATTTTCTTTTTATGTTCCTTTGAAGCTTTAGAATGTGATAATGGTGTCTAGTTAATTTTTCAACAGTGAGGATGTGCTCATTCTCCTGAATCCACCCATGACTAGCCAATCATATTTGCAGAGGAGTAGACCAAGGATAAGGATGCAAGCACAGGACTGGGAAGGAACACTTTTCTGTATATACTTTAAGTAGCTCACATGCATCAGAAACTCAGCCTTGGCCAAGGCTCATTTGTGCTAGCTTTAAATAGCTAAGACTGAATCAACAAGTGGGAATTAAAACCTGTAAACTAAATTAGCCAATCCTGTTTCCATTTCAGAAAGTATAAAACTTTTGGCGAGGAAAAAATATAATTTGAACATCCACTGCCAAATGTGCACAATTATTTCAGATTCGTTTGCTGGCAGCATTTCTAACAAGGGGGCAGAACTTCTGCTTAATACTGGTCTGTGCTTTTGACACTTAAGGTTGGCAAGGCTTGTCCAGGAGTTGGTCATTCTGAGGAGCTGCTCTTCTGCAGATTTGGATAAAGTCTCAGTACCCCCAAAGTTCATGATCTTTGACTGTTGGACATTTAGGGTAATTCATCATTTTCAGGAAGAGTAAGTAAGGTTATTCCTTGTTTTACAAGTTTTTGCCATCTCAGCTTTGGGGAAATCCACCTATTTCTGAATGTAATTCACAGAATATGTCCGACAGTTGTGTTTTAGACATACGTATTCAAAATAACTTCCTGGAGTCATTAAGACCTTTAGGAATGAAGAAGGGGTTTTCTTCCATTGTTTTCCGCAAAGAACAAACTTAAATACATGGCATTTTATGTTGACTTGGGGAAAAAAATGCTTCTTGATGTAGGACTTACCAATAGCTTTATAATCCAAATAGAGTAAATAGCAAAAACTTTTGACCCATGGAAATTGGTACTGTTAAATATCATCTGCTCGTAATGATTCTAGTAGTTCTCTGAAATGAAGGGCTATAGTACAGATATATGATATATATTCATATATGCAATCCTGTATTTACATATAAATGTTAATTTTATAATTTCAAGGCTGGAAGGAACACAAAATTTTTCCTTTTTTAATTTCACGTAGGCTAGTTAAAAAAATGCAAATAAAACAGTAGTTTCCATGTGAAATGTGCCAAGTTGAAGATGTCAATATTCCTGGGTATGCAGTGAATTGAGAGAATTTTATGTAAAGTACTGACTGGAGTTTCAAAACTATGTAAAATATCTGTCAAAACCCTTCATTTTTCTCCTTGAAATCTATAAATTAGCTGTTTATTCCTTAGTTTTTTTAGAAGATTCATAAATGTAAGAACGGACATTGATTTACAAGTTTATGTGGTTTGGTAAATATTTATCCCTAAACATTGTAATCAAATAGAACCTACAGCCAAATGTGTAGCCTGAATGCAGAGTTTGTTTTTCTCTTAAGTGTTTCAGCTTGATCTGAAATTGGGACTTGATTTTGCAGCTATTATTAGAACTGTTCCTCACAGGATCATGTCAACTTTCATGGAAATCGGGGAATGAAAGCAGAAGCAGTGCCGTGCTGCTCAAAGAAGCAGCAATGACATCCCCTCAGAAGAATCCTTAGTTTTTAAATTAGTAACTTCACTTACCGGTAGCAACTGTGGGCCAACTTGAAATTGCCACTGATTATTCATTTAAACAATGGTGTCACTGCCAAATGAGCCAAGTAAAAGTTATATGCTTATTTAGCTTCCACAAAATAAGGAGAGCAAAATAAGTATTTTCATACAGACATAAAATTTCAGAAACCCCACATTTCAGACAGCCAGAAAAATAATAGTTCTTAGACCTCTATTAGGGAGGAACAATTTCAAAAACACTCCTTGTTTCTTTAAAGGATTATAGGATAACAAGCAATGGCTTTTTAGCATTTATGATGTATGATAACCCAGTGGGGATGGGGTGTGGAGCCCTCATCCAGCTTTATATCTTACAGGTTTCCATCCTTTACAGGTGGGTGTCGGTGAATGTGGTGTGTTCCTTAGTCATAGAGCTGAAACCCTTGATGGCATTCATCAGGTCCTCTTCATCCACATACTGAAAAAGACACCAGTCATCACTGGTTAGGATGTTTGCTGGCAATAGTCTTATGCAAAATGTATTAATATATCATGTGAGCGTTACATTGTACCATATCTTAACCTTTCAAGCCTCAGTTTCCTCATCTGTAAAGTGGGGACGTTTTATATGATTTAGTTCAAAATTAGAAGAGCCAGAATGCAAGCTGTCATGCTCCATTGTGTCTCACTCTCTTACTGTATTTTATATTTATTGAATAGGGCCAGTAATATTGATTATAATGTTATAATGAACAGATAATTTGCGGAGTATGGGCATCTTGAAAAGCTTTCACTGAATCGCTTTGCATACTGCCTATTACCAGTATGGTCAAAAGTAAGCAAAAAGGGCAATATAGTATAATAGTGAAGAATGGGGGCAGTGTAATCAGACAATGTTTCTAAGATCCCAATTCCACGAAAAAATTACTAGCTGTGTGTTCTTGGGTAAGGGCACACATTCATCTAAGCCCTCAATGTATTATGTTGAACTATATGAAACTGCCATTTTTCATGTCAAATATGATCAGTTAACAATTATTTATGTTTCAACCTAATATAATTATTCCTGATATTTAGAAACTTTAGATCCAGAATGGAATCATGGAATTCAATAGTCGTAACAACTTCAAACAGGCCCATGATTTTTAAATGCTTATTATTTATCATCATTCGGAGCAAACCAGGACTGTAAATTTTATTTTTTGTTGTGATTGGAACCTGGAGCTGGGAAACTTGCTCTATTCCTTGCCATTAGTTAAGAAAGGTTTCATGGAAGTCGTCAACTTTTCAGTGAAGGAAAAGTGAGAAGTGGGGAGAGAGAGGTGAGTGAGAGTCCAAATGCAGAAGCAGATGGTTGACAGAAATGCAGGTGATGACTTCTGGCTCAGAGCAGTAAGCAGAGGGGCTAAGTTCTTAGTTGGCCATCTGTTTATTATCCAACTCTTCCAAAGGAATGGTACTCCCTCAGACATGTAGGTAGTTGGCACAATGAAGTGTGATGCTTGCTAAAAACTCTAGGACTTTACTCATTTCAGCCACTAGGGGCTCAAAATAAATATCACATAATGATGACATTAACTCTTTTGTACCCCCTGGACTGAAATTGTGAAAAACAAAGTTCATAAATAGTAATGCCCTTATTTATCATAATTTTCTGAGTTTCTTGGAAAGAAACTATTGATCCTTTTGAGAGACTCTTTTTCTCCTCTAACCATAGAACAGAAGGAAAACACACTTCCTTTTCTTTTTTCTTTTTTCTTTAGTGAAACAGGTGCTTGTACTTTATGCCTCTTTTAGGCCAGTTCCAATGTTTTCAGTCATGTTCTGCCAAGATAATGAAGTAGAGCCTGTTTGTCTATTCACTTATGCATGAATTTATTTTTTGAGCATCTCTTGTGTGCCAGAAGAACAAGACAAAGTTTCTACCCTGCTCATCAAGCAGGTAAACAAGTTGTTGCAAAATAATTGGGTAAACGGTCAGAAGGATGCAGTGAGTGCTGTGCGGCCATCCTTCAATGAGGTACGGGAAGCTCCATGCCACCTCTTTATCAATATACTTCTGGAATGTTTAGCAAAGGCGCTGGATGAGGAAACTGACTCACCAGTCCGCTATCATGGCCCATGATGGTTTCCCACAGCGAGTCGTCAATCAAGACCTTCTTGTCTTGAATGTCCATGAGTTGACTGACGCTGCGGTGGAGAGAGCCTTGGGCATAGGTCTGGCTGACTTGGCTCTGACTTGGGATGCGCAGTACAGATAGGCTCCGGTTGCTTCTAATACTCACAGGCGTCCCAGACCGGGGGATTTTGGTATCAGCTAAGCCCTGAAAACAAAGTTACTGTTGGTGACTAAGGTCTAAAGAAAATAGTCTTGAAGTAGGATAGAAAATCATGTGTCACATGTCATCAGTGAAGGGAACGCTGTCCCCATCTCTTCCTGTGGAACTTAGCTCATCTGGAATCCTGTGGCCCCTGGATTCTTGGTAAAGGTGAGATAATAAGCTGATGGTCACGTTAGATGGCCAGCATTCTTAGTGCCCCAAGAGCTCACATACTGGTGCTTTGGCTATTGTTCCCTGTGGACTAGGGCTGCTGCATCGCAAAGCAGTAGGGTGAGGGGTCGGGTTAGCAAGGTAGTCTCTTCACGGGCGTCAGCACAGAGCCTCCTTCTTGAGAACAGCCCTTCCCCAGAGCAAAGTTAGCAATGTTCTCTCATGGTCAGTCACTAAGTGAGCACCGTTGTATTTCACTTTAAAATTCCTGGATTTATGTAGGGAACCTGACTCCTCCCTCCCTCTTTTCTCATTCCACACTGTTCCGCTTGTTATAGCATTCCAGCCTCCAAAATAAAGAGGACACACAAAGACATCCGAAAGACAAAGGCACTCTATGATTAGGAGCTAGAATGTGCCATTAGGAAGTGTAGCTGCTCTAATCATCTGAGGGTTCTGATTTAACCAATCAGTGAAGTGTTCTGCTTTTCACTGTGCCATCAACACACCATGCAAAGATCGTGCACTCATGCAGCACATAGAGGTACCTCAAAGTGCATGGTGTAACTTTTTAGGGTAACACTGCTCGACACATCAGATACATCAGCCACGGAGTCAAACTGAAAACAAAAGTGGGGTATCAGTGTTTGGAACATTTTTACAACACATTCTTTGGAGGGAGGAGTCAAGATGGCAGACTAGAAGGACGTGGAGCTCACCTCCTCCCACAAATACATCTACATGTAGAATAATTCTCACGTAATACCCTACTGAACTAGGGCAATAGATATCAGACACCCAGAAGTGCAAGAAAGAACTCCACATAACTGCGTAGGGCAAAAGAAAAAAAAATAAATTGGGATGGGCCTGCGCCCCTGGGAGGGAGCTGTGAAAGAGGAAACGTTCCTACATCCTAGGAAGTACCTTCACTGGTGGGGAGATCAGCTGGGACAGAAAGGGAGCTTCAGAGGCTCGGAAGAGAGTGCAACAACTGGTTGGCAGCAGGCAGAACAGAGAGAGATGGGCACACAGGATCGGTGCTACCTTGTTGCAGTCTCCAGCCCAAGATGCATGCCTACTGGTTATGTGCAGGGGCTGGGTGCTGAAACTCAGGCTTCAGAGGACAGACCCGGGGAGAGGACTGGGGTTGGCGGCATGGAGACAGCCTGAAGGGGCTGGAGTGTGGTATGGGCCACAACTGGGGTGTACGCAGAAGAAGCCTGGGCCTGCCATAGAGGCAAAGTGCCATTGCTAAAGGGCGTGTGAAGGGAGGGGTGAAGCCTGCCATAACAGCCTCTTTCTCCCTGCTGCCTCTATGAGCTCTGGGAGCAGGACAGTGGGTGCTTCCACGGCTCAGACAAGTCCGGCCTCAGCAGCTGTGGGCTTTGTGGTCACATGCACTTGGAGGCGGGGCTGGGGTCTGGGATGCTTCCATAGCTCCCATGGCAGGTCCAGGTGTGTGACTACTGTGGTCCTGGTACCCACCTTCAGTGGATCAGCACCTAAGGATCTGTGCTGGTGGCTTTGTGAAAACGGTGGCTTTGTGAAAACGGTGGCTTTGTGAAAACAGTGCCTGAGGGACAACAGGGCCAACTGCCTGAATTCCCACAGTGGAGGTGGTGCCGAGGGCAGTGCCAACCACAGTGTACTTTGTGAGCCTGCACAGGTGACACCACAGAGCACACTCCCTGGTAGACAGCTCTGGCAAAGGAAGACTTAGTGGCCCCTCTCCCAGTGGGAACACTCCACTCCTGTCTACCTCACACTGCAGCTCAGAAACCGTTCTGAGGGCTTCTACTCCAACAACTCAGGAGCAGACTCTGCCCCTGACAGGGCAGTGACAACCACAGAGCAAAGAGGAGGCCTGCTAAATATCTAAAGGCAGCAAGAGAAAAACAAAGTTAATTACAAGCAAACCTCCATAAAGCTATCAGTTGCTTTCTCTACAGAAATGTTGCAGGCCAGAAGGGAGTGGCAAGATATATTCAAAGTCCTGAAAGGGAAAAATATGTAACCTAGGATACTGTAGCCTGCAAGCTTATCATTTGGAATAGAAGTAGAGATAAAGAATTTCTCAAACAAGCGAAAACTAAAAAAATACAGCAATACTAAGCCTATCCTGAAGGAAATATCAAAACGTCTTCTCTAAATAGAAAAGAAGCAAGAATCTATAGGAAACAGAAAATCTCAGTTTGAAACTAAATCACTTAAATAAGCCAGTACACATATTAAAAGAAAAAATTTCTGTGAAAGTGATGATAACCAAAAGGATGAAAAAAGGATGAACATGAAGATGTAAAAGAAGGCAGCAAAACCATAAAATGTGGGAAAGAAGAGTATGAAAATGTAGATTTTTTTTTCCAGAATGTGTTTGAGACTACATGACTACCAGTCTAAAACCAGTAGATATAGGAAGGGGCTAATATACTTGAAAAACAAGGTAACCAGAAATAAAAAACATACAATAAATTCACAAAAACCAAAAAGAACACAAGAATAATACAAAAGAAAATCATCAAACCACAAAAGGAAAAACAAAAGAAAAAGAAAGAGACAAAGAAGAAATACAATATCAATGGGAAAACAAGGTTTAAAATTGCAATAAAATATCAATAATTATCTTAAATGTCAATGGACAAAATGCTCCAATCAAAAGACATAGAGTAGCAGATTGGATAAAAAACAAGAGCCTACAATATGCTGCCTACAAGAGACCCACGTTTGGGCAAAGGACACACATAGGTGGAAAGTGAGGGAATGCAAAAAGATATTTCACGCAAACAGAAATGACAAGAAAGTGGGGGTTGCAATACTCATATCAAACAAAATAGACATTAAAACAAAATCTAAAAAGAAAGATAAAGAAGGACACTACATAATTGTAAAGGGATCAATATAAGAGGATATTACACTTGTCAACATATATGCATACAGTATAGGAGGACTCAAATACATAAAACAAATAAGACATAAAGAAAGAAACTGATGGGAATACAATAATACTAGGAGACTTTAACACCCCACTCACATCAATGGAAAGATTTTTTAGACAGAAAATCAATAAGGCAACAGAGCTCTGAAATGATACAATAGAACAGTTAGACTTAATTGATATTTTCAGGACATTACATCTAAAAAAGGCAGAATACACATTCTTTTCAAGTGCACATGGAACATTGCTTAGGATTGACCACATACAAGGGCAAAAAACAGTCAACAAATTTAAGAGTATAGAAATTATTTCAAGCATCTTTTCTGGCCACAATGGCATGAAACTAGAAATCAACCATAAAACAAATACTAAGACATAAAGAAAGAAACTGATGGGAATACAATAATACTAGGAGACTTTAACACCCCACTCACATCAATGGAAAGACTTTTTAGACAGAAAATCAATAAGGCAACAGCTCTGAAATGATACAATAGAACAGTTAGACTTAATTGATATTTTCAGGACATTACATCTAAAAAAGGCAGAATACACATTCTTTTCAAGTGCACATGGAACATTGCTTAGGATTGACCACATACAAGGGCAAAAAACAGTCAACAAATTTAAGAGTATAGAAATTATTTCAAGCATCTTTTCTGGCCACAATGGCATGAAACTAGAAATCAACCACAGAAAAAGAAATGAGGAAAAAAGAAAAACAATTACATGAAGACTAAACAACATGCTATTAAAAGGCCAATGGGCCAACAATGAAAACGAAGAAAAAATTTAAAAATACCTTGAGGCAAATGACAATGAAAACACAACTATGCAAAATCTATGGGATGCAGCAAAAGAAGTTCTTAGAGAGAAGTTCATAGTGATATAGGCCTTCTTCATAAAACAAGAAAAGTTGAAAGAAACCTAACCCACCACCTAAAAGAATTAGAAAAAAAAAGAATAAACAAAAGCTAAAGTCAGCAGAAAGAAGGAAGGAAGTAATAAAGATCAGCAAGGAAATAAATAAAATAGAGATTAAAAAAACAATAGAAAAAAATCAATAAAACCAAGAGCTGGTTCTTTGAAAGGGTAAACATAATTGACAAACCTCTGGCTAGGCTCACCAAGAAGAAAAGAGAAAAGACTCAAATAAAATAAGAAAAGAAAGAGGAGGAAGCACAACTTATACTGCAGAGATACAAAAAACCATAAGAGAATACTATGAACAATTATATGCCAACAAATTTGACGACCTAGTAGAAATGGACAAGTTTCTAGAAACATACAGTCCACCAAAAATGAATGAAGAAGAAATAGATAACTTGAAAAGACCAGGCACTAGAAATGAAATAGAATTTGTAATAAAAATACTCCTGACAAACAAAAGTCCCAGACCAGATGGCTTCACAGGCAAATTCTACCAAACATACAAAGAACTTACACCAATCCTTCTCAAACTCTTCCAAAAGACTGAAGAGGAGGGAACACTCCCAAAGACATTCCATGAAATCACCATCACCCTGATACCAAAACAAGATAATGACACCACCAAAAAAGAAAATTACAGGCCAATATCTTTGATGAATATGGATGCAAAAATTCTCATCAAAATATTAGCAAACCAAATCGAACAATACATAAAAAAGATCATACACCACAACCAACCTGGATTCATCCCAGGGTCACAATGATGATTTGACATATGTAAATCAATCAATGTAATGCACCACATCAAAAAAAAAGACAAACACCGCATGATCATCTAAGTAGATGCAGAAAAAGCATTTGATAAAATTCAACATCGATTCATGATAAAAACCCTTAAAAAAGTGGATAGAGAGGGAACATATCTCAACATAATAAAAGCTATTTATGACAAACCCATAGCCAATATAATACTCAATGGTGAAAAGCTGAAAGCGTTCCTGCTAAAATCTGGAACAAGACAAGGATGCCCATGGTCAACACTTCTATTCAACATAGTATTGGAAGTCCTAGCCACAGCAATTAGACAAGAAAAAGAAATAAAATGTGTTCAGATTGGTAGGGAAGAGGTAAAATTGTCATTATATGCAGATGACATGATACTACATAGAGAAAACCCTAAAGACTCCAGACAAAAACTACTAGAACTGATAAATTCAGCAAAGTAGCAGGATACAAGATATCGGTTGCATTTCTTTATACAAACAATGAAATATCAGAAAGGGAATGTAGACAAACAATACCCTTTAAAGTTGCATCAAAAAATAAAATAAAATAAAATACTTAGGAATAAAACTCACCAAGAAGGTGAAATACTTATATGCTGAGAACTACAAAACATCAGTAAAGGAAACTGAAGATGATAAAAAGAAATGGAAAGATATCCCATGCTCTTGGATTGGAAGAATTAATATTGTTAAAATGGCCATACTATCCAAAGCAATCTATAGATTTAATGCGACCCCTATCAGATTATCCATGACATTTTTTACAGAACTAGAACAAATAACACTAAAATTTGTATGGAACCTAAAAAGACCCAGAATTGCCAAAGCAATTCTCAGGAAAAAGAACAAAGCAGGAGGCATAACCCTCCAAGACTTCAGACAATATTGCAAAGCTACAGTTATCAAAACAGTGTGGTATTGGCAGAAAAAAGACACATGGATCAATGGAATAGAAGAGCTACAAAATAAACTCACACATCTATGGACAATTAATTATCAACAAAGGAGGAAAGAACATACAATGGGGAAAAGAAAGTCTCTTCAGTAAGTGGTGTTGGGAGAGTTGGACAGCCACCTGCAAATCAATGAAGTTAGAACATACCTTCACACCATGCACAAAAATAAAATCAAAATGGCTTAAAGACAAATATAAGACATGACATCATAAAACTCTTAGAAAAGAGCATAGGCAAAACAGTCTCTGACATAAATCAAACCATTTTCATAGGTCAGTCTCCCAAGGCAATAAAAAAAAAAAACAAAAATAAACAAATGGGACATAATCAAACTTATCAGCTTTTGACAGCAAAGGAAACCATAAACCAAATGGAGAGAACCTACAGACTGTGAGAAAATATTTGCAAATGATGTAACCAATAAAGGGCTTAATTTTTGAAATATACAAACAGCTCATACAACTCAATAACAACAAAACAAACAAACAACACAATTAAAAAATGGGCAAAATACCTAAATATACATTTCTCCAAAGAAGACATACAGATGGTCAATAGGCACATGAAAAGATGCTCATCATCGCTAATTATTAGAGAAATGCAAATCAAAACTACAACGAGGTACCACCTCACACCAATCAGAATGGTCATCATTAAAAAAATCTACAGACGGGCTTCCCTGGTGGCGCAGTGGTTAAGAGTCCGCCTGCCGATGCAGGGGATGTGGGTTCGTGCCCCAGTCCAGGAAGATCCCACATGCCACGGAGTGGCTGGGCCTGTGAGCCATGGCCTCTGAGCCTGCGCATCTGGAGCCTGTGCTCCGCAACGGGAGAGGCCACAGCAGTGACAGGCCCGTGTACCGCAAAAAAACCCAAAAAACAAAAAAAACACTGCAAATAACAAATGCTGGAGGGGGTTGTGGAGAAAAGGGAATGCTCCTACACTGTTGGTGGGAATGTCAATTGGTGCAGCCAATACAGAAAACAGTATGGAGGTTCCTCAAAAAGCTAAAAATAGAGTTGCTATATGATCCAGCAATCTCACTCCTGGACATCTATCCAGACAAAATTATAATTAAAAAAGATACATGCACCCCTATGTTCATAGCAGCACTATTCACAATAACCAAGACATGGAAACAACCTAAACATCCACTGACAGATTGACAGATTCATGGATAAGGGAGATGTGGTGTATTTATACAATGGAATATTACTGAGCCATAGAAAAGAATGAAATAGATGCCTGGGTGGAGGACAAGATGGCAGAGTAGAAGGACCTGAGTTCACTTCTTCTCAAGAAAACACCAAAATCACAACTAACTGCTGAACAACCGTCGACAAAAAAGACCAGAACCTAACAAAAAAGATATTCTATGTACAAAGAAGACACAATGAGATGGTAGGAGGGGGTGCATTCATGATACAATCAAATCCCGTACCTGCCAGGTGGGCGACACACAAACTGGAAAATAATTATATCACAGAGGGTCTCCTACAGGAGTGAGAGCTCTGAGCCTATGTCATGCTGCCCAGTCTGGGGGTTTCACATCAGGAGGAGCAGCCCCCAGAGCACTTGATTTTGAAGGTCAGTGGGACTTGATCACAGGAATTCCATAGGACTGGAGGAACCATAAACTCCACTCTTGGAGGGCACACACAAGGTCTTGTGCACCCTGGGACCCAGGGAAAAAGCAGTGACTTCACAGAAGCCTGGGTCAGACCTACCTGCTGGTCTGCGAGGGTCTCCTGGAGAGGTAGGGGGGCAACTGTGTCTCACTGCAGGGACAAGGACACTGGTGTCAAGGTACTGGGGAGCACTTATTGGTATGAGCCGTCTGCAGGCCTCCATTTTGATGCCAAGAACTGGCCACACCCAACAGCCTGCAGGCTCCAGTGCTGGGTCGCCTCAGGCCAAACAACCAACAGGGCAGGAACACAGCCTCACCCATCAGCAGACAGGCTGTTTAAAGTCTTCCTCAGTCCACAGCCACCTCTAAACACACCTGTGGATATGGCCCTGCCCAACAGAGGGACAAGACCCAGCTCCACCCACCAGTAGGCAGGCACCAGTCTCTCCCACCAGGAAGCCTGCACAAGCCTGTTAGACCAGCCTCACTCACCAGGGGACAGACACCAGAAGCAAGAGAAACTACAATCCTGCAGCTTGTGGGACCGCAAACACAGAAAGTTAGACAAACTAGGTTGGCAGAGGAATATGTTCCAGATGAAGGAACAAAATAAAACCCCAGAAGAACAACTAAGTGAAGTGGAGCTAGTCAATCTATCCAAAAAAAGACTTCAGAGTAATGACAGTAAAGATGATCCAAGATCTCAGAAGAAAATGGAGAAACAGACTGAGAAGTTACAAGAAATGTTTAACAAAGAACTAGAAGATCTAAAGAACAAACAAAGTTGAACATACAATAACTGAAATGAAAAATACACTAGAAAGAATCAATAGCAGAATGAATGAGGCAGAAGATTGGATACGTGAGCTCAAAAGCAGAATAGTGGAAATCACTGCTGTAGAACAGAATAAAGAAAAACGAATGAAAAGAAATGAGGACAGTTTAAGGGACTTCCCTGGTGGCGCAGTGGTTAAGTATCTGCCTGCCAACGCAGGGGACACGGGTTAAAGCCCTTGTCCTGCAAGATCCCACACGCCGCGGAGCAACTAAGCCCATGCGCTGCAACTACCGAGGCTGCACTCTACAGCCCGCAAGCCACAACTACTGAGCCCACATGCCACAACTCCTGAAGCCTGCACACCTAGAGACCATGCTCTACAACAAGAGAAGCCACCGAAATGAGAAGCCCACGCACTGCAACGACGAGTAGTCCCTGCTCACCGCAAATAGAGAAAGCCCAGTCGCAGCAACGAAGACCCAACACAGCAGGGAGGAGCTTCAAGATGGCGGAAGAGTAAGATGTGGAAATCAACTTCCTCCCCACAAATACAACAGAAATACATCTACATGTGGAACAACTCCTAAAGAACACATACTGAACGCTGGCAGAAGACCTGAGACCTCCCAAAAGGCAAGAAACTCCCCACGTCCCTGGGTAGGGTAATAGAACAAAGAAAAAACAGAGACAAAGAATAGGGATGGGACCTGCACCTTGGGGAGGGAGCTGTGAAGGAGGAAAGGTTTCCACACACTAGAAGCCCCTTCGCGGGCGGGGACTGCGGGTGGCGGAGGGGGGAGCTTCATAGCCATGGAGGAGAGCGCAGCAACAGGGGTGCAGAGGGCAAAGCGGAGAGACTCCTGCACACAGGATCAATGCGACCAGCACTCACCAGCCCGAGAGGCTTGTCTGCTCACCCGCTGGGGCGGGAGGGGGCTGTGAGCTGAGACTCAGTCTTAGGAGGTAGGATCCCAGGGAGAGGAATAGGGTTGGAGGCGTGAACACAGCCTGAAGGGGGCTAGTGCGCCACGGCTGGCCAGGAGGGAGCCCGGGAAAAAGTCTGGAGCTGCCGAAGAGGCAACAGACTTTTTCTTGCCTCTTTGTTTCCTGGTGCGTGAGGAGAGGGGATTAACAGTGCTGCTTAAAGGAGCTCCAGAGACGGGCGTGAGCCACAGCTATCAGTGCAGACACCAGAGACGGGCATGAGATGCTACAGCTGCTGCTGCAGCCACCAAGAAGCCTGTGTGCAAGCCCAGGTCACTCTCCACACCTCTCCTCCTGGGAGCCTGTGCAGTCCGCCACTGCCAGGGACCCGGGATCCAGGGACAACTTCCTGGGAGAACGCACGGCACGCCTCAGGTTGGTGCAACGTCACGTTGGCCTCTGCCTCTGCAGGCTCGCGCTGCATCCGTACCCCGCCCTCCTGCTGGCCTGAGTGAGCCAGAGCCCCCGAACCAACTGATCCTTTAACCCCGTCCTGTCTGAGAGAAGAGCAGACGCCCTCAGGCGACCTACACGCAGAGGCAGGGCCAAATTGAAAGCTGAATCCCCAGAGCTGTGCGAACAAAGAAAAGAAAGGGAAATTTCTCCCAGCAGCCTAAGAAGCAGCGGATTAAATGTCCACAATTAACTTGATGTACCCTGCATCTGTGGATTAACTGAATATACAACAAATCAACCCAAATTGAGGAGGTGATCTTTGGGAGCAATGATACATATATATTTTCTCCCTTTTTCTCTTTTTGTGAGTGTGTATGTGTATGCTTCTGTGTGTGATTCTGTCTGTATAGCTTTGCTTTTACCATTTGTCCTAGGGTTCTGTCTGTCCATTTATTTATTTATTTTTTATTACTTAAAAAATTTTTTTTTCTTAATAATTATTTATTTTGTATTTTAATAACCTTTCTTTCTTTCTTTTCTTTATCTCTCTCTTTCTTTCCCTTTCTCTCTCTCTCTCTCTCCCTCCCTCCCTCCCTCCCTCCCTCCCTCCCTCCCTCCCTCCCTCTCTCTCTCTCTCTCTTTCTTTCTTTCTTT
>NC_041217.1:14569170-14570092 GCF_002837175.3 Physeter macrocephalus
TTTCTTTCTCTTTCTTTCTTTCTTTCTTTCTTTCTTTCTTTCTTTCTTTCCTTCCTTCCTTCTTTCTTTCTTTCTTTCTTTCTTTCTTTCTATTTCTTCTCCCTTTTATTCTGAGCTGTGCGGATGACAGGCTCCTGCTGCACCAGCCAGGAATCAGGGCTGTGCCTCTGAGGTGGGAGAACCAACTTCAGGACACTGGTACACAAGAGACCTCCCAGCTCCACGTAATACCAAATGGCGAAAATCTCCCAGAGATCTCCATCTGAACGCTAAGACCCAGCTCCACCTAACGACCAGCAACCTACAGCACTGGACACCCTATGCCAAACAGCTAGCAAGACAAGAATACAACCCCGTCCATTAGCACAGAAGCTGCCTAAAATCATAATAAGGCCACAGACACCCCAAAACACACCAGCAGATGTGGTCCTGCTGACTAGAAAGACAAGATCCAGCCTCATCCACCAGAACACAGGCACCAGTCCCCTCCACCAGGAAGCAGACACAACCCACTGAACCAATGTTAGCCACTGGGGACAGACACCAAAAACAACAGAAACAACGAATCTGCAGCCTGCGAAAAGGAGACCCCAAACACAGTAAGTTAAGCAAAATGAGAAGACAGAGAAACACA
Source organism: Physeter macrocephalus (assembly GCF_002837175.3). NCBI lineage: Eukaryota > Metazoa > Chordata > Mammalia > Artiodactyla > Physeteridae > Physeter > Physeter macrocephalus. Next base: position 14,569,805 of record NC_041217.1, read on the forward strand.
CAGCGGATGAAGGAGCAAGGCAAAAACCCACCAGACCTAACAAATGAAGAGGAAATAGGCAGTCTACCTGAAAAAGAATTCAGAATAATGATAGTAAAGATGATCCAAAATCTTGGAACTAGAATGGAGAAAATATAAGAAACGTTTAACAAGGACCTAGAAGAAGTAAAGAGCAAACAAACAGAGATTAACAACACAATATATGAAATTAAAAACTCTCTAGAACGGATCAATAGCAGAATAACAGGCAGAAGAACGGATAAGTGACCTGGAAGATAAAATAGTGGA
>NC_041217.1:14570517-14570984 GCF_002837175.3 Physeter macrocephalus
AGCAGAAATTCTGCAAGCCAGAGGGAGTGGCAGGACATATTTAAAGTGATGAAAGAGAAAAACCTACAACAAAGATTACTCTACCCAGCAAGGATCTCATTCAGATTTGATGGAGAAATTAAAAGCTTTACAGGCAAGCAAAAGCTAAGAGAATTCAGCACCACCAAACCAGCTTTACAACAAAGGCTAAAGGAACTCCTCTAGGCAGAAAACAGAAGAGAAGGAAAAGACCTACAATAATAAAAGCAAAAGAATTAAGAAAATGGTAATAGAAACATACATATCAATAATTACCTTAAATGTAAATCGATTAAATGCTCCAACCAAAGACCTAGACTGACTGAATGGATACAAAAACAAGACCCATATATATGCTGTCTACAAGAGGCCCATTTCAGACCTAGGGACATATACAGACTGAAAGTGAGGGGATGGAAAAAGATATTCTATGCAAATGGAAATAAAAA
>NC_041217.1:14571400-14572450 GCF_002837175.3 Physeter macrocephalus
CTCAAATCAATAGAATTAGAAATGAAAAAGAAGTAACAAGTCACACTGCAGAAATACAAAGGATCATGAGAGATTACTAAAAGCAACTATATGCCAATAAAATGGACAACCTGGAAGAAATGGACAAATTCATAAAAAGGCACAACATTCCGAGACTGAACCAGGAAGAAATACAAAATATGAGAGACAAATCACAAGCGCTGAGATTGAAACTGTGATTAAAAATCTTCCAACAAACAAAAGCCCAGGACCAGAAGGCTTCACAGGCGAATTCTATCAAACATTTAGAGAGGAGCTAACACCTATACTTCTCAAGCTCTTCCAAAATATAGCCGAGGGAGGAACACTCCCAAACTCATTGTATGAGGCCACCATCATTCTGATACCAAAACCAGACAAAGATGTCACAAAGAAAGAAAACTACAGGCCAATATCACTGATGAACATAGATACAAAAATCCTCAACAAAATACTAGCAAACAGAATCCAACAGCACACTAAACGGATCATACATTATTATCAAGTGGGGTTTATCCCAGGAACGCAAGGATTCTTCAATATACGCAAATCAATCAATGTGATATAGCATATTAACAAATTGAAGGAGAAAAACCATATGATCATCTCAATAGATGCAGAGAAACCTTCTGACAAAATTCAACACCCATTTATGATAAAAACCCTCCAGAAAGTAGGCATAGAGGGAACATTCCTCAACATAATAAAGGCCATATATGACAAACCCATAGACAAATCTTTTCCAACCACAATGCTATGAGACTAGATATCAATTACAGGAAAAAATCTGTAAGAAATACAACCACATGGAGGCTAAACAACACACCAATTAATAACCAGGAGATCACTGAAGAAATCAAAGAGGAAATAAAAAAATACCTAGAAAAAAATGACAATGAAAACACGACAACCTAACATACTGGATGCAGCAAAAGCAGTTTAAAGAGGGAAGTTTATAGCAATACAATCCTACCTTAAGAAACAAGAAACATCTCAAATAAACAACCTAACCTTACACCTAAAGCAATTAAA
>NC_041217.1:14574063-14574698 GCF_002837175.3 Physeter macrocephalus
TTCAGACTATACTACAAAGCTACAGTAATCAAGACAGTATGGTACTGGCACAAAAACAGAAATATAGATCAATGGAACAGGAGAGAAAGCCCAGAGATAAACCCACGCACGTATGGTCACCTTATCTTTGATAAAGGAGGCAAGAATATACAGTGGAGAAAAGACAGCATCTTCAATAAGTGGTGCTGGGAAAAGTGGATAGCTACCTGTAAAAGAATGAAGTTAGAACACTCCCTACCATCATACACAAAAATAAACTCAAAATGGATTAAAGACCTAAATGTAAGGCCAGACACCATCAAACTCTTAGAGGAAAACATAGGCAGAACACTGTATGACATAAATCACAGCAAGATCCTTTTTGACCCACCTCCTCGGGAAATGGGAAAACGACTCTACTACCAAAAGCAATCTACAGATTCAATGCAATGCCTATCAAACTACCACCGGCATTTTTTACAGAACTAGAACAAAAAAATTTCATAATTTGTATGGAAACACATAAGATCCCGAATAGCCAAAGCAATCTTGAGAAAGAAAAATAGAGCTGGAGGTATCAGGCTCCCTGACTTCAGACTATACTACAAAGCTACAGTAATCAAGACAGTATGGTACTGGCACAAAAACAGAAATAT
>NC_041217.1:14575011-14578780 GCF_002837175.3 Physeter macrocephalus
CTACCATATGACCCAGCAATCCCACTACTGGGCATATACCCTGAGAAAACCATAATTCAAAAAGAGTCATGTACCACAATGTTCATGGCAGCTCTATTTACAATAGCCAGGACATGGAAGCAACCTACGTGTCCATCGAAAGATGAATGGATAAAGAAGATATGGCACATGTGTATAATGGAATATTACTCAGCCATAAAAAGGAACTTAACTGAGTTATTTGTAGTGAGGTGGATGGATCTAGAGACTGTCATACAGTGTGAAGTAAGTCAGAAAGAGAAAAACAAATACCGTATGGTAACATGTATGGAATCTAAAAAAGAAAAAGAAGAAGAAAAAAAATGCTCAGAAGAACCTAGGGGCAAGACGGGAATAAAGATGCAGACCTACTAGAGAATGGAGTTGAGGATACGGGGAGGGGGATGGGTAAGCTGGGACAAAGTGAGACAGTGGCATGGACATATATACACTACGAAACGTAAAATAGATAGCTAGTGGGAAGCAGCCGCCTAGTACAGGGAGATCAGCTCGGAGCTTTGTGACCACCTAGAAGGGTGAGATAGGAAGGGTGTGAGGGAGGGAGATGCAAGAGGGAAGAGATATGGGGACAAATGTTTATGTATAACGGATTCACTTTGTTATAAAGCAGAAACTAACACACCATTGTAAAGCAATTATACTCCAATAAAGATGTTAAAAAATAAAAGAAAAGTTTATAAAAATAAAAAGAGGAAAAGTGCAGTCTTTAAAAAAAACCCCAACACAGCCCCAAATAAATTAACAATAAATAAATTAACTAATTAAAAAAAAAGAAATGAGAACATTTTAAGATATCTCTTAAACATTAAATGCACCAACATCTCATTTAAAACAAATGCTAAAGGAACCTTTCTAGATGGAAAAGAAAAGGCCACAACTAGAAACAAGAAAATTATGAAATGGGAAAGCTCACTGGTAAATGCAAACATATAGTAAAGGCAGGAAATCACTCACACATAAATATGATGTCAAAACCAGCAATCATGAGAAGAGGAGAGTACAAATGCAGGATATTGGAAATGCATTTGAAATTAAGAGACCAGCAACTTAAAACAATCTTGTATATACATAGACTGCTATATCAAAACCTCATGGTAATTGCAAATCAAAAATCTACAATAGATATACCCTCAAAAAAGAAAAAGGAATCCAAACACAACACTAAAGATAGTCACTGAATCACTGAGGAAGAGAACAAAAGAGGAAGGAGAGAAAAAAGACCAACAAAAACAACTCCAAAATAATCAACAAAATGGCAATAAATACATATTGGTAACTACCATAAATATAAGTGGTTTAAATGCTCCAACCAAAAGACATAGACTGTCTGAATGGATACAAAAACAAAACCCATATATATGCTGTCTACAAGAGAACCACTTCAGATCTAGGGAAACACAGACTGGAAGTGAGGGGATGGAAAAAGTTATTCCATGTAAATGGAAATCAAAGGAAATTTTGGGTAGCAATACACATATCAGACAAAATAGACTTTAAAATAAAGACTGTTACAAGAGACAAAAAATTAACACTACAGAATCATTGCAGGATCAATCCAAAAAGAAGATATAACAATTTTAAATATATATTCACCCAATATATGAGCATCTCAATATATAAGGCAAATGCTAATAGCCATAAAAGCAGAAATTGACAGTAGCACAATAATACTGGGGGACTTTAACACTCCACTTACATCAATAGACAGATCATGCAGATAGAAAATCGATAAGAAAACACAGGCCTCAAATGTTACATTAGACCAGGCAGACTTAATTGAAATTTATAGAGCATTCAATCAGAAAGCTGCAGAATATACATTCTTTTCAAGTGCTCATGGAACATTCTCCAGGATAGATCACAAGCTGGGCCACAAAGCAAGCCTTGGTAAATTTAAGAAAACTGAAATCATATCAAATATCTTTTCTGACCACAACATTATTACGTTAGAAATCAACTACAAGAAAAAACCTGTAAAACACAGAAACACGTGGAGGCTAAACAATATTCTACTAAACAACCAATAGATCATTGAAGAAATCAAGAAGGAAATAAAAAAATACCTAGAGATAAATGAAAACGAGAATGCGATGATCTAGAACCTCTGGGATTCAGCAAAAGCAGTTTTATTAGGGAATATTATAGCAATACATTCTTACCTTAAGAAACAAGAAAAATCACCAATAAACAACCTAACTATACACCTAAAGCAACTAGAGAAAGAAGAATAAAAAAGAAGAATAAACAAAACCCAAAATTAGTAGGAGGAAAGAAATCATAAAGATCAGAGCAGAAATAAATGAAATACAGAAGAAGAAAACAATAGAAAAGATCAATGAAACTAAAAGCTGGTTCTTTGAAAGGATAAACAAAATTGATAAAACTTATGCAGACTCAATCACGAAAAAAAGGGAGGGGGCTCAAATCAAGAAAGTTAGAAATGAAAAAGGAGAAGTTACAACTGACACCACAGAAATACAAATGATCATAAGGGACTACTACAAACAACTCTATGCCAATAAAATGGACAATCTAGAAGAAATAGACAAATTCTTAGAAAGGTGCAATCTCCCAAAACTGAACTAGGAAGAAATATAAAATATTAACAGACCAATCACAGGCACTGAACTTGAAACAATGATTAAAATATTCCCAAGAAACAAAAGTCTAGGACCAGATGGCTTCACAGGCGAATTCTATCAAACATTGAGACAAGAGTTAACACTTATCCTTCTGAAACTCTTCCAAAATATTGCAGAGGTAGGAATACTCCCAAACTCACTTTATGAGGCCACCATCACCCTGATACTGAAATCAGACAAAGATATCACAAAAAAAGAAAATTACAGGACTATGTCACTGATGAACACAGACACAAAAATCCTCAACAAAATACTAGCAAACCCAATCCAACAATACATTAGATGGATCATACACCAGGATCAAGTGGGATTTATTCCAGAGATGCAAGGATTTTTCAATACCACAAATCAACCAGTGTGATACACCACATTAACAAATTGAAGAATAAAACCATATGATCATCTCAATAGATGCAGAAAAAGCTTTTGACAAAATTCAACACCCATTTATGATAATAACTCTCCAGAAACTGGGAATAGAGGGAACATACCTCAATATAATAAAGGCCATATATGACAAACCCACAGCTAACATCATTCTAAGGTGAGAAGCTGAAAGCATTCCCTCTAAGGTCAGGAACAAGACAAGGATGTCTACTCTCACTACTTTTATTTAACATAGTTTTGGAAGTCCTAGCCATGGCAATCAGAGAAGAAAAGGAAATAAAAGGAATCCAAATAGGAAAAGAAGAAATAAAATGGTCAATGTTTGCAGATGACATGATACTATACATAGAAAATCCTAAAGATGTTACCAGATGATAACTACAGCTCACCAATGAATTTGGTAAAGTTGCAGGATACAAAATTAATAAACAGCAATCTGTTGCATTTCTATATGCTAACAATGAAAGTTCAGAAAGAGAAATTAAGGAAACAATCCCATTTACCATCGCATCAAAAAGAATAAAATACCTAGGACTACACCTACCTAAGAAGGCAAAAGACCTGTACTCTGAAAACTATAAGACACTGATGAAAGAAATCGACGATGACACAAACAGATGGGAAGATATACTGTGTTCTTGGATTGGAAGAATCAATATGGTCAAAATGAATATACTACCCAAGGCAGTCTACAGATTCAA
>NC_041217.1:14578878-14579260 GCF_002837175.3 Physeter macrocephalus
AACAAATGGGACCTAATTAAACTTAAAAGCTTTGCACAGCAAAGGAAACCATAAACAAAATGAAAAGACAACCCACAGAATGGGAGAAAATATCTGCAAATGAAGCGACTGACAGGGATAGATCTCCAAAATTTACAAATAGCTCATGCAGCTTTATATCAAAAAAACAAAGATCCCAATCAAAAAATGGGCAAAAGATGTAAATTGACATTTCTCCAAAGAAGACATACAGATGGCCAAAAAGAACATGAAAAGATGCTCAACATCGCTAATATTAGAGAAATGCAGATCAAAAGTACAAGGTACCACTGCACACCCGTCAGAATGGCCATCATTAAAAAGTCTACAGATAACAAAAGCTGGAGAGGGTGTGGAGAAAAGG
>NC_041217.1:14585121-14596403 GCF_002837175.3 Physeter macrocephalus
AAAGAATAAACAAAACCCAAAATTAGTAGGAGGAAAGAAATCATGAAGATCAGAGCAGAAATAAATGAAATACAGAAGAAGAAAACAATAGAAAAGATCAATGAAACTAAAAGCTGGTTCTTTGAAAGGATAAACAAAATTGATAAAACTTATGCAGACTCAATCACGAAAAAAAGGGAGGGGGCTCAAATCAAGAAAGTTAGAAATGAAAAAGGAGAAGTTACAACTGACACCACAGAAATACAAATGATCATAAGGGACTACTACAAACAACTCTATGCCAATAAAATGGACAATCTAGAAGAAATAGACAAATTCTTAGAAAGGTGCAATCTCCCAAAACTGAACTAGGAAGAAATATAAAATATTAACAGACCAATCACAAGCACTGAACTTGAAACAATGATTAAAATATTCCCAAGAAACAAAAGTCTAGGACCAGATGGCTTCACAGGCGAATTCTATCAAACATTGAGACAAGAGTTAACACTTATCCTTCTGAAACTCTTCCAAAATATTGCAGAGGTAGGAATACTCCCAAACTCACTTTATGAGGCCACCATCACCCTGATACTGAAATCAGACAAAGATATCACAAAAAAAGAAAATTACAGGACTATGTCACTGATGAACACAGACACAAAAATCCTCAACAAAATACTAGCAAACCCAATCCAACAATACATTAGATGGATCATACACCAGGATCAAGTGGGATTTATTCCAGAGATGCAAGGATTTTTCAATACCACAAATCAACCAGTGTGATACACCACATTAACAAATTGAAGAATAAAACCATATGATCATCTCAATAGATGCAGAAAAAGCTTTTGACAAAATTCAACACCCATTTATGATAATAACTCTCCAGAAACTGGGAATAGAGGGAACATACCTCAATATAATAAAGGCCATATATGACAAACCCACAGCTAACATCATTCTAAGGTGAGAAGCTGAAAGCATTCCCTCTAAGGTCAGGAACAAGACAAGGATGTCTACTCTCACTACTTTTATTTAACATAGTTTTGGAAGTCCTAGCCATGGCAATCAGAGAAGAAAAGGAAATAAAAGGAATCCAAATAGGAAAAGAAGAAATAAAATGGTCAATGTTTGCAGATGACATGATACTATACATAGAAAATCCTAAAGATGTTACCAGATGATAACTACAGCTCATCAATGAATTTGGTAAAGTTGCAGGATACAAAATTAATAAACAGCAATCTGTTGCATTTCTATATGCTAACAATGAAAGTTCAGAAAGAGAAATTAAGGAAACAATCCCATTTACCATCGCATCAAAAAGAATAAAATACCTAGGACTACACCTACCTAAGAAGGCAAAAGACCTGTACTCTGAAAACTATAAGACACTGATGAAAGAAATCGACGATGACACAAACAGATGGGAAGATATACTGTGTTCTTGGATTGGAAGAATCAATATGGTCAAAATGAATATACTACCCAAGGCAGTCTACAGATTCAAGCCATCCCTATCATATTACCACTGGTAATTTTGCAGACCTAGAACAAAAAAATCTTAAAATGTGTATGGAAACACAAAAGACCCTGAATAGCCAAAACAACGTTAAGAAAGAAAAACGGAGCTGAAGGAATCAGGCTCCCTGACTTCAGACTATACTATAAAGCCACAGTAATCAAAACAGTATGGTACTGGCACAAAAACAGAAATAGAGATCAAGGGAATATGATAGAAGGCCCAGAAATAAACCCAGGCAACTATGATCAATTAATCTATGACAAAGGAGGCAACAATATACAATGAAGAGAAGACAGTCTCTTCAAGAAGTTGTCCTGGGAAAATTGGACAGCTAAATGTAAAAGAATGAAATTAGAACATTCTCTAACACTGTACACAAAACTAAACTCAAAATGGATTAAATACATAAATGTAAGACTGGATACTGTAAAACTTTTAGAGGAAAATAAAGGCAGAACACTCTTTGACTTAAATTGCAGCATCTTACTGGATCCAACCCCTAGAGTAATGAAAATAAAACCAAAAATAAACAAATGGGACCTAATTAAACTTAAAAGCTTTGCACAGCAAAGGAAACCATAAACAAAATGAAAAGACAACCCACAGAATGGGAGAAAATATCTGCAAATGAAGCGACTGACAGGGATAGATCTCCAAAATTTACAAATAGCTCATGCAGCTTTATATCAAAAAAACAAAGATCCCAATCAAAAAATGGGCAAAAGATGTAAATTGACATTTCTCCAAAGAAGACATACAGATGGCCAAAAAGAACATGAAAAGATGCTCAACATCGCTAATATTAGAGAAATGCAGATCAAAAGTACAAGGTACCACTGCACACCCGTCAGAATGGCCATCATTAAAAAGTCTACAGATAACAAAAGCTGGAGAGGGTGTGGAGAAAAGGAAACCCTCCTCCACTGTTGGTGGGATTGTAAGTTGGTGCAGCCACTGTGGAAAACAGTATGGAGGTTCCTCAGAAAACTAAAAATAGAACTACCATATGATCCAGTAATTCCACTCCTGGACATATAACCAGAAAAGAGGAAAACTCTAATTCAGAAAGATACACACACCCCAATGTTCAAAGCAGTACTATTTATAATAGCCAAGACATGGAAACAACGTGAATGTCCATCAGCAGATGAGTAGATAAAGAAGATGTGGTACATATATATAATGGAATATTACTCAGCCATAAACAAGAATGAAATAATGCCATTTGCAGCAATATGGAAGGACCTAGAGATTATCATACTAAGTGAAGTAAGTCAGACAGAAAAAGACAAATATATGATATCACTTATATGTGGAATCTAAAAATGATACAAATGAACTTATTTACAAAACGGAAACAAACTCACAGCCTTAGAAAACAAGCTTACGGTTACAAAAAGGGGAAAGGCGGGGGGAGGAATAAATTAGGAGGTTGGGATTAACATATACACATTACTATATATAAAATAGATAATCAACAGGGACCTAATGTATAGCACAGGGAACTCTACTCAGTACCATGTAACAACCTATATTGGAAAAAAATCTGAAAAAGAATAGATATATGTATTACTAAATCACTTTGCTGTACAGCTGAAACTAACACATCATTGTAAATCAACTATACTGCAATATAAAATAAAAATTTTAAAAAAGAATGAAATAATGCCAGTTGCAGCAACATGTATGGATCTAGAAATTATCATACTAAGTGAATTAAGTCAGATAAAGACAAATATCATATGATATCACTTATATGTGGAATCTAATTAAAACATGATACAAATGAACTGAGTTACAAAACAGAAACAGACTCACAGATCTCGAAATCAAACTTAAGGTTACCAAAGGGGAAGTGTTTGGGGTAAGTGATAAATTAGGAGATTTGGATTAATATATGCCAACTGCTATGTATAAAACTAATAACCAATAAGGACCTACTGTATAGCATAGGCAACTGTACTCAATATTCTGTAATAACCTATATGGGAAAAGAATCTGAAAAAGAATGGAGATTTTATATATATATATATATTATATATATATACACACACATATATATACAATTAGTGTGATTTACTTTGCTGTGCTTGTGAAACTAACACAACATTGTAAATCAACTCTACTCCAATAAAAATTTTAAAAAAATATATAATTAGTCTGATTTACTTTGCTGTGCATGTGAAACTAACACAACATTGTAAATCAACTCTACTCCAATTAAAAAAAAAAAAAAAAAAAAAAAAAAAAGCTTTTGCACCGCAAAGGAAACCACTGACAAAAAGAGAAGATAACCCACCGAATGGGAAAAAATATTTGCAAATGATGTGACCAAAAGGGATTAATCTTCAAAATATAAAAACAGCTCATGCAGCTCAATATTATAAAAAACAATCAACACAATTAAAAAAAATGGGCAGAAGACATAAATCAACATTTCTCCACAGAAGACATACAGATGGGCAAAAAGCACATGAAAAGATGCTCAATATTGCTAATTATTAAAGAACTGCAAATCAAAACTGTAATGAGGTGCCACCTCACACCAGTCAGAATGGCCTTCATTAAAAAGTCCACAAACAATAAATGCTGGAGAGGGTCAGGAGAAAAGGAAACCCTCCTACACTGTTGGTGGGAATGTAAGTTGGTGCAGCCACTGTGGAGAACGATATGGAGGTTCCTTAAAAAACTAAAAATAAAGTTACCATATGATACAGAAATCTCACCCTTGGGCATATATCTGGAGAAAACCATATTTTGAAAAGATACATGCACCCCAATGCTTATTGAAGCACTATATACTATAGCCAAGACATGGAAGCAACCTAAATGTCCATCGACAGATGAATGGAAAAAGAAGATGTGGTACATGTATACAATGGAATATTATTCAGCCATAAAAAGAATGAAATAATGCCATTTGCAGCAACATGGATGGACCTAGAGATTATTATACTAAGTGAAGTAAGTCAGAGAAATATATGATATCACTTATATATGGAATCTAAAAAATGATACAAATGAATTTATTTACAAAACAGAAACAGACTCACAGACATAGAAAAGAAAGTTATGGTTACCAATGGGGAAAGGTGGGGGTGGGGAGAGGGATAAATTAGGAGGTTGGGATTAATATATACACACCACTATATATAAAATAGATAATCAAGAAGGACCTACTGTATAGTGCAAGGAACTCTACTCAATACTTTGTAAGAACCTACATGGGAAAAGAATCTGAAACAGCATAAATATATGTATATGTATAATTAACTCACTTTGCTATACACCTGAAACACAACATTGTATATCAACTATACTTCAACATAAAATAAAAAATAAAAAAATAAATAAGTAAAATAAAAACTTTTCCCTGAAAGCCAAAAAAAGAAGAAGAAATGAAAAAAATACTTGAAGCAATGAGACAACGAAAACACAACCAAACAAAATCTATGGGATGCAGCAAAAGCATTTCTTACATGGAAATTCATAGTGATAGAGGTCTTCTTTAGGAAACACCTAAAAAAAAACCCACCACCTAAAAGAATGAGAAAAGGAACAAGGAAAACCTAAACTCAGCAGAAGGAAGGAGATAACAAAGATCAGAGAGGAAATAAATAGAGATTAAAAAACAATCGAAAAAAAATCAATAAAACCAAGAGCTGGTTCTTTGAGATAGTAAACAAAATAGATAAACCTCTGGCCAAGCTCACCAAGAAGAAATGAGAGGAGACACAAAGAAACAAATAAGAAAGGAAAGAGTAGAAATCACAACTGATACCATGGTGGGGGGGAACATAAGAGAATACTGTGAACAATTTATGTCAACAAATTGGACAAACTAGAAGAAACGGACAAGTTTCTAGAAACATACAATGCACCAAAACTGAATCAAGAAGAAATAGATAACTTGAACAGACTGATCACTAGAAGTGAAACAGAATCTGTAATTTCAAAAAACTCCTTACAAACAAAACTCCAGGACCAGATGTCTTCACATGTGAATTCTACCAAACATACAAAGAAGAACTTATATTGATCCTTCTCAAACTCTTCCAAAAGATTGAAGAGGAAGGAACACTTCAAAAGACATTTATGAAGACATTGCCACCCTGATACCAAAATCAGACAAAGACACTACCAAAAAAGAAAATTTCAGGCCAATATCCTTGATGAATATAGGTGCAAAAATTCTCCATAAAATACTAGCAAACTGAATCCAACAACACATAAAAAAGATCATACACCACGACCAATTTGGGTTCATCCCAGTGTCACAAGGATGGTTCAACATATGCAAATCAATGTGATACACCTGATCAGCAAAAGAAAAGACAAAACAACATGACCATCTAAATAGATGCAGAAAAAGCATTTGATAAAATTCAACATCCATTCATGATAAAACCCCTTATGAAAGTGGGTATAGAGGGAACATATCTCAACATAGTAAAAGCTATTTATGACAAACCCACAACCAGTATAATATTCAATGGTGAAAAGCTGAAAGCCTTCCTGTTAAAATCTGGAAAAAGACAAGGATGCCTACTCTCACTACTTCTATTCAATATAGAATTGTCAGTCCTAGCCACGGCAATTAGACAAGAGAAAGAAATAAAACGTGTTCAGATTGGTAGGGAGGAGGTAAAATTATCATTATAAGCAGATGACAAGATACTATATCTAGAATACCCTAAAGATGCCATAAAAAACTACTAGAACTGATAAACAAATTCGGCATGGTAGCAGGATACAAAATTAATATACAGAAATTGGTTGCATTTCTTTACACTAACAATGAAATATCAGAAAGGGAATGTAGACAAACAATACCCTTTATAGTTGCATCTAAAAAAAAATACTTAGGAATAAACCTCACCAAGAAGATGAAAGACTTACATGCTGAGAAATACAAAACATTAATAAAGTAAATTCAAGATGATTCAAAGAATTGCAAAGACATTCCATGCTCTTGGATTGGAAGAATTAATATTGTTAAAATGGCCATACTATCCAAAGCAATCTACAGAGTTAATGTGATCCCTATCAAATTACCCATGACATTTTTCACTGAACTAGATCAAATAATATCTAAAATTTATATGGAACCATAAAACACCCAGACTTGCCAAAACAATCTTGAGGAAAAAGAAAACAGCAGGAGGCATAACCCTCCAAGACTTCAGACAATACTACAAAGCTACAGTAATCAAAACAGTGTCGTACTGGCACAAGAAGACATATGGATCAATGGAACAGAATAGAGAGCCCAGAAATAAACTCACACACCTATGGTCAATTAATTTTCAACAAAGGAGGCAAGAATATACAATGGGGAAAAGACAGTCTCTTCAGCTAGTGGTGTTGGAAAAGTTGGACAGCTACATGTAAATCAATGAAGTTGGAACACACCCTCACACCATACACAAAAATAAACTCAAAATGGCTTATAGACTTAAATATAAGACACGACACCAAAAAACCCCTAGAAGGGAACATAGGCAAAGCATTTTCTGACCTAAAATCATAAATCATACTGATTTTTTTTAGGTCAGTCTCCCAAGGCAATAGAAATAAAAGCAAAAATAAACAAATGGGACCTAATCAAATTTATAAGCTTTTGCACAGCAAATGAAACCATAAACCAAACAGAAAGACAACCTACAGTCTGGGAGAAAATATTTGCAAATGATGCAACCGATAAGGGCTTAATTTCTAAAATGTACAAATAGCTCATACAACTCAGTGCGAAAAAACAAACAACCCCAGAACTTCCCTGGTGGTCCAGGGGTTAGGATTGGTGTTTTCACTGCCGTGGCCCAATTTCAATCCCTGGTCAGGGAACTAAAATCCTGCAAGCTGCACAATGCAGCGCGCGCACACACACACACACACACACACACAAAATAATAATAATTAAATAAATAAAAATACAACAACCCAATCGAAAGATGGGCAGAAGACCTAAATAGACATATCTCCAAAGAAGACATACAGCTGGCCAAGAGGCACATGAAAAGATGCTCATATTCACTAGTTATTAGAGAAATGGTAATCAAAACTACAATGAAGTACCATCTAACACAGGTCAGAATGGCCATCATTAAAAAGTCTACAAATAACAACTGCTGGAGGGGGTGTGGAGAAAAGGGAACCCTCCTACATTCTTGGTGGGAATGTCAGTTGGTGCAGCCACTATGGAAAACAGTATGGAGGTTGCTCAAAAAACTGGAAATAGAGTTGCTATATGATCCAGCAATCCCGCTCCAGGGCATATATCCAGAAAAAACTCTAATTCAAAAAGATACATGCACCACAATGTTCATAGCAGCACTATGTACAATATCCAAGACATGGAAACAAACTAAATGTCCCTGGACAGATGTGTGGATAAGGAAGATGTGGTACATTTATACAATGGAATATTACTCAGCCATAATAAAGAATAAAATAATGCCATTTGCAGCAACATGGATGGGACGAGAGATTATCATACTAAGCTAAGTAAGTCAAAAAGTGAAAGACAAATACCATATATCACTTAAGATGGAATCTAAAATACAAAACAAATGAACCTATATACAAAACAGAAACAGACTCACAGACATAGAGAACAGACTTCTGGTTGCCAATGGGGAGGGGTGTGGGGGAGGGATGGATGGGGAGTTTTGAATTAGCAGATGCAAACTATTTTATATGTGATGAATAAACAACAAGGCCCTACTTTATAGTACAGGGAACTATATTCAATATCCTCAGATAAGCCATAATGGAAATGAATATACAAAAACGTATGTGTGTGTCTGTGTGTGTATAAAACTGAATCACTTTGCTGTACAGCAGAAATGAACACAACACGATGAATCAACTCTACTTCAATAAAATTAAAAAAAATGAAAACAAATTCTTTGTGTTTCTCCAAGAATAGCATAATCATACCCACACATTAATAATACCTGGAGATGCATTTTCATATATATAAAGAGTTCTGCAATTTAAACCACTCGGTGAGTAGAAACTAAGTGCTTAGTACCACAGTAACACTGCATTATTTGTTTAGTATTGCAGAGAATGAAAGGATCTGCAAGCCAGTAATTACATTACAATTGTCTCTCGGTATCCAAGGGGGGTTGGCTGCAGGACCCCGCCATGGGTACCAGAATCCAAAGATGCTCCAGTCCCATAATCAGCCTTCTGTGTCTGTGGGTGTGGAACGTGTAGACTCAGGGCTGACTGTACAAGTAAAACCTACACTTAAACTTAGCTGGACTCAATTTATGCTGAGTGATCTTGAAAATGTTAACACATTTAGAATTAAACAATAGAAGAAGTTCTCCCTTTCTCTGGCACCTCTGCCCCATTTTTCTCTGTTCAAGGTTGAGCTGAAAAGCCTTCTACCAATTTGTCTCTGATGTTAAAGAGTATCTTACCTGTTCAGAGGACAGGACTGCCTGGGACAGGTTTACAGCAGCCCTGAAACCAGGGCTTGTCAGATGAGGTGTGTGTGTGTATAAAGAATAAAATAATGCCATTTGCAGCAACATGGATGGGACGAGAGATTATCATACTAAGCTAAGTAAGTCAAAAAGTGAAAGACAAATACCATATATCACTTAAGATGGAATCTAAAATACAAAACAAATGAACCTATATACAAAACAGAAACAGACTCACAGACATAGAGAACAGACTTCTGGTTGCCAATGGGGAGGGGTGTGGGGGAGGGATGGATGGGGAGTTTTGAATTAGCAGATGCAAACTATTTTATATGTGATGAATAAACAACAAGGCCCTACTTTATAGTACAGGGAACTATATTCAATATCCTCAGATAAGCCATAATGGAAATGAATATACAAAAACGTATGTGTGTGTCTGTGTGTGTATAAAACTGAATCACTTTGCTGTACAGCAGAAATGAACACAACACGATGAATCAACTCTACTTCAATAAAATTAAAAAAAATGAAAACAAATTCTTTGTGTTTCTCCAAGAATAGCATAATCATACCCACACATTAATAATACCTGGAGATGCATTTTCATATATATAAAGAGTTCTGCAATTTAAACCACTCGGTGAGTAGAAACTAAGTGCTTAGTACCACAGTAACACTGCATTATTTGTTTAGTATTGCAGAGAATGAAAGGATCTGCAAGCCAGTAATTACATTACAATTGTCTCTCGGTATCCAAGGGGGGTTGGCTGCAGGACCCCGCCATGGGTACCAGAATCCAAAGATGCTCCAGTCCCATAATCAGCCTTCTGTGTCTGTGGGTGTGGAACGTGTAGACTCAGGGCTGACTGTACAAGTAAAACCTACACTTAAACTTAGCTGGACTCAATTTATGCTGAGTGATCTTGAAAATGTTAACACATTTAGAATTAAACAATAGAAGAAGTTCTCCCTTTCTCTGGCACCTCTGCCCCATTTTTCTCTGTTCAAGGTTGAGCTGAAAAGCCTTCTACCAATTTGTCTCTGATGTTAAAGAGTATCTTACCTGTTCAGAGGACAGGACTGCCTGGGACAGGTTTACAGCAGCCCTGAAACCAGGGCTTGTCAGATGAGGTGTGTGTGTGTGTGTGTGTGTGTGTGTGTGTGTGTGTGTGTGTGTGTGTGTGTGTGTGTGCACGCTGTAGGGGTAGCTAGCATTGAGGTAGATAGCATTGACCTACTCAAGTGAAAAAAAAGTCAGTCTGGGAAACAGAGCAGGTGAATGCAGCTTGCTCCTATTCAGATTCATACCTGCAGGTTCCAGAGCCCACGGACATCCACATCAGCTCTTCCTTTTGTTCTATTAATGCAAAGTGTCTTCTCTTTAGTTTGACTAACCTTTGCTAATAATCATCCAGTTCTCCAACACTGTGAGAACAGTTTAGTTTCAAAGAGGTTTTAGAAAAGCAAGCTTGTAAGTAACTTTTGTCCACTGGGTAGAGGTAAACTGTGATTCAATGGGTTGGGGAACGCTGCCTGGCACCCCGGTATACCCCAGATTTCACTTCTGGGAATGCTCCAGGGCCTGCAAGTAGCACCCTCCCTTCTGATGACCAGCCCCTTCTCTGGGCCCAGAGCCCCCATAGCCAGCCGGCCTCCTCCCCTTTCCCTCCTCACTCCGTCCTGGCCCCTCGGCAGAGGTCAGTCAGGTGGGTGCCACTCTGCTTTGCCTGGGTGGTCAGGGGAGGAGAGGAGGAGGGGTTTGAATTCCTTTGCCTGCTCCTCTCAGCTGAAGCCTATGTCCCGCCCACGGGGGGCTGGGCCTGGATCTTGTCAGGACTGCAAGGACCTCCTCAGCAGTCTCACCTGTTCGTTTTTAAATTTTATTTTATTGTCTTGCAGTAAGAGATCTACCCTCTCACCAATACAGCACTGTTCTCTGTAGGACCATGTGGTACAGCAGAGTTCTAGAACTTCATCTTGCATAACTGAAACTTTCTACCTGTTCATTATCAACTCCCCATTTCCCCCTCCCACAGCCCCTGGCAACCACCATTCTAGTCTTTGCTTCCCTGAGTTTGACTATTTAAAAACCTCATATAAGATCACGGAAGATGGCAGAAAAGTAAGGCGCGGAGATCACCTTCCTCCCCACAGATACATCAGAAATACATCTACACGTGGAACTGCTCCTATAGAACACCCACTGGACGCTGGCAGAAGACCTCAGACCTCCCAAAAGGCAAGAAACTCCCCACGTCCCTGGGTAGGGAAAAGAAAAAAGAAAAAACAGAGACAAAAGAATAGGGACGGGACCTGCACCAGTGGGAGGGAGC
>NC_041217.1:14596644-14601006 GCF_002837175.3 Physeter macrocephalus
CGAGAGGCTCGTCTGCTCACCCGCCGGGGCGGGCGGGGGCTGGGAGCTGAGGCTCGGGCTTCGGAGGTCAGATCCCAGGGAGAGGACTGGGGTTGGCGGCGTGAACACAGCCTGAAGGGGTTAGTGCGCCACGGCTGGCCGGGAGGGAGTCCGGGAAAAAGTCTGGAGCTGCTGAAGAGGCAAGAGACTTTTTCTTGCCTCTTTGTTTCCTGGTGCGCGAGGAGAGGGGATTAAGTGCGCCGCTTAAAGGAGCTCCAGAGACGGGCGCGAGCCACGGCTATCAGCACGGACCCCAGAGACGGGTATGGGACGCTAAGGTCGCTGCTGCCGCCACCAAGAAGCCTGTGTGCGATCACAGGTCACTCTCCACACCTCCGCTCACGGGATCCTGTGCAGCCCGCCACCGCCGGGGTCCCGGGATCCAGGGACAGCTTCCCCGGGAGAACGCGCGGCGGCCTCAGGCTGGTGCAACGTCACGCCGGCCTCTGCCGAGCAGCGGATTAAAGCTCCACAATCAACTTGATGTGCCTGCATCTGTGGAATACCTGAATAGACAACAAATCATCGCAAATTGAGGAGATGGACTTTGGGAGCAAGATACATTATTTTTTTCCCCTTTTTCTCCCTTTGTGACTGTGTATGTGTATGCTTCTGTGTGAGATTTTGTCTGTATAGCTTTGCTTTCACCATTTGTCCTAGGGCTCTGACCGTCCCGTTTTTTTGTTTGTTTGTTTTTTTACTTTAAAAAATTTTTCTTCTTAATAATTATTTTTTATTTTAATAACTTAATTTTATCCTACTTTATTTTCTCTTCTTTATTTCTTCCTTTCTTCCTTCCTTCCTTCCTTTCCTTTCCTTTCCTTTCTATTTTTTCTCCCTTTTATTCTGAGCCATGTGGACTAAAGGCTCTTAGTGCTCCAGCCAGGCGTCAGGGCTGTGCCCCTGAGGTGGGAGAACCAACTTCAGGACACTGGTCCACAAGAGAGCTCCCAGCTCCACGTAATATCAAATGGCGAAAATCTCCCAGAGATCTCCATCTCAACACCAAGACCCAGCTTCACTCAATGACCAGCAAGTTACAGTGCTGGAATGCCCAAAAACTAGCAAGACAGGACCACAACCCCATCCATTAGCAGAGACGCTGCCTAAAATCATAATAAGGCTACAGACACCCAAAAACACACCACCAGACGGGGACCTGCCAACCAGAAAGACAAGATCAAGACTCATCCACCAGAATACAGGCACTAGTCTCCTCAACCAGGAAACCTACTCAACCCACTGAACCAACCTTAGCCACTGGGGACTGACACCAAAAACAACGGGAACTATGAACCTGCAACCTGCAAAAAGGAGACACCAAACACAGTAAGATAAGCAAAATGAAAAGACAGAAAAACACACAGCACATGAAGGAGCAAGGTAAAGACCCATCAGACCAAACAAATGAAGAGGAAATAGGCAGTCTACCTGAAAAAGAATTCAGACTAATGATAGTAAAGATGATCCAAAATCTTGGAAAGAGAATGCAGAAAATACAAGAAACGTTTAACAAGGACCAAGAAGAACTAAAGAGCAAACAAACAATGATGAACAACACAATAAATGAAATTAAAAATAGCCAGGAAACCTACTCAACCCACTGAACCAACCTTAGCCACTGGGGACAGCCACCAAAACCAACGGGAACTACGAACCTGCAGCCTGCAAAAAGGAGACCCCAAACACAGTAAGATAAGCAAAATGAGAAGACAGAAAAACACACAGCAGATGAAGGAGCAAGATAAAATCACACCAGACCTAACAAATGAAGAGGAAATAGGCAGTCTACCTGAAAAAGAATTCAGAATAATGATAGTAAAGATGATTCAAAATCTTGGAAATAGAATAGACAAATTGCAAGAAACAGTTAACAAGGACCTAGAAGAAATAAAGAGGAAGCAAGCAACGATGAGCAACACAATAAATGAAATGAAAAATCCTCTAGATGGGCTCAGTAGCAGAATAACTGAGGCAGAAGGACGGATAAGTGACCTGGAAGGTAAAATAGTGGAAATAACTACTGCAGAGCAGAATAAAGAAAAAAGAATGAAAAGAACTGAGGACAGTCTCAGAGACCTCTGGGACAACATTAAACGCACCAACATTCGAATTATAGGGGTCCGAGAAGAAGAAGAGAAAAAGAAAGGGACTGAGAAAATATTTGAAGAGATTATAGTTGAAAACTTCCCTAATATGGGAAAGGAAATAGTTAATCAAGTCCAGGAAGCACAGAGAGTCCCATACAGGATAAATCCAAGGAGAAACATGCCAAGACATATATTAATCAAACTATCAAAAATTAAATACAAAGAAAACGTATTAAAAGCAGCAAGGGAAAAACAACAAGTAACACACAAGGGAATCCCCATAAGGTTAACAGCTGATCTTTCAGCAGAAACTCTGCAAGCCAGAAGGGAGTGGCAGGACATATTTAAAGTGATGAAGGAGAAAAACTTACAACCAAGATTACTCTACCCAGCAAGGATCTCATTCAGATTTGATGGCGAATTTAAAACCTTTACAGACAAGCAAAAGCTGAGAGAGTTCAGCACCACCAAACCAGCTTTACAACAAATGCTAAAGGAACTTCTCTAGGCAAGAAACACAAGAGAAGGAAAAGACCTTCAAGAACAAACTTGAAACAATTAAGTAAATGGTAATAGGAACATACATATTGATAATTAACTTAAAATGGATTACATGCTCCCACCAAAAGACATAGACTGGCTGGATGGATACAAAAACAAGACCCGTATATATGCTGTCTACAAGAGACCCACTTCAGACCCAGGGACACATACAGACTGAAAGTGAGGGGATGGAAAAAGATATTCCATGCAAATGGAAATCAGAAGAAAGCTGGAGTAGCAATTCTCATATCAGACAAAATAAAATCGTATCAAGTATCTTTTCCAACCACAATGCTATGAGACTAGATATCAATTACAGGAAAAGATCTGTAAGAAATACAAACACATGGAGGCTAAACAACACACCAATTAATAACCAGGAGATCACAGAAGAAATCAAAGAGGAAATCAAAAAATACCTAGAAACAAAGACAGTGGAGACATGACGACCCAAAACCTATGGGATGCAGCAAAAGCAGTTATAAGAGGGAAGTTTATAGCAATACAATCCTACCTTAAGAAACAGGAAACATCTCGAATAAACAACCTAACCTTGCATAATAGAAAATATGAACAGAGCAATTACAAGCACTGAAATTGAAACTGTGATTAAAAATCTTCCAACAAACAAAAGCCCAGGACCAGATGGCTTCACAGGCGAATTCTATCAAACATTTAGAGAAGAGCTAACACCTATCCTTCTCAAACTCTTCCAAAAGATAGCAGAGGGAGGAAAACTCCCAAACTCATTCTATGAGGCCACCATAACCCTGATACCAAAACCAGACAAAGACGTCACAAAGAAAGAAAACTACAGGCCAATATCACTGATGAACATAGATGCAAAAATCCTCAACAAAATACTAGCAAACAGAATCCAACAGCACATTAAAAGGATCATACACCATGATCAAGTGGGGTTTATCCCAGGAATGCAAGGATTCTTCAATATACACAAATCAAACAACGTGATACACCATAGCAACAAACTGAAGGAGAAAAACCATATGATCATCTCAATAGATGCAGAGAAAGCTTTTGACAAAATTCAACACCCATTTATGATAAAAACCCTGCAGAAAGTAGGCATAGAGGGAACTTTCCTCAACATAATAAAGGCCATATATGACAAACCCACAGCCAACAAAGTTCTCAATGGTGAAGAACTGAAACCATTTCCACTAAGATCAGGAACAAGACAAGGTTGCCCACTCTCACCACTCTTATTCAACATAGTTTTGGAAGTTCTAGCCACAGCAATCAGAGAAAAAAAAAAAAAACAAATAAAAGGAATCCAAATAGGAAAAGAAGAAGTAAAGCTGTCACTATTTGCAGATGACATGATATTATACATAGAGAATCCTAAGGATGCTACCAGAAAACTACTAGAGCTAATCAATGAATTTGGTAAAGTAGCAGGATACAAAATTAATGCACAGAAATCTCTGGCATTCTTAAACACTAGTGATGAAAAATCTGATAGTGAAATTAAAAAAACACTCCCATTTACCACTGCAACAAAAAGAATAAAATATGAATAGCGCAACCAGTCTTGAGAACGAAAAATGGAGCTGGAGGTATCAGACTCCCTGACTTCAGACTATACTACAAAGCTACAGTAATCAAGACAGTATGGTACTGGCACAAAAATAGAAATATAGATCAATGGAACAGGATAGAAAGCCCAGAG
>NC_041217.1:14602230-14605545 GCF_002837175.3 Physeter macrocephalus
AGGGTGGGAGGGAGATGCAAGAGGGAGGAGATATGGGGATATATGTATACGTATAACTGATTCACTTTGTTGTAAAGCAGAAACTAAAACACCATTGTAAAGCAATTATACTCCAATAAAGATGTTAACAAAACAAAAGAAAACACCTCCTAGAAGTGGAATCATGCAGTCACCACCCCCAACTGGGTTTTATTGGTCATCGGACTGTACACACTGCTCACAGCAACTGTGTTATCTTTTCATTCATTCAGGGCTGTTCTCAAACTTCACTGAGCATCAGCCTTCCCAAGGTTGCTGGAAATGGCAGACTCTCAGGTTTCTTCCTCTGAGGTGCAGGTCAGCCTCCCATGTGATGCTGATACCAATATTCAGGGGTCTCACTTTGACAAAACAGAGCTTAACAAGACTCAGGATAACTCCAAGCAACGGAACCATCGAGTGTAACTTGCCCACAGGGATGACCTGCTCGTTTCTTGATCACTAACCTAACCAAACGGGCAAAACTGGATTCCTCCTCAGGAAGGTCTAGGAGGCAGAGGGGCTGGCCTGTAGGGATGGGTGGAGGGACAGAAGTGATCACTGAACACAGTCCTGGATGCTACTGGTCTGTGGGTAAGTTTCCTGTAACTGGACGTCATGCTACAGAGTTGATAAACCCGGGTGATCCCATTCACCTTCTCCACACACTCGATGCACCCCAGGGTTGATTTAACTCATTTCCCAGATCACCTAACAGACCTCTCCGGCCTGCCTGTCTCTTCCATGCACTTCCCTCCAGCAGTGGTGTATCCTCTAAGAGCATGGCCTCGTCGGAGAGAGAACGTTACTCTCCAACAAGTGAAAGTTCTGCAGTGTCAGCCCCTCAGTGAGAACCTCCTCAGGGCTCTCCCCTGAAGAGAAGCACACGGCCCCAGCGCCTGAACTGCCCACTCAACAGCCCTGCATTCAGCAGCTGCCCCGCAGGAGGAGCCTGAGGTGCTCGGAGAGGAAGGAGGCTTGGAGGACGGAAGCAGGAGAGTGGAAGGGGACATGTGGATGGTGAGGGAGCCCAGGCTAAGGGACGTGGGTGGCATCTTTCTCGCTTCCCCGCCACCATGTCACTTTCCCCCAGCTGCCTCTGCATCCACCACAGTCCACGGGTCTATGAGGAACAGCTGCCCTCTCATGCCCCCATCTATTCTGCTACTTGGCCACAATACAGCTTCATCAGGGCATTGACCTCCGTCATTGCTGTGTCCTTGAAGACTGAAGAGATATGGAAGGTGGACAATGCTACCCTTCCCTCATCTCTGTTTTTTGAAGTATTGAAACTTAAGCAGTTTGACCAGGTTTCTGTGCTTTATTTGGGTGCTGCTGTGATAACTGATTTATAGTGAGAAATATATGTATTAGGTCTTCATCCCGTTTTTGGCACAGGGCTTCTAAAATCCTTAGGATTTCCTAAATGATTAGACTGACACAGGTGTCTTTTGTTATGTTAATGAAGTGACTTTTGGTTGCACCTAAGGTTGATGACTGGTTGCCTGGGAAACCAATCCCCTGATTAGAGGGTTGGAAATTTCAGTCCAACCCCCTGATCTCCAGGGAGAGGAGAAGGAATGGGGGTTGAATCAATGACCAGTAGCCAATAATTTAATCACTCATTCCTATGTAATGAAGCCTCTGGAAACCCCCCCAAAATGGCATTCAGAGAGCTTCCAGGTTGACGAACATGGGGAGATTTCGGGAAAGTGGAGTGATCAGAGAGGGCATGGAAGCTCTGCATCCTTCCCCCATCTGTAGTTCTGTGCACCTCTTCTAACAGCTGTTCCTGATTTATATCCTTTTAGAAGAAACTGGTGATCCAGCAAGTAAAATGTTTTTCTGGGTTCTGTGACTTGTTCTAGCAAATTAATTGAACCCAAGGAGTAGGTTGTTGGAACAATACTACAAAGCTACAGTAATCAAATAGCATGGTATTGGCACAAAAAGACATAGGTATCAATGGAACTGAATACAGAGGCCAGAAATAAACCCACACACCTATGGTCAATTAATCTGTGACAAAGGAGGCAAGAATATACAATGGGAAAAAGAGTCTCTTCAGTAAGTCCTGTTGGGAAAGTTGGACAACTGCATAAAAATCAATGAAGTTAGAACACACCCTCACACCATACACAAAAATAAACTCAAAATGGCTTAAAGACTTAAATATAAGACATGACACCATAAAACTCCTAGACGAGAACATAAGCCAAAATACTCTGACATAAATTGTACTAATGTTTTCTTAGGTCAGTCTCCCAGGGCAATAAAATTAAAGCAAAATGGATCTTGCTGTGATTTATGTCAAAGAGTGTTCTTCCTATGCTTTCCTCTAAGAGTTTTATAGTGTCTGGCCTTACATTTAGGTCTTTAATCCATTTTGAGTTTATTTTTGTGTATTGTGTTAGGAAGTGTTGTAATTTCATTCTTTTACATGTAGCTGTCCAGTTTTCCCAGCACCACTTATTGAAGAGGCTGTCTTTTCTCCACTGTATATTCTTGCCTCCTTTATCAAAGATAAGGTGACCATATGTGCGTGGGTTTATCTCTGGGTTTCCATCCTGTTCCACTGATGTATATTTATGTTTTTGTACCAGTACCATACTGTCTTGATTACTGTAGCTCTGTAGTATACTCAGAAGTCAGGGATCCTGATTCCTCCAGCTCCATTTTTCGTTCTCAAGATTGCTTTGGCTATTCAGGGTCTTTTGTGTTCCCATACAGATTGTGAAATTTGTTGTTCTAGTTCTGTGAAAAATGCCATTGATAGTTTGATAGGGATTGCATTGAATCTGTAGATTGCTTTGGGTAGTATCGTCATTTTCACAGTGTTGATTCTTCCAATCCAAGAACATGGTATATCTCTCCATCTGTTTGTATCATCTTTAACTTCTTTCATCAGGGTCTTATAGATTTTTCTGCATACGGGTCTTTTGTTTCCTTAGGTAGGTTTATTCCTAGGTATTTTATTCTTTTTGTTGCAATGGTAATAAAAACAAAAATAAACAAATGGGATCTAATGAAACTTAAAAGCTTTTGCACAGCAAAGGAAACCATAAACAAGATGAAAAGACAACCCTCAGAATGGGAGAAAATATTTGCAAATGAGTCAGCTGACAAAGGATTAATCTCTAAAATATAGAAGTAGCTCATGCAGCTCAATATCAAAAAAACAAATAACCCAATCCAAAATAGGCAGACCTAAATAGACATTTCTCCAAAGAAGATATACAGATTGCCAACAAACACATGAAAGGATGCTCAACATCACTAATCATTAGGGAAATGCAA
>NC_041217.1:14605756-14654269 GCF_002837175.3 Physeter macrocephalus
CCATAAAAAGAAACGAAATTGAGTTATTTGTAGTGAGGTGAATGGACCTAGAGACTGTCATACAGAGTGAAGTAAGTCAGAAAAACAAATACTGTATGCTAACACATATATATGGAATCTAGAAGAAAAATATGGTTCTGATGAACCTAGGTACAGGACAGGAATAAAGACACAGACATAGAGAATGGACTTGAGGACATGGGGAGGGGTAAGGGTAAGCTGGGACGATGTGAAAGAGTAGCACTGACATATATACACTACCAAATGTAAAATAGATAGCTAGTGGGATGCAGGTGCAAAACATGGGGAGATCAGCTCAGTGCTTTGTGACCACTTAGAAGGGTGGGATAGGGTGGGTGGGAGGGAGATGCAAGAGGGAGGAGATATGGGGATATATGTATACACATATAGCTGATTCACTTTGTTATACAGCAGAAACTAACACAACATTGTAAAGCAATTATACTCCAAAAAAGATGTTAAAAAAAAAAAAAGGAAAAGTCACTAATTGGGACCTAATCAAACTTATAAGCTTTTGCATAGCAAAGGAAACCATAAATAAAATGAAAAGACAACCTATGGACTGGGAGAAAATATTTGCAAATGATGCAAATGATAAGGGCTTAATTTATAAAATATACAAACAGGTCATACAACTTAATAATAAAAAAAACAGACAACCTAACTGAAAAGTGGGCTGAAGACCGCAGTAGACATTTCTCCAAAGAAGACATACACATGTCCAACAGGCACATGAAAAGATGCTCAACATCGCTAATTATTTGAGAAATGCAAATCAAAACTACAGTGAGGTACCACCTCACACTGGACAGACTAGTCATCATTAAAAAGTCTAAAAATAACAAGTTCTGGAGGGCGAGTATAGAAAAGGGAACCCTCCTACACTGTTGGTGGGAATGTAAATCAGTGCAGCCACTATAAAAAACAGTATGGATGGTCCTCAAAAACTAAAAATAGAGTTGCCATATGATCTAGCAATCCCACTCCTAGGCATATATCAGGACAAAACTCTAATTTGAAAAGATACATACACCCCAATGTTCATAAAAGCACTATATACAATACCCAGAACATGGAAACAACGTACATGTCCATTGACAGATGCATGGATAAAGAAGAGTGCTATATTTATATAAGAGAATATTACTCAGCCATAAACAAGAATGAAATAATGCCATTTGCAACAACATGGATGGACCTAGAGATTAACCTACCAAGCAAAGTAAGTCAGAAAGAGAAAGACAAATATCATATGGTATCACATATGATGGAATCTAAAATATGACACAAATGAACTTATCTACAAAACAGAAACAGACTCAAGGACACAGAGAACAGACTTGTGGGTGCCAAGGGGCAGGGCGATGGGGGAGGTAAGGATTGGAAGTTTGGGATTAGCAGAGTCAAACTATTGTATATAGGATGGATAAACAACAAGTGCCTACTGTACAGCAGGAGAACTATATTCAATATCTTGATAAACTACAATCAAAAAAATATGAAAAATATATATATGTATAACTGAATCACTTTGCTCTATAGCAGAAATTAACACAACATCGTAAATCAACTATACTTCAATAAAATTAAAAAAAAAAAAAAAACCAAACCCCAAATTCTTTATGTTTCTCCAAGGACAGTACAATCATACCCACACATTAATACTATCTGGAGATGCATTTTCATAATATAAGAGTTCGGCAATTTAAACCACTCGGTGAGTAGAAACTAATTGCTAAGTGTTGAGGTGATACTGCATTATTTGTTTAGTATTGCAGAGAATGAAAGGATCTGCAAGCCAGTAATTACAATTGTCCCTTGGTATCCAAGGGGATTTGGCTCCAGGACTCCCTCCCATGGGTACCAAAATCCGAGGATGCTCAGTTCTCATGGTCAGCCCTCTGTGTCCGTGAGTATGGAATCTGTAGATATATAGGGCTGACTGTACAAGTAGAACCTGTACTTAAACTTAGCTGGACTCAATTTATGCCTTGTGATCTTGAAAATGTTAACAAATTTAAAATTCGTTACTGTTCATTAAATTCGTTAACGAATTAAGAAACCCAAGGATTTGGTCATTGGAACCTCCAATCTGTAGCCAGTAGGTCAGAAGCACAGGTGACAATCTGGACTTGTGATTGGCGTCTGAGGTTGGCGGGGAAGGGGACACAGAGGGGACAAGAGTCTTGTAGGACTGAGCCCTTCCCCTGTGGAATCTGATGCTATCTCTGGGTAGACAGTGTCAGAATTTAGTTGAACTGTAGGACACCCAGCTGGTGTCAGAGAATTGCCTGTTGGTGTCGAAAGCCTCCCCACACATTGGAATTGGTGATCAGAATTTCAGCTGCACAGGGTGGCCACTAGCTCATATAGAACCTTTGTGCAAACTGGGGAAAAGGGGTCCCCTTGGGCAGATGCATTTTGGCACACAGTTTGGGGAGCAGACTGGTACCTGGGGGATTTATAAATTACAGACTTTCCTTGCCCAGGTAGACACAGCCCCATGCCAGACTGCGCCATGGGATTCAGTCACCTTTTACCTCTTCAATGACTGCTTGGTGCAGCGATGCCTTGTGTCACCCTCTGTGTGACCTTCACCCCACAGATCTTTGCCTGACCTCTATCTTGGCAGTAGGTGGTCTGGAGCCACAAGGAGTCATCCATCTGCACCGGCACAGGGTGTCAGGGTCAAGAACAGACCCAGCACTGCTGGCACTTAAGTCCTTCCCTGTCTCCCCTTTTATTTCTAATTCCCCAAGTTACACAGTAATAGAACCTCTAAATTCTCCAGGTGATTCCAATATACAACTCTCCTCCACCATCCCCTGACTTAAACTACAAAGCAGAAATACTCACCCCTGGTGCACATTAGAATCACTTTCGGAGTTAAAAAAAAGAATACCAACCCCCAGGCCCCATCCAAGGCCAATGAAATCAGAATTTCTGGGATAAGGCCCAGGTATCGGTATTTTTAAAACTTTCCCAGATGTCTTAGCCCGTTAGGCCTGCTATAACAGAATACCATGGACTGGGTGACCTAGAGGCAACAGAAATTTATTTCTTAAATTCTGGAGGCTGGGAAGTCCAAGATCAAGGTGCCGGCAGATTGAGTGTCTGGTGCGGGCCCACTTCCTGGTCCTCACATGGTGGAAAGGACAAGGGAGCTCTCTGGGGTCTCTTTATAAGGGCACTAATCCCATTCATGAGGGCTCCACCCTCATGACCTAACTACCTCCCAAAGGCCCTCCCCCCACATACCATCACACTTGGGATTAGGGTTTCAACACATGAATTTTGGGGGGACACAAATATTCAGTCTGTAGCACCAGGTGATTCTAACGTGCAGCCAAAGTTGAGAATGCTCTTCTAGGGTTAGTCTCCCTTGGTCTCCACATTTAGCCAAACATAAGTGTCATCTAGTCCCTTGCTACTATGGCTCTGAAAATATTTCCTTCTAAATACAGACAAATATTTTAGTCCAGTGATAGAGAAATGAGGCCGCCTTTAGAGACATACCATATGGGTTTCCCCCGGTGGGTATACATTCAATGGAGACATCCGCTTTGGAAGAGGCTCCAAAGGAGGCCTCTCTCTTATATATGGTTCTTTGTGGATTTTTCTCTGTAGTATCAGGGACAGAAAAATGGCCAACAAGATCAAGCCCAGCATTGCCATTAATACTATGAACCATAACTCGCTGTAGAACTCCGTGCTTTTGCTCCCCGATCCTTTCTTTTCTCCAGGAGTTGTCAGCACCAGGCCTGCAAAACCCAGGGACAGAAAAGGGAAACGCTATTTCAGAAGGCAATTTTGTGATTTCTTGCTCTGTTGTTTAATAAATTAGAAAGGCATGTACAGTGCTTTGCTGCACTTGTGTTCAGGCTGGGGAAACGGTGCAGTGGGTCGGTGGGTGTCAGGAGAAGCTTACAGCCCTTGGGAGACCTTGCTGACACCTCTCAGGTTGGAAATTGCAGCTGCCTTGGCACGCTCCCAGGAAATACAGTTGGAGGGGGGATGAGGGGATTTTTAAGAGGGTTACCAAAGTAACCTTGGGAAAAGCCTACTTCACAGCTGTGTGCCTGGGGGGCAAAGTCCTTTCTGGGCTCATGTGAGGGTTGGATCCCAGACTAATATTGCTACAGAAACCCCATTACACACACAGTCAATGCTGTGTGGATCCAGGGTCCCCTCACTTCATGCAACAGCCCTGTTCCTGCGAAGTTTCTTGCAAACTGGATTTTGAGACGTCAGATACCATTTTCCATTGGGATGTTAACAGCTTGTGCTCACTAACATGTGGTCTTTATAGTACTTCTTGTACTCTGGCCTCTCTGTCAAGTAACAGAAGCTCTGCAAGTCATCACTCAAATGCCCTGGGAGAGCTTCCTAGGGATGGAAATCCTTTAGCAAAGGGACCACTTACCTTTGATTTCTATTCAGGTGTTGAGAGTTCAGTTGATGTGATTCTCTGCACATGAGGCTGATAGACATCGCTCACATTTAATGAGCGTTTACCCTGTGCCAGTCCCTGTGCTAAGTAAGGGCTTTCCAGGGATGAAGGATCGAAGGATGGGGAGTAGCAGGATTGTTAAGTCTGTGGATGTGGGAAAGCTGGAATGAGCGGGGCAGACTCGGAAAGGCTTATGGGATCACTGCAGAACAGCATTAAGCTGTGGAATCGCCGTCGGCCTGGCAATCTGAGTGGGAGAAAGTCTCAGAGATCATCTCCATCCCAGCCCTTTGCTAGCACCAGCTCAGAAACCTCTGGATCCACGCAGCCGCCATGCAGGCTGGCATGCAGCAGAGGGCCAGGGAGCTGCTCTTCTAAAGCCAACGCTCATGGCCAAGAGGAAGAAGGACAGACACAGCTGTAAATGCCTACTCTTTTGACAGCCTTCCCCCTTTTCAGCCCCTCAAGGACTGGATGGGCCTGCTTGGCCTTCACACCCACATTGCCAGGGGAAGTTGATTAAAGGGGAAGCATTTAGCACTGGGGTGAGGATGTTTAAGGGAGGGAGAGAAGGTGACTAAAATTAAAATTTGAACTCCATGAGAGGGGGGCTACACTTTGCTAACCCTAACTCTGAATCTGGAATATTATCGTTATTATCAACACAAATGGGCATTAGAGTATTTTCTCTTTCCTCTGACTTCCTCTATAAATTCACTTTTTTTGTGTGCACAAGTTCATATAGCTCATTATTGACAGAATTTGTGGTTAGGAGAGAACTTTAGTCATATCTCTCTGCATCTACAATTCAATGATTTGACATTTTAAGAGTTTACCCTAACTCCTTGCCTAATGTAAGTTTCAAGAGGACTTAAAAAAATTCTTACAACACTTAACACAATTTCTTCCATATGGTGTATGCTAAGATGTGTAGATACATATGTATAAACAAACATGTTTGTATAAACAAACACAAATATGTATAAACAAACATGCATGTTTCTTTAGGAAAATGAGTAGATACTACACTAAATATGATTTGAGTTAAATGTTTACCAAATCCAGTGCTGGTATCATATTGAATCAAAGGTGTCTTAACACTTCCTTCATCTGTAGTGCAGATGACCTGGAAAAAGAAAGCTAGACAAAGGTAAATGAGTCAGTTATTCAACATCTACAAATAGTGGGCACAGTTTCAGAAAAGCAATGTATTATAGCATGAAGAAGTCTGAAAACAGGATTCCACATCAAGTAATGAGGTTTTACCTACTATGCAAACTTATTTCTAACTTAAAAACTATCAAGAAAAACAGCTATCATTAGTGTAATAATGTATATAACATATATGTTATTACATATGTTACCTATATAATAACATATATATAAGTAACAGAACTAAAGAAGTTTAGAGATTATATAGCAAAGGAAAAGCATTATCTGAAGAATAAAGGCTAATTCACAGAGTGTATCTTGTTCTGCATATAATCTGAACCTGTTCCTTTAAAACTTACAGGTGTCCCTTTCACTAGGCAACCCAGAGTTTCCTACTAAGCAGGAAGGCTCAACAGGGATCTGGGAAATCAAATGGTCCAAATACCTCTTACAGCAGCCAGGAGCCTGAGGGAAGTGAGTCTTGTAAGGTCACACAGATGATTAGAGGCCTGGCCAGCAGGCCATCTCCCCATCACAACAAACTGCCCAGGTGACCAAGAACTGTGACCATGAAAATGTGTAGCTGAATTGTTGCAAAAATGTTACTGATAAGTTTCAAATGCTGTAAATGCAATGCGGGAGCTCATTGTTTACCTGCCCCTTTTAGCCAAAATAAATAGTACATATTTTCAAGGAAACTAAAAAAAAATCAACCATTAATGAATTCATTGTATAAAACCAGATTGCCCAAAAGGGCCTCACATCTATTGGCCCTGTGGCCATGTTGATCATTAGAAAATACTTAGAACCTTGAAAAGCTTTTTCTCATTTCCATTTAAGAACAAGACAAACAGAAGAAGGACGAGTAATTAAATAGGGAGAAAGTATTTACTTTTAGAGGGAAGAGCGTTGTTATTTCAAGAACAGATACCGACGTTGGTTAAGGAAAGCCCTTACTCAGGGTCTAAGATCTGGGGATGGTCATGGCCTGATTACGCTCTCTTTGGAGGCTGTGGATGCATCGAGAAAGTCTCCGAAGTCCCTAAAAGTGTATTATTTCGAGATACTCTTTGCCTGTGGGTTTTATGTCTCTAGTGCACATAACCTGCCCTCTGGTCTTGTTCCTGGGGACCCTCACGTCAGCAGAGGCAGTGCTCAGAGGACCACATCAGAAGGGTCATCGGGAAAACCTGATTGACGCTGTGCAGTCGCTTTCCCATGAGAAGTGACCACTTAACCCAGGACATGTTAATGATGACCATCTGAGGTCACCTTTCAGATCGTCAGATCGAGCATCTCGGAAAGCTGGGAAACCCAGCTTCTTGTGCCCTGAGAAATGGGAACAGGAAACTCACTTCTGTCCGCGGTCTTTGGGATGTAGAGGGTGGTGTCGAGGCCACTGTACACGCGCTGCCCTCCATCGGTCAAGACGAACTCCTTCAGCCGTCCGTTCAGCAGGAAGGAGCCACTCCAGTCCACACATACCACGGATAGATTGCTGTCCACCGAGAAAGGGGCACGGTACTCGGGCACTGTTGGGAGAAGGATGTAAGTTCTGAAAATAGTTGGACGAAGGTTCTAGTTCTAAAAATAGTTGAGAGAAGGGTGCAAGTTCTAAAAATAGGTGGAAGAAGTTTCTAAGTTCTAAAAATAAGTGGGAGAAGGTTCTAAAAATATGTGGGAGAAGGTTGTAAGTTCTAAAAATAGTGTGGTGTGCTTTTTATTTTAAAATATGAGCACACATTTTTTTTGTCCTTGCTGGAACCTTTCCTATTTCCCTTACTGCTTAAAGGAAAAACCTGGCTTTGGGGGTGAAAAGAAAACCATGGGAACACATGTGAAATGCTTTCTCAGCAATGTTGCACCTGCTTTCCAAAAAAAATCAATGGAGAGTGGTGTTTTATGAAATACAACTATTAACATACAATGGTTCTGCTCATCAGCATAGCCCCGGAGCTCATATTTTGTTGCATTTTCCTTCTTTTAACAGGTAAAGTATCCTTAACACTATTAAGTACAGTGGATAGCTATTTTTCATATCAAATCAATATTTATTGCTACAAAGCCCCAAGGACTAGATGAAGTTAATATTTTATTTTCCCCTAACTAAACTGCTTAGATGGTGAATTATGTTCTTTTGGCACCCATTTATTTTTAAAGCTTTTTCTTGAACCGTTCGTTTGTTTTCTAAGATAGTTAAAAAGCCTTGCAAATAGCAATTCGAGTATAATAATTCATTGCCCCGACTAATCAATCAATAGCACAGTACATTAGTATATAATCAAGCTCAGGTCTCCTAAGTATTGTATCAGATAGAGAAGCAACTTTGTGTGCATTTAACAGGAATGAGACCTTTTCCTTTTTCAACTCCTTACTAAAATAAAGGAAGAATAATCCTTAACTGAGGCTCATCTTTTAAATGAATCATTTTTGTAGGAACAAATGAAGGGATACCATATCATCTTGTCAAGTCAGAAGAGATTTATTTCACGAGATCTCATTTTCTCCAAAATAATCAATACATTTGTAAGAGCATTAAGATGCAGCTATATATGAAATTGGCTTTTAAGAAAAGAAAAAAAAAGTGAGTGGTAGAAATAAATTGGATATCTTTTTTTCCTTTAAAAATTAAATCCATCTGTTGCTGATGTGAGGAAATATAACAAAATAAGGAATAATTATGCTTTTGTGATCATAAGATTCAACCATGAAGACAAATTTGATTCTCATCTTTTAAAATAAGATATTTTCATAAAGTTATAGGAAAATTTTTCTGCAAATACTGAAACAAGAGCTATCAAGCCCTCTTTAAATTTTTTTTTTTTTAACACAAATTGTGCCTCATATCACAATGGAACATACTATTGTATTTGTCTGTGGCTTCCCTCTGTCACTTAATTTCGGTAGATTTCCACTTCTCCCCTACATCATAACAGTACAGACAAAGAGAAGGCTTGTAAATAGTACAAAAATAGAAAGGTAGGGGCTTTATTTGCCTTGCAGGATTTGGAGATCTCCCTGAGGAAAAAGAGTGATCAAACTATCAAACTATCAAAATAATCAGGGATAACGGATTTGAAGACTGAGAAAATGATAACAGCTACTAGGCCAATAAAGTAGGACAATGCAAGTACAATAAAGTACTTGATGTGCTTTATTTTATTTAATCCCCAAAACCATCTTCTAAGAATTACTTCC
Organism: Physeter macrocephalus; assembly: GCF_002837175.3. Lineage (NCBI taxonomy): Eukaryota > Metazoa > Chordata > Mammalia > Artiodactyla > Physeteridae > Physeter > Physeter macrocephalus. The sequence continues at coordinate 14,614,578 of NC_041217.1, forward strand.
TAATTTTTCACGTGAGGAGACTAAGGTTTAGAGAGATCAAATAATCTGCTTAATGTCAGTAGCTGGTAGGGGACAAAGGATCTGAACCCAGGCCTGCTTAACGCCAAAGCCCGTGTTTCTTTGTTATAATCAGTACATATTTATTTAAAGGAGCATGATTTACTAATCCACTTTATGGGTGCCCTTCAGTGGTGAGTGGTTCATCCTGATTGTTAAATATTCAGGAATTTTGTGAGTTGGTTATTAAACCCAGCCACTATTAAAAATTAAATGATATAAACCTAAATAAATTATATTAAAACAAAGGTAATAAATATTAAAACTTTGTAACTTCTTAATTATTTCACTACCTTTTATTATCTATGCTCTCATGCTGTTTAAATCTATTGTATCTGGATGGTGGAAATATTATATAATGGTACACGATCTTTTCCCAACTCTGTGTTCAGCGCTGTCACGTTGGCAACTTGAAGTCAGCCAAGCAGGAGTACTTACACCATGGAAATTGGTGAGCACTTCAAATCAGGACATTTTTCTTTCACGGAGGCCAGTTGTTAAACATTTACACCCCACCTCTGCTCTTCCACTGCAGGTGTAATTCAGGCAGAGGGGGCAGAATATGTTGCTAATGCTTCTCTAGACCCTTTTCTGATCACGTTTATATAAAATTGCAAATACTATTTTCAAAGCATCTTCTGGTTTGTATTCTTCGATCCACATTTTCTCTCTGCTAGTTTGTATAATGAGTTAAAAGGAACAGAAATGGTATTTAAACCCCATACAACAGCCAGTCAACTATTGTGTTTTTCCATGTCTGTGGATCCAGTAAACAGATTAAGAGAACCCTTTCTCCTTCAGTGCTACTGCAACCTTCAGCCACTTCTTCAGTGTCAAGGAAGAATAGAAAGGCAGGACATCTTAAATCTGTTCATTCTTTTCTTCCAGCATAAGGGGAAAATGTCTGGCAAAAACTAAGTTTCATGTTGAAAAAGAGAATCGGTGAAACCTCACATAGCTGTTTTGGCCTGGCCTTCTGGTGATACACACACAAAACCTGGAATAATTAGCAAAATTGGCTTATAAATATACAGATCTCCCTTGACTTAGGATGGGGTTACGCCCGATAAACCCATCATAAATTGACAAAATCCTAAGTTGAAAATGCATTTAATACACATAAGCTACCAAACATCATAGCTTAGCCTAGCCTACCTTAAACGTGCTCAGAACACTTACATTAGCTCACTGGGCAGAGATCATTTAATGCAAAGTCTATTTTATAATAAACGGTTGAGTATCTCCTATAATTTTATTGCAAACTGTAGTGAAAGTGAAAAACAGAATGGGTGTCGGGTACAGAATGGTTGTAAGTGTATTGGTTGTTTACCCTTTTGATGGCATGGCTGACTGGGAGCTGCCCTCAGCATCACGAGAGAAAATCATACTACAGATCGCTAGCCTGACAAAGATCAAAATTCAAAGTTTGAAGTATAGTTTCTACTGAATGTGTATCACTTTGGCACCATCGTGAAGTCAAACCATTGTACATAAGGGACAGTCTGTATTGTAAACGGTAATTGCTTCTCAAAGATGGTGTTGGTGTTTTGTCCCATTCCTCGTATGGAGCAGCGTTTTTTATTAAGTCAGAATTCATTTGACTACACTTTCATTTCAGGAATAAATGTTTCTCACAGTTCTTTTTGGGTTTGGGAAGGGAGGATAGCGAGAGGAATAGGCAAAAAGATAAAGGAGGTTATACAATTAGGCAGTAGACGTTATGAAGAATGATTACACTTTGCTTTGATTATAGCTTGGGTGACAAAGGACACTGATTGGGTGGTGCCAACAGTAAACGTGAGACGTTCTGGAAGCATTCACTCACTCACTAAACAACACATTCTGGGTATCTAAGACACTCTGCCCAGTGCTGGCGATAAAATGGAGAGGATGAGAGCCAAAGGAAGTGCACATTTAAGGGGAAATATGCGCCTTCTGTCGGGGGTCTGCCCAACTCAAGCTGGTTATGAGAAGTTCAAAGGGAGGCAAGGAAGCTGGGTGTGAGGGTCTGGATTTCAAGCAGGGAGCTCGGGGAGGAGGTGACCATTTGGGAGTCAGCCTTCAGAACTGAAGCCTTGGAGGAGATGAACTCACCTGAAGAGGGAAGAGGTGAGGCAGGAAGGAGAGGAAAAAAGAGGGAAGGGGATAAAAGGGAAAGTGTGAGGAGAGAACGTTTAGGGTTGAGGCTTAAAAACCTTGGTTGGTGGAAGATCAACCAACCAAGTTGACTAACACTGAACATCCAAAGACGCAGGTTTCCCAGGAGAGACTTGTCATGAAAACTAAGGGGAGCCACTTTTTACCAAGGATTGAGGCTTCAATCACGTTGAATGTTCCCAAGAAGTCAACGTGATTACTGGTGAAAAAAGCCCACTGGATTATCAGTGTGGAGGTCAAGGGCAAATTTAGGAAGAGACTTTCGTGCAGGGAGGAGGTGGAAATCAGTGTGGAGGAAGTTAAAGAACATGTGGGAAGAAAGAAAATGGGAAAGCACTTGAAGACCATTCTTTAGAAGAGTTGTGCTCTGTGGGGAGGAGCTGGGGCAGGAACCAGAGGGGAAATGGAGTCTGTTTGCTTTAACATTAGAAAGATAGAAACAACCGTGATACACTGAAGATTAAGGATAGAAAAATGATGAATAGTAGTGAAGGAAGTGGTACTCAAAGCACAAGAAGCAGGTTTATTTCAGATGGAAGGACCACCCCTTCCTGCCGTGTCCCTGGCGGGAATGATGCAGATGCAGGACACGCGGCTGTCTGGGGTGGGAAGGGAGCAAATTACTGACTGATGACATTTCCTTTCCTGGTGAATTACGAGGCAAGGAGTTCTGCCAAGACTCTAGGGAGAGGTGGGTGAGGATCGTATAGGCTTGTGGGAAAAGGATGAGAAGAAGTGGAAGGTTTGAGGAGGGTGGAGAAGGTCTGAAATCTCTATTACAGAAAATAGGTAGCGAGTTGACCAGGTTAACACAGCAGTACCGAGGGTGCTGCTGAGCTGGGTGATCCTGAACTTAGAGTAACACTTCCACCTTCTAGGTGTGGAAACTGGAGGGACTTAAGCTCTGGCTTTAGCTCATCATACAGCTCCAGGAGCCTCACTTCAGATTCTGATCAATGTGAATGGCATCCTGGAATTGTAGTACACAGTCCACAGCCCTGCCTCAGTTTTCTCATCTATAAATTTGGTTAATAATAGTACTTAACTTCATAGGTTTGTGGTAAGGATTATTTGTAAAATGCTTGAACAGTGCCAGGAACGAGCAAGTGCTCTCGAAAAATGACCTCTTGCTAACATCCTGCCATGTTATTGCTCAGGTACATTAAAGTCTTCGTATGAGGCAGTGAACTTTCACGAATGCACAACCCTTACTTTTAAAAATGTCAGTGCCAAATACCGAAGGTGAGGTTATAATCTGATATAATGTTTCTGGAAAGCAAATTTGCAATAAGTGTGCAAAGCCTTAAAATACTTAAAATTCCTGATGTAGTAAATTCCATTTGTTGCCATTTAAGAAGATAACCAGACATTCACACAAAGATTTGTTTCCAAACTTTCTCACCACATTTATAAAAGGAAAATATTAGAAACAACTGAAATGCCCAATTTATTCATAGGATGGAATGTTAGATAGCCATTAACCTTGGTGGCTAAAGAGTTTTTAATGCCATGGGAAATGCAAATAAAATAATGTCAAGTGTAAAAAGCAGACTATGAAATTTTCATTAGAGTGTGATCTCAGCCATGTAATAAAAACTCTGCATAAAAAAGGGATTAAAGGAATGAATTATGCTAAAATATTAATGGTGGTGGGATTATAAGCAGGACTGGCTTCATGGTTGTGTGACCCGTGCAGCTGCCCAGGATCCCTCATGTAGAAGGATTATGGACTTGGTTTGATGCTCTGCTGTCACTATCTTGAAATTGTTAATGATTTTTGAACAAGGGGCCCCATATTTTCATTTTCCAGTGGAACCCACAAATTACATAGCTGGCTCTAATGATAAGTACTTATTTTATTCTTAATACCTTTCGTATTTGCCATTTTTAAACAGTAGACATTTAAACCTTATAAAATCTGAAAAGGACTTATTTTATAGAAATGTAAGGAGGCCCCAACTGATTAGCTAACTGCCCTTTTCTGCACTCAGTAGCCCTTTTGCTTTTCCTGGCAGTGCCGTATATCAAAGCTTTCCAGAAATGCGAGCTATGATGCCACGTCACTTGAAAAGAAAAGGAATGGCAAACTTCTTTAAAAAGTTATCTCAAAATAAATAAAGAAAAAAAGTCATCTTATGTGTTTCTTTTACGGGCCCAGCCGCTCCGCGGCATGTGGGATCTTCCCAGACCGGGGCACGAACCCGTGTCCCCTGCGTCGGCAGGCGGACTCTCAACCACTGCGCCACCAGGGAAGCCCCCTTACGTGTTTCTTTTTGTCTTACCTATGTATTAGCGTTCTCTTAATTGGTTTTCATCCCATTGCTACATGAAAAATCTTCCTAAATTCACTCTTGATCTCCATATTATTTAATCCAATGGGCATTTTCCCCCAGTAGTCATTTTCACTGATGTCTCAGTAGCATTCAAAGGAACTGAACACTCAGTCCTTTTAGCAAACTGTTTTCCCCCTACCTTTCAGGACAAGCTTCCCCTCCGGCTGCCCTCCTACCTTTTTGGCTTAAGGTGGCAGCCACTTCTACTCACATTCTTTTTGGGTGATGAAGCTGATCCATTCAGAGGCCGTGCTGCCCACATCATTGTGGGCTACCACCCTCAGCTTGTAGGTGGTGTAGGGCTGGAGACCCCCGAGGCTGGCTCTCAGCCCTGGCCCAGTGTACTTTGTCTCGGTTTGGCTGGGAGTACAGGGCGTGGCTGGATCCGGAGGGCAAGCCATGTAGAGCTGGAGCTCATAGCTGGAATGAGAATGGACACATAAAGAGGAAACAGGCAAAGGAATTAGTCTAACTCTCTTTTAAACCTGCGGATATTTTGTTTTCACTGAACTGCCAGCTCTTTCAAATTCCCATTTGTGGGAGACTGCTCTCAGAAACACTTTATTTAATGCTGGTGGAAACGGGCAACAGATGGAACCAGAGAAATGAGAAGAGAAGTCACATGTGTACACCTGTTGCTGTCCACCCAGCAGCCAGGAATCCTTGCTGGTAGAGATAAGATATTTCTCTTTTTTTAGAAGAGAGCGATAAAACTGTTCTTCTCTGTTGAAAATACAGAATATCTTTTTTCCTCCAGATTATCTGGAGTGAAATAACTTCTCTGGTCTTTCAAACAGTGGTTCATTACGACATTTTAAATTAGATCAAGGAAAGTCTGATTTAGTCACAGAAGTTCCTTATGTTCTAGCTGAACCCTGTAGAATGAAAAATTCCAGGGAACCATGAGGAAGGGCACATCCTTTCAATGAAGGGGAACACATTGCCTCGTCTTTTTTTTTGTTTTTTGGATGCACTGCGTGGCATGAGGGACCAGGGATCGATCCTGTGCCCCCTGCAGTGGAAGCGCTGAGCCTTAGCCACTGGACCACCAGGGAAGTCCTTGCCAGAATTTAAAGAAAATGTTGTTCACCTTTCCATCCTTAGCCGATTTGTGATTGAAACACTTTGTGGGGAATGTGACCACTGAAATCAACTGATTTGTTTATTCTGCTATAGGTGTCCGGTCAATCAGCAAGTCTCCCTTGGGGAGGGCTGGGTAGCTGCATGTCTGTGTTCGTGTCTTATTTCGGTTTATTTGTCCTTTTGGCTCTCCCACACTACCTCTGAATGACACCATTGGGCAAGAGCGGGGGACTCCACTGGAAGGAGGCTGTCCTCGAGGCCAGGGTCTGGATTTGGGGAGAGGACAGTCCTGATGGTGGAGCAGGAGGAGTTCTCAGCTCTGCTGTCGGCCCTTGGCTGCAACAATTGAAGCAAGTGCAGGCCTCCACCCCAATGGAGTAGGTCGTGAAGGGCTGCAGGCCATGAAGCGTCTGCTGGGTGGCCAGGCCTTCAGACAGCTGTAGGAGGAGAGAGAAGACTAGATGAGGCCCGGTCGCAAGTCACAGAGAGTTGGTTCACTTTTATCGTGTACCATGTGTTCTGTGAATAGAGTGCCACGCTAGTTACTCTGGGAGATGCACCCTGGCATCGATCATAATATTTACCCTTAAGAATGACCAATCCAGCTGGAGAGGCATGGCTTAAACATGCAAAAACATGCAATGAGATAAGAGTTTGATAGAAGTTTGAGGCAACAGGATAGAAATCACAGGGAACAATGTTGTCTATTACAATAAAGAGATATTAGAAAATGGCTCAAAAATCACAAAATACTGAGTTCTGTGACCCTCAGAATGATGCCTTTTCGAAAAACAGAATCTATATTTGAATTATATTTCTAAGTCAACATTCACTAGGGTCCATATTCTGCCATTGTTACTTGCATGTAATTTTGGGGTCAAAACTCCCCTCAAATCCCCTCAAATCTTAGAGCTGAGTATTTAAGAGCTTGAAATATATATTATATATTTGTATATTTACATATATTTAAGAGTTTGAAAGTCCATGTCTTCCTCTAAGGGTACTGATCTGTATGAAATATAGTTTTTTCCACAATTATCTTTGTTGCATTATAAACTTTTTGGTTTATCTGGAGCAAATATTTTTACCTTATTGTGCTTTTATTAAGTACTCTTTGGAATAGAAGAGCTCAGAAACTAGAAACTCATTTTCACATTGACATAAGCAACATTTAATTAAGAAGAGCTACCTGTTGTTTAAAAAAATGCATACAAGGCACTCCAAATAGAAATTATTTTCATTTATTAATATTATCATTTTATAAGCATGGATAATCAAGGGTTGATTGTATTTACATCATCTGTATTTATTGAATCGGAAGCCTTGTAGAAAATATGCTAATATTTCTTTAACATTCCATACAAGACTTCCTTGCATGTGAGTTATCTTTTGAAATCGTGTTTCACTACCTGCTACGCTGGCCTCAGAGGATTTCTCCACACTTGCCAAAATTGTTCCCTCAATTGGTCTAAATAATTTATCATGTCATACCAGGATCTGTGCAATTTCTCTACGAGGTTTGCGTGAACAAAGTATTCTAATCTATACTTATTTATGAGAAATGTGAGAGTGACACCCGCTGTCCTGCAGAGAAAAGAGACTTCATCCCCTGGCAGGTAGTCTCTTCATTTAAATAATGCAGGAACTGGTCTAGTTCATTATTTAGTGTCCCTTCCAGTGAATGGCTTGGCTAAAACACAGTGTGAAAGATGATTTCCCTCCACAGCCCATCTTGTCTCCTCGATGTGCCCCAAATGTGTTAATACACAAACAGCGGAGTAGGGCTGAGCTGAGCTGTTCTGTTGTTTCTTCCAAAGATCTAGAACTTTCTAGAAGTCACCAAAACAAAGTCTGAGATTTCAGTGTGCTATTAGAGATTTGCTCGTGCCAAAATGGGGATTCCGAGGATATCCTTTGCTCTACTTTTTCCTTTTTCATATTAAGATTTACATCACCAACAGAGAACCTTTGTTGGCCCCTTACTATAAGCCACTACTACACTGAGTGCTTGACATGTGTTTTCTAATTAAATGAATTCAACTAATTTGGTTATCTCTAAAGTCTTAGGTTCCTTAAAAGATCTGTGGAGTCTTTAATACCAGATTTAGCCCTCCTCTCCCAGAGCATTTACATGTATTCTGTACATTTCCTAACGCTATTTCTTTGCAGAGGGGTCTTTGTGCCGCTAAGGTCACCACAGGGCAATTGAGAACAGATGGATAAGAAAGAAGGATCGAGGGGAAGAAAAGGCAAGGACACCATGGTTTATGATTTGCTTTAAATAAACCGATCAGAAGCCTGCTGCTCACCACCATCTGGGCCCCGCTGGTATCGCTGGAGAACAATCTGTAGAGACTGACAATCCCATTGGGCTTCTGGGGGGCGCTGATGTTGACCACTGCTTGGGTGGCAGAGACCGCATGGAACTTGGGGGCCCTGAGACCTTCCGGGGGCGCGGGCCCAGTTCTACACCGCGTCCAGCTACTGGAGGCTTTTCCTGCTGAATTCACGGCCCAGACCTCCAAAAAGAAATCAGTAAGACCAGTCAAAAGCCAGATAACCTCAGACTGCAGAGAAGTTGGCAACTCAGAGCAACTGAAAACAACAGAATGAGATAAACTTTGATCTTGCAACTTTGTAATTGCAAAGGAGGGCAGGTCCTTCCCGTTTTTAGCCTTTGACCCTGTGAACACAGAGGGGGTCCTATTAGAGTCCCGATTTCTGAACCAAGCTGGCTGATGGCTGATTTAAGCCTAATGAAAAACTACTCATCTCTGTGCGGGGTGTGGAGTGATTTTTGTCAGCTTCTGCAAACTGGATGGATCTGCAGACTCCATAAAACTCAGCAATTCTGAAACCCCGTCCCCACCCAATCTGCATGAAAATTGAATTTTCCTTTCATCAAGAAGGGAATAAACATATGGAAGGAGGTGTAATCTTATTTATCAAGCACCATTTGTATAATTAAACACGAATATCCTAAAAGGTTGCCTTAGGTCATCATTTGCATGAGTAAGTGATTTGTAGAATGTCAGGTACAACAGACAGAGTAGATGGATGTGTGAGTGGATAGGGTTAAATTAGGCCCAATAATAGCCAACTACACAGTGATCAATCAGGATGATAGATCTAAACGGCAATACGAGCAGACTGTCTTGCATGTTTAGGAGTAGGAGTCTTCCTTAGTAAGCTTTCATGTTGTGCAAGTCTGACCTCAGGAAATTTTTCCCTCATTTGGTGTCTTTGTGTATTTATATATGTAAACATACACACACAAATATTACAATATATACGTTATATATAATAATTACAATATATACCATTATATGACATATACATGTTTTATATAATTATATAGGTGTGTGTGTATATATATATATATATATATATATATATATAAATAAATTTGTTCTGAGCTTTTAAAGACAAGTCTGGAAAACCTGTTTGATTCTATAGTACACACGTTCTAGGTGTGCGGTGTTAAAAGAGCATGCGGAATGTTCCAAATACGAGATATTTAGAAAACACTGTAGGAGAATACTTTACAGTGAGAGTTTAGTTTCATTTTTGTTTATTTTGCTTTCGCTTCAATAATAATTTTAAGAGAATAAATAAATATTGGAGAGATTTTCAGTACTTAGGCTAACTTTTATCAGTGTTTCTGTACTTTTTTTTTTTCAGATTTCTTTGTAAAAGTAAAATTTCTGATGTTGAATTGCTCTTGGATTGCTGTCAAATGCAAATCTCCAGCCTCTTGCTGATAGGATTGCCAGAAACTCCGTTTTATTCCCCGGTTTTACTGAGAAATAGTTGACATACATGCCACATTTTAAAAAGAGGTAACTACCTACTTACAAAGCAGAACCTGTTCTTTTCAGAGCTCTGATCCATTTCTCTCATAGTTTGCATAATAACCACTAACATTTGTATAAATTCTATACTCTACAAAGCACTTTAATGTTCGCTGACTTGGTCCTCAGAACACAACCTCGTAAGGTGGCTGGAGAATGTATTATTAGCCCCTTTTACAGATGAGGAAATCAAGGCTCTGAAATGTGACTCTCTTGCTCAAGGTGACAGAAGTCACTAGAGCTGAAACCAGAATTCTACTCGCCAATAAATTTTATTGCTCTTCCCAGTAAACTGTGCTTTTGATTCTGTATGTCATCCATACACATAAATAAGATACTCAGGATCATGAATATTAAATGACTTTTCTATAGACAATTACCTACCTGCAATTCTGGATTAGGTAAAGTCTCTTAGCTTGCAAGGGTAAATAGACATGCCCAGGTTGTCTCAAATGATAGAGGTTTGTTTTGATAGGCCCGGGGAAGTAAGGAGCAGGAAACTGTCTTGGCAATGGGAAAGCTAGGCTCCATGGAAACCAGAGTACAGGGCAGAACACAACTGTAGCTGCTCTTAGCATCCGCTCTGGAATGGCCATGGTCAGTCTTACAACAGGGAGGGTAGCTTACAACAGGAGGTAATTGATGAGGAGGTCAGATTTCAGGGCTGATGAGAGAGTCGTGGACTCCACAGTCTGCTCCAGACTAACCTCTTTTACTGCAAATGTCTTGCGGTGGGGCAAGGGGAGTATTTTTGATTACACGACGAGTAACAAAGATTGAAAGGAAAATGTTCTTGAGAAAGGATGCAAAATAAGGTGCACATATTGATATCCAATTCTTTGCCAAGAGAAGGGCTTTGGCTGGTGATTTAAGGGTATACAGAATTTTAGTGGGGGCCACAAAGGATGGAGAAGAACACAAGGAGGAAAGTGCAACTGGGCCTGACAAAATAAAAATTCAGCAAGTTGCCAATTAATTACGGAGCATCCAATCTATTAAGGCTTTTTAATGCTGCTGTTGGCAGACAGGACTAGACCTCATGCCTTTCTGCGTTACATGGGCAAACGGGGGTGGAGGAGTCCTAGTTCCAAAATGTAATTTAATCCATGGTATTTTAAAATACTTGCATCTCAATAGTGTGGTATTTTGCTATGTATCTCTAGAAATATTCTCTTCTAAAACCTAGGCAATACAGAATTCCCCATCAGTAAGTGGAAATGTATGTAGGATCTAGTGTCTTTTGTCTTTGACAGGAGACCTTCATAATACAGTGCTTTTTTCCTAGTCTTTCTTTTTAGTATTCAATCAATTTGAGATCAAAATAGCATTTATATAAATCAACATGCTTATGCAAAGCAGGAGCAGCCTATTTACATGAGCTCCTCTGAAAATGAAAGCTGTTACAATGAAGAGAAAGCTGTGCTAATGAAGCATTATGGATTTCACAGATCTTGCACCAACAAGGCATTGTCTCTTATACCAAACCACCAGAAGAAAAGTCAAAAAGAAACTGTCACTGATATTCTTTCTTTCTCTCTCTGTCTCTCTCTCTCGAGGTAAAAAGTCCTTTATCCTAAAATCGCTGTAGATTTTTGTCTATGCCCAGCTAAACAAGAGATAAAGGAACTAGGGCTTTCCTGGTGGCTCAGTGGTTAAGAATCTGCCTGCCAATGCCGGGGCCACGGGTTCAAGCCCTGGTCCGGGAAGATCCCACAAGCCGCGGAGCAACTAAGCCCATGCGCCACAACTACTGAGACTACGCTCTAGAGCCCACGAGCCACAACTACTGAAGCCCGCGCGCCTAGAGCCCGTGCTCCGCAACAAGAGAAGCCACCGCAATGAGAAGCCCGTGCACCACAACGAAGAGCAGCCCCTGCTCGCCGCAACTAGAGAAAGCCTGCGCGCAGCAACGAAGACCCAACGCAGCCAAAAAGAATAAATAGAGTAAAACGATAAAATAAAATAAATAAATTTATTTTAAAAAGATAAAGGAACTGAAGTATAGTTCAAGGTTCAGGATAAAAATACTAACAGATTATGCTTATGATTTATTTCTACTGAGAAATAATGGCCCCAAGATTTGGGTCCATCTTTATATGGTAGAGAAAGAAAAAGCAGAGGTCTTGAGTGGGAAAATTTGAGTAATATGCCCTCATCTTTTATTTTTAACGAATCAAGAAATTAAATATCTTGAGAACAGACGTAGAGTTGCCTACTTTGTCTATCTCAATCTATCCTATCTATCTATCTATTTATCTACCTATCTATCTATCTATCTATAACTGACCAGTGAAAGAATAGATCTATTTGTTTTCAATCTAATTTTTGATATCTAACTAGTGACTATTACCATCTTTATGCTGTTTTCCATTAAAAAATAAAATTGTTCTTTTATTTATTCTGCTCCCCTCCCCATCCCCCAGGTCTAATCACTGTATTTTGCTTTATAAAGTTTTAATTACATGAAATGTCAGCATCTGTCACCACGCTGCCCAGATCTCATTGCTGTGGAAACAACGGGCTCAGTTGTTTGTCCTCTGTTGAAAACTACCTCTTAGAAATCTTCCTTCAGAGGAGTCTTTGTCAAAATGTGTTCCTTGGCTACAATCATCAAAATCATCTTGCGTTCTTGTAAGATAATTTATAGTGAAAAGATCTCAGAACCTGCCTTTTTAACAGATTTCCAAGTGATTCTTGTGCCCCGTCTTATTTGAGAAACAGAGAGCTCTTCTCTATAGAACCAGGTACACAAATCTAGGCACCATACAGTTTTTCAATTTCTGTTCATGTGTTGTCTATTTAGAGTTGTACTTTGCATTACTTTTGTCATTACCTTCAGCCATTCAAATAAGCACACAGAATGTATCTGGTTGCATATGTTACAACTGCAATGATCACCACCGAGTTTATTACAGTGGCCACAGTTCCAAGCAGAACCAGAGTTCACTAGCTTTGGAGAACAACCATTTGTTGCCTAGTTTTCACTCCAGGTGCAAATTTCTTGAAACACTGATCTTTCTGGAACTTGTTGGGTCTATTTTTTCCTTACAGCCCAGATGAATATTATTAACTATTCTAAAATGCTCCTAATTCCTTTCACCCAACATTTCTCCTTCTAATTTTATTCCAGAAGGAAAGCAAGAATTTGTGAATGGAAGCATTTGTAATAAATTTTGTGAAAGAGAAAGAGAAGGACCCACAACTCTGCCGAGGATGGGAGAAGGGGAGATGCTTCAGAAATTCTCTTAGAGTGGTGGCCCATTCGGTGCTTATGTTACTGACCTAGTTATGCTTTAGCACAATTTCCACGCTTAACTGTAAAGTAGTTTTCATTTGAATGCATTGTCTCACTCAATGGCTCATAGCTTTCGAAAATAACATTCCCCAGGACTGATATTTTCCAAGTGTAGTCTCACTCCAAAGAGAAACTCTTAATGTACATTTCCACATTTCCAGGGTTTCTCAATGTGTTTTTCCTTTATCATGGAATAAAAAAAGTCCTTAATGGTAAAAATACCTTATGATTCTTTTGGCTGAGGAAATGCTACAGTCTTGATAAGACCAAGAGAACATACCTAGTGATGCTTTCTATACTGTTAGCATCCAGCTAATGTCTATTTGGTCTTGTATTTGCTATCATATTCCATATAAAAATGGATCACAGGAATACCCAAATTCAGCCAGTGATCCTTCACAAAAACCCTCTAATCTGTTGACTCCTAATGTAAGTGACAGTGGCTATCCTTGTCCTTGAAGCAATTTGAGATTTTGCTCTTTTTTCCAGGCTGTTTGTTATGAGTTGTAGTATAACTGCTACTGTCAGAGGATTAATACATGGTGGGATTTTTCAGTTCTCTTCAACTTCTGTGATATTCTAAAACACACTTCCTTGTGGAATAATGATAATGTTTGATGAAACAGAGACATTTCAACAATATTGTTTCATATCAAGCAGCATTAGGGAGGCAACATCATTATAAAAACTGGAGACTGTGAATATATTTTCGTGACGATTCACATCAGAAGTAAACAAAAATCCAACATGAACAGCCGTGCCAGTAATTAATAAGAAGAGTAAATAGGTTGCATGTTAACAGGCAAACAATTAAATTATTTGTTTCTTAGGGGCATGTAATGAGATTGTTATCACACTCCCAGAAGAGAGACAAATAGATATTAAAAAGGTCTTTCCGATACCTGTATTGGCTGAGGCCAACAGCTAATTCAATAGATTCGATCAAAATCACCTCTTCTTTCACTGCTCCTGATTTATGACTTGGGCTGTAGTTAGTCACCACTCACTGCAGTTTGCTCTCCAGCACTCATAAATTATGCCTCATAAATAAAGAGATACAATCAAGGAAATCATATCAATTCATCTACAACCTTGGTGTATATTTTCCCATGGCACTCACGCTAATGTCTTTTTAAAGGGTAGCTTGCCGTGGGTTTTGAATATGTTCGAAGAGCAACGTGCCAATATGGGCTTTGCCAGAACCGTGGTTAAGAGAGACTCGTGGCTAAAAAGAGAAGGCAATAAATCTGAAATGATATGATAACAAGATTTAAAAAAAAAATTTCATGAACACTCCTGTAGGGTGCAGTCATAAAGGAATAACTTGCTGAAAAACTCTGTGTAGCTATCTGTTTAACCATCTACCTATCTGATTTTCTTTCATCATCAAATGGACTTTTTTCAGCATCTCTGTTTGCATGGTGCTTTGCTGGGTCCATTAATAGTTATACTTTTACAGATATGGTCCTTGCGTTCCAGGCTTCTTTCGTCTAAAACACTTTGGATCAGGCAAGATGGAACACGATTTTAATTGAATTCTGGGACCCAGGGGACGAAGGGTACAGCAGAACATTGTGTTCCTTTCTACTGGTGCTTTTGAAATTCAGAGACGTGAAGCTAGTAAAGAGATTACAAGACATTTTCCTTGCTAGAAATGGGTGTCTTCTGTCACTACTGCTGAGCACACAGCCTTGCCCTTTGTGGGTGCTCAATAAATATTAATGGCTCTCTGCTAAAATAGAAGGAGGGGAAAATTGGCTTCAGTATTAGTGGGGAATACTGAAACTAGCTTCCATGCGATGTTCCTAATGATAATGAAAATTTGGAATTTATCATATTCCTTTTTATTGCTTGTGTCTGCTCTTCCTGAGAGAAAATAGGAACCCAGTCCCACCCAGCTCTCATGGAGGATACATAAAAGTAGGTCATGGGTTTATTGAGCACTTATACTTTTATGAGGGTATTACATGTACTAATTTATTTCATCCTCTCAGCAATCCTATGAGGCTGGTATTAGCGTCATCACCAGTTTACACACAGGGAAACAGAGGCACAGAGAAGTTTATGCACCTTGGTATGTGGTAGGGCCAGCCTTCTAATACAGGTATGTGATGTAAATGCCTGAACTCTCTACTTTTTTCTATTGAAGGAGGGTCTGGACACATCTTGTAAGTGTTTGAGATCCTGCCCTAGAGCTGTCATTGACCCCTGCACGGACTGGCTGTTTCTGCAGAGAACAGCCCCAAAGTGAGGTGGTGACAATGACCGCAGACATCACAGCATCCATATCTGCTGCCATGTGTCATGCTTTAAACAATATTGCATGTTATACAGAGGCAAATACTACTCAAATACTTTCCCTACTGTTCCAAACATGTGTAATGCATGTAAATTCCACCGTGTTAACTGAGATCATAACTATACCCTACTAACGTAACACTGGAAACATATTCTTTCCCCACAATTAGTTGCTAGAGTAAGCTAAGCTCGCAATCACCAATCACGATTAACATCTCAAGAAGTGATACTATAGTTAACTAGGTAAGATTATTTATCATCCATACTCACTGAGCCATTCTATGTGCCAGGCACTATTCTATGAGTTGGGGAGACAACAGTGAACAAGGCTGGAGTTAACACCCTGTTAGGGAGAGCCAGCCAATAAACACAAAACAAAAAGGTGATGATACATGCTAGAAAGGAAACAACTTACAGCATATAGCAATGTAGTGGAGAATGGTTGAGTTGTCCAGGAGGTGCTCTCAGGAGGTGACAATCAAGCTGGGATACTAAGGACAAGAAGGAGGCCACCATATGAAGACCTGGGGGAAGAACATTCTAGGCAAAGGGAGGGCAAGTGCAAAAGGCCATGAGGCTGGAGTCTCAAAAAAGTTTGGTGCAGCTGGACTTGGAGAGTAAGGGCCAGAGAGTGACAGGATGATGACAGATGTGGACAAAAGTCAGGCCATGAAAGACCTCACTGAGCCAGAGAGGAGTTTGCATTTCATGGGAGGCCAAGGGAGGGTTCCCCGTAAAGGAGCGACTATCTGATTTACATTGTAGAGGGAAAACTGCATATTGACTAATTCCTATATATTTATAACTTAAATGTGAGTGACACTGTCCTGGCCTTTAAATTAACTTATTTAAAGCTCACAGCAATCCTACTGAAACAGGCTGGGACCTGGGACCCTTTGCTGCAGTGCCTGCATCTGGACAAACGTCTCCTCGAGCTACAAAATACAAAGAAACTATAAGGGGCTAAAAATAACTATGTGCATGCAAGTTTGGGGCAAAATTATGGACAACAAGATACAAGAAGACCAAAAAAAGCCAACTGCCACTTCTGAAGAGCCAGGAGCAAAAGTGGGGGACTGCACATGCCCCCTACACTCAACATCACCAAAGGGGTGGGCAGATCACCTAAGCCACCCTCTGACCCGACCCACGGACACATCCCTCCCCTCACCCCATGTAAGGAACCAGTTCCCCTCTGCCTTGGCGATCAAGCAAGGAAACCTGTTGCTTGTTCTCGCTTCCCTCCTGCTGCAGCAGGGGTCCCAATAAAGCCTTGCCTGAATTTCTTGTCTGGCCTCTGATCAATTTATATTGATTAAGGAGGCTAAGAACCCTGGTCAGTAAAACTACTAAGGTAGGCTTTTTCATTCCTAATTTTACAGGGAAGGAAACTGAGGCTTAGAGAGTAAATTACTGGCTGAGGACACAGAACCAATAAGTCATGCAGCCTAGATTACAACTCGAGTCAGTTTATCTTTGCAGAGTCAGGGGTTCATGCTCCTGATGGGTGTGACTTGAGGACACTGTGCTTCAGCAGAATGAAGACGGGATTTGGCATCAGAACATCTGGACCCAAGTTCTGACTCTACCATTTTCTGATTGGGCACCTCACTGGGTCATTCGGTTTCCTGATTATATGGAAAAAATAATCTCTACCTCACAGGACGATTCTGAGATTTACATGCAATAAAGTTGCTATAAATGTTGAGGAATGCGGCCGGGGTAAGTACATTTATAAATATTTTATTAATATTCTGAAAGCCCCAGAGCTCTACACAAACACAATTTGGAGTAATCGGAGGGTGAATTTAAGAACACAGTCTTTAGAACTTGAATTTCTATGTTCAAATTCGAGTTCTCCTGCTTACCAGCTGCATCCTTGGGTATGTTAACTAACCTCGCAGTGCCTCGGATTTCTAAGGGTAATTATTCAGAATCATCCTTGTCTCAAATGATTATTATGAGTTAATGTATGTAAAATTTTTAACATAGTCTTTAGCACATAGCAAGCACTAAATACATAGCGATGGTTATTATTATATTATTTGTGTGAAAAGTCAGGATATGACCCCTTGGAAGAGAAAGTGACACTAAATAGCAATTCTGTAACTCACTTCTGGGTCCATTTAGCTGTTATGGATCAACAATAGATTTGAAAACCCTCACTGCATTCTGAGGTCAGCCCTCATCTCTCTGTGTCTCTGTCTCTGGGTACTTCTCCACTCTAGAACTCTGAGAGTTAGAATAAATAAAAGCCTGGCTTTTCAGAAATATTGCTGCTCCATCAAAATCTGTTGACTGGGTGGCATCCTTCATTGAACATTATTATTAATTACATTTCTCAAAAGCACCCCAAAGTATGTAAAAAGAAAATGGTGGAGCAATTCAATGGATTCTTCGAAGTGAAGAATTTTGTTTCCAATTTCCATTGAAAATATGCCTTTGGGAGAGAACTGTACAGTTTCCTAGACACTTATAGGCATCTTAGTAATGATCAGATCCATCAACAGACAGATAAATCAATTTACAAGAGAAAGCCTCGACCATCTTCGTAAAGATTTTCATCGACGGCATCTGATTTACCTCAATATGTTAACGTTTTTGTCACCATCTGTAGATTTGATTGCTTCATAGAGACCAAGACATTTATTTGGAATTTAATGGAAATACACCATTAGCCCAAGTACTTAAGTGCAATCCTCCTAAAGCCTTCAGAGTTACTTAGTGTTCTATCAATAATCACAGGGTGGCAAGCCAACGCTTGCCAGGTGATCCTTTAACCCAAAAAGAATTCTACTGGAGAAGGTATTGTCACAACATGGATGAGAAGCAGCGCCAATCTGGGGTACAGGGGATGTGCTGGGTATTCTCTGTTTGTCCCCAGATCCATTCTCGGCCCTTCCCTGCTCCGTTCCCTGCTCCAGCCCTCTAAGCTGGTTCTGCAAACTGCTTTACAAAAGAAGGAGAAAGGTTTTGTTTTCTCCTTCTCTCTCTCTTTGGCATCCTGGTTTGGCAACAGGCTGCGTTCCTTCTCTATGGGCACAGCTTCTAAATGGCAGCCCCACCCCCACTGGCTATGGCATTTACTGGGTTCCGGAAACAGCTTCTTCCTCTTGTCCTTTTAGGTCTAGAGGTGATGGCTTCTGGCTATGGCTAGTCCCAGAATACGTTAATATCCCTTGTTGATTCTCTTAATCCTGCCCATACGTCCATAAAGTCTTTTCATTAAATTCTCTTTAAATGTCCTTTTGAGTATACTGCTTCCTGCTGAGATTCTGACTGCTGGAGGGGAGAACGTTTTGAACCCTTCCAAGGTACCGATAACAGTGTGTAGGCTGAGAGATGCATTTGCTCATAAGGATGGAGAGATTCGGAAGAGCATTTTTTGTGAGACTGCAGAAATAGAGAAATAGTCCCTCCTCGTGTCTCAATGGAATGATTCTCGTCTTTAATATCAAGGAACCACCCATGCTCCTCAAGACCATCTGTCCAGAGAGTGGAATCAGAGTGTCCAGGAGGGTTTGGTGTGGGGACTGGGCTGTCCCTGAAGATGAGGAGTTGTCTGTTTCTCCCTTGGTCTGTCGCGCCATCATTCAGATCTCTGTTCACAGCTTACACTACTATCTGTATGTTTTTACGAATACATTGTTCATGGGTGTGTTTCTTTGTCTTATCAACTAAACGTTAAGTCCCTGAGGGGTAGAGTCCATGGTTTTTAGCCTCTTGCGCCAAACCTAGCAACTAGACATACACTCTGAACTTGGTGGCTGCTTAATAACTACAAGTTATTAAATCCTCAACTTAGAGGATAAAGGGAAAGAAGGAAAACATGCCTCACCCTTTCCGAAGTTTCAGGTGACTTTGGAGAACCTTCATTTTTATGGCTACCTCGCTAAGCAAGAACCATTTGTGAAAAGCCATGAGGGCAGGTTGGAATTCTACATTACCTACATTCACTCGGAGGAAATTTGGTTGCATTGAATGTTTTATGTCCGGCAAACAAGCTTCCAACACAGAGGCAGGAGGACCAATCATGGCTTAAGTGAGTTGGGTCAACAGGAAGGTGAGAAGCAACCCATCTTCAGACGAGTAATTTGTCTCAAAGGCAACGTAGAGATCGCTGACAAAAGGGGCTTAGGAGTAGAGCCCTAGGGGATGCCACGAGGGACAGAAAAAGAACAGACGTGCTCCTGCGTGCCCTCACACACCCACAGGTGGAGATGACCTCCTGTTGCAACAAAAGACCTGATGGCCAAAGAGGACATGGTCCCCGGCCCGAGTGCCAGAATTCAGATTTCCATTCACGAAATGTCCTGATGGCCTTCAGTCTAAGCTGTGGCGCTCAGGCTCTAAGGTGTTAGAAAGCATGCACGGCTTGAGTCAGCCAATATCAATAAATGATTTAAAACCTTGAGCTGTGGGGAGTCGTGGGTAGGAGCAGCTTAGATTGCGTAGGAGAAACTATCCAGACAACAGCCTCCATGTGGGTCAGAAATACATTAGGGAGATTCATCCCCGATTAAATGCAAGCCCAAAGCCAAACAGAAAACATGCTCAATGAATTTTCTCTAAATATGATACCAAAAAACTCTTAGGAAAGGAATGAGCTAAGGGTGATGGCAAGAGAAAACAAGCAATCTGAAGCAAGGTGCCAGTCACAGAAACGTAGAATCAGACTGTCAGAGTTTGAGAGAATCTTATCCGCGGGAACGTGGGCAAGTTATTCTTTTCCTGGGAAGAGAGGAGCAAGGACCAGAAAGGTTGAACTGTCTCATCAAAGGGGCATCACACCTTCAGAGCCAACTGTGCTCTTGGTTAGAGAGGTTTACATTCTAACACTGGGTTAATGACTGTTAGTGACATAAGAATTTTGTTAACCTGGCTCTTTTCCCTCTTGGAAGAAAGCACCTCCTTCTTTTATTTAGTGGGAGGCTGAGGGTAGAGTGGGGAGGCGGCCCTACTGTGTAGCAGGCATCCTGCTGGACACACAACATTTCTTAGTTCTCATCATACACCCTTTTTGTTTAAAGATTTTTTTTTTTGATGTGGACCATTTTTAAAGCCTTCATTGAATTTGTTACAATAGTGCTTCTGTTTTATATTTTGGTTTTTTGGCCACGAGGCATGTGGAATCTTAGCTCCCCGACCAGGGATCGAACCTGCACCCCCTGCACTGGAAGGCGAAGTCTTAACCACTGAACAGCCAGCAAAGTCCCCAATATACCCATTTTTTGATGAGCAAGTGAGGCTATAAGAAATTAAGTATCTTGCCCAAACTGTATGATTTTCACTCAGTTTTTTCATCTGGAAAACAGAATGGTTGTGAGCACCAAATAGGAAAGAACATCAGGATTCTGACGATTTCACAGTAGCATGGCTGCCGTGTGCAGTTGTGGAGGCAGCTCTGGTTTCTGGCTGAAAGTGTTTCCCACATACCCATGAAACCCTGACTGAAGGAGGGGGTCCGATGCCCAGGCCTATTTGATCATGGTCGTTTATTCTCTTGCTCACAGGAACGTACATGGTGCTAGGATGTCAGTAAGAGTCCTGCCCTTGGTTGGTTTATAGATATTGGATGACAGAAGTCCTCTTTCTACTCTGAGGTGGGAGGGTAATAATAATAATACCTGTTATTATTATGCTAGTTGAATAGTTTCTATGTATGAAGTACTGTCCTAAGCATATTCACATATCAACACATTTCATCCCAAAGCAAGCCCTGGAGTACAATGGTGCTCCTATCGACATTTTAAAGACAAGGAAACCAAAGCACAGAGAAGGTTGAAATCTCGCATTGCTCAGGTAGTGATTTTCTCCGACGACTGGAGAGAGTCTGGTATAGAATGAGGCAGCACTATTTACAACAGCCAGAACATGGAAGCAACCAAAATGCCTATCGACAGATGAATGGATAAAGAAGTTATGGTACGCATATACAATGGAATATTACTCAGCCATAGAAAGGAACGAAATTGAGTCATTTGTAGTGACGTGGATGGACCTAGAGTCTGTCATACAGAGTGAAGTAAGTCAGAAAGAGAAAAATAGGGGCTTCCCTGGTGGCGCAGTGGTTGAGAATCTGCCTGCTAATGCAGGGGACATGGGTTCGAGCCCTGGTCTGGGAGGATCCCACATGCTGCGGAGCAACTAGGCCCGTGAGCCACAACTACTGAGCCTGCGCGTCTGGAGCCTGTGCTCCGCAACAAGAGAGGCCGCGATAGTGAGAGGCCCGCACACCGCGATGAAGAGTGGCCCCCGCTTGCCACAACTAGAGAAAGCCCTCGCACAGAAACAGAGACCCAACACAGCAAAAATAAATAAATTAATTAATAAACTCCTACCCCCAACATCTAAAAAAAAAAAAGAAGAAAGAGAAAAATAAATACCGTATATTAACACACATATATGGAATCTAGAAAATGGTACTGATGAACCTAGTGGCAGAGCAGGAATAGAGACGCAGATGAAGAGAATGGACTTGTGGGCATAGGCGGGGAAGGGGAGGATGGGACAAATTGAGAGAGTGGCATTGACATATATACACTACCATATGTAAAACAGGTAGCTAGTGGGAAGCAGCCGCATAGCACAGGGAGATCAGCTCGGTGCTTTGTGACCACCTAGAGGGTTGCGATAGGGAGGGTGGGAGGGAGACGCAAGAGGGAGGGGATATACGTATACATACAGCAGTACACTTTGTTGTACAGCAGAAACAAACACAACACTGTAAAAGCAATTATAATCCAATAAAGATGTAAAAAAAAAAAAAGAAGCCAAATCAAGGCAACCTGAGGTGAAGGAAGGAGAGAAGGAATGAGTCCAACAGTATCAAATCCTGCATCTCAGGCTCCCAGAGGGATTCTTGAGAGAGAAAAAAGTGTTTGCACCTTTTCCTTGGTTTCAAGGAACTTCTTTAGTCCCTTTCCCATACAGGTGAGCAGAAACAATTCTCTTCCGTTTAAGGGAAAGTTGGCTTTCTATCACTTGGAATGAAATAGCCCTGACACCTTCCTGATGATGTAGATCTTCTCAAGGGCCTAAGTGGGACTCTTATTTAGTAAACTAAAAACATTAGGTTCATTATTTATTTACATTTATATTTTATCATATACTTCTAATTCATTCAATAAATTTATTAGTACATAAATAAATTAGGTTTCAGAAACACCGCTATTGATCCTTCCATATATCCATTTTGGTGGTGGATAATGACACGACTATTAGTGTATGAAGCTGGTCTCATATCCTCACTTGCTTTCCTAAAAAAAAGTTTTATCAAAGTACAGTTGATTTCCAATGTCGTGTTCATTTCTGCTGTACCGCCAAGTGACTCAGCTATACATATGTGTTCTTTTTCATATTCTTTTCCATTATGGTTTACCATACAACATTGAACATAGTTCCCTGTGCTAGACAGTAGGACTTTGTTGTTTATATGGTCACTTGCTTCGATACAACGTAAAGCTAAAAACTGTTAGAAAATCAAATCGCTTAGGGTCAGAAAAGATTCTGTGAGATTTTACAAATCATAGATGACCAAGGCCAATCAAGAGAAGCCAATGTTTGATGAGAATTTTTAAAAGCGTATGGTTGTAGATGACCCTCTCTTACGCCCCCAGAATCTAGCCCTGCAGTGAACCACTTCCAGGTGAGGAAAGGCTGAAGGAGGTTAATTTACTCAAGGATCCAGAAATAGGGGGAAAGGACTAGAAGCTGCTGTCTTTTCTGCTTCTCCTTTCTAGCTTGTCGTCCACACTGTTGCAGCCTTTCGTGGGGCTGGCACAGAGAACGTCTCCGCTGTCCCCTCCTGGAGCCGCCACACGGCTGCTTTTGGCAGGAACAGTAAGGACCCACTTGACTGTCTGCCCTCTAACCATTCCTCCATCCTCTCCTGCATAAACCTTCAGACTGAATTGTTCGGGGCCAGCGTTGGTCTGTTGGTAAGTAGCAGGCTGCTGTCCTGGGGAGCTTCCAGAGCAGCAGCCCCAAGATCAGACCCACAGTCGAGTGAGTCATACATGGGGTTTCCTCCAAGGCTGACTTGTCGGGTCTCAGTGGTCCAGTCCCGAGGCCCCAGAAGCCTTCGGAGACTCTGGGTGTGCGTGGGTGCTTAGCGAAAAAAAATCTGTCAAAGTGGGGAAGTTTCAGGAAAACGAATTAAGTCACCGACGGCAGGATTCGATGAAAGGGGGGCCATGGCGGCCCCAGCAAATCCGTGGTGAGTCATCGCCTTCAGCGAGAGTATGAATATGAACGCACAATTACTGAGAACTGCTCAGCGGCCTCAGCTCTCTCCCCACAGGTCAAAACTGAAGCTTCTTATAAAAGCAGACTCACACCCAGGTCCGTCTCTGAAACCTTGCAGAGACTACTGTTTTAATCTGCTTGCTGAACAATTAGAAACTTCCCCACATAGAATTTGGAGCTTTATATCGTATATATTAGTATATCCCAATTTTGAGAGGGTTGATGATAGAAATGAGTACTGTCTGTGAAAAAAGAAGCTCTGCTGGATGTGTATTCTGTAGCACAGCAGGCCTGTAATCTTCATTTAACCGAAAGGTCTATGCATGGGAAGAATTTCATTGAGTAAAGATGCACCTCATTTATGTATGAATCACACATTTATAGGGTTGTTTGAAAATAGGACTTTGGTAAATAAAATTATATCTGAAATTCACAAAAGTTTGTTCTCTGATGAGACCCTGCACTGCATCACTCTGCAAAGCCGGCCCATTCATCCTTGTGAAATACTTTTTTAAAAATTCCAAATTTCTGTGATTTCAATTTCAGATCTTTGCTCGTTTTATGAAAGCTGATCCTTCAGAATCCCAGAATTGTAGAAGCTGTGTTGAAATGGATCAAAACTAGAAAGTTCCTGTTTTAAATGATATTGAGCGTTACTCTTCCAACCAAAATCCAGGCCTCCCAAGTGAGAAACAAAACAAAATGAAACAATGACAACCAAGGCCAAATAAAATCCAGGAGGAAGAGTAAAAGAGATTATTTGATTAATCGAAGACATGAGCTTAGCAGGTAATATATTCTGTCTACCTTTCCAGTTTCATCCAAAACAATAAATACGACTCGGATTCAGGAAAGCCATGGACACACCCGGGTAAACAGGTTGGTCGTCAATTATCATCATGTAAATTAGGCACTTGAGGGGAGCTGGCTTCACTTACTTAGGCAATCAGTTTACGATGGTTTAGGACTGTGACTCTCAACTCTGGCCGTGCATTAGAATCACCTAGGGACCTTTTGAAATGCACTGATGCCTGGATCCACCCCATAAGCAGGACTACAGGCGGATGGGGCCCTGGCATCCAGAATGTTGTTAAAGTTCCCCAGGTGATTCTAATGTGCAGTCAGGGCTGAGAACCCTGATTTAGGAAAGCGGCACCAGAAAATCAGGCTTAAGTAGCATAGCAACATGGCTGTACCCTCCGGGACAGTATTTCTCAAAAAAGTAGGTTGTGGACCATCTAAGCTGCTGGTTAAAAATGCAGATTTCTGGGAATGGCCACTCCACCCCTCTGCATCTGCATTTTGAATGCGCTCTTTGGGCAATCCTTTTGTACTATATACACCGAGAGCTACTACCCTTAGGGCGTTCAATTTTGAGGTATCACTGAAAACTTAGAAGGTGCTTGTAAAATCACACAGCTTCCGCCCACCTTCAAACATGCCGGTTCCCATACTGATGTGTGAGTCATTGTGAGGTGACATCTGCTGGTCCTTGCCTCCAAGATCTTCTGTAGCAAATGATTCTCCCCTCTCTCAGTAAGAATCTCTTTCTCCAGGTATTTCTTGGCCCTCCTGTTCATCTGAATTTATCCACGCCGTATTCTTTTCCCCAGAGCTCTATCATTGGTCATCAGATTGATGAATTAATTTAGACTAGGTGGAACCGAGCAGAAGCCTGCAGGGCCTCCTCACCCCTCCAACTACAAAACCGAGCAGTTAATGGTGAGGACAAGGGAGTCATAGACTCAGTGTCTGATGCACATTCCTGAGTTGTTTTATAGATACTGTAACTGCCACCAGAGGAAAAAAACTAACTGCATGATGACCAGACTGTAGCCATGACATAACTGCTCCATCTTGAGTAGTACTGAGTCTATGGCTAGCACAATTCCAAGAACTGGCCTCAAGACAATGGGATTAACATTATTGCTCATAATAATCTATATCTTTGCAGGTATCAAAATAATTGTAGCTTGCTCTGCCCGTATATGTAAGCAGACAACTAAAATTGTCAGCAAAGAGATGCTACAGACCTATGTTGACATCTTCCACTCTGAGAATACGGTGCCTAAATGTACGGACACCAAGAGGGGAAAGGGGGGTGATGATTTGGGAGATTGGGATTGACATATATACACTACTGATATTATGTATAAAATAGGTAACTAATGAGAACCTACTGTATAGCACAGGGAACTCTACTCAATGCTCTGTGGTGACCTAAATGGGAAGGAAATCCGAAAAAGAGGGGATAAATGTATACATATAGCTGGTTCACTTTGTTATACAGCAGAAGCTAACACAACATTGTAAAGCAACTATACTCCAATCAAAATTAATTAAGAAAAAAAAAAAGAATATGGTGCCTATGTCAGCATGAAAAAGTTACGGAAGATAGACCTCTGCCCCTGATCCCATAGAAATGGAATGATGTCTGACAAGTGGGGATTTGTAAGCAGCTCTTTGCAGGAAACCGCCCTCAGCAAGAAGCCCCTTGTCTTGTCACTTTAGCAAAGCTATATTGTAACTAACTTTTAAACCAGGCGCCCCCCCGTGCTCTACTCATCTCCGGCCCAAGCACACCTTTCAAATCTTTTAATCACACAACACCCGGCCTAACTTGTCTTCCATAGATCAAAGAAGTAGAAATGAAGAATAAGTAACTAACAGATGACCAGATCTCTTCCCTACCTCCCCCTTCAGTAATCTCCCAAACAAACTGTGTGACCAAGATGAGATCTAGAGATGCACAAGCCTGCATGCAGTGGGGGATGAGGAAGACTCTGACCCCTTACGTCAGTGATTAACTGAGATTACTTCTCTGTTTCCCTTTAAAAGCTTTCATGGCCGAGCAGAATCTTCGGAGGTGGTTTTTGGGAGACACTAAGTCCACCATCCCCAGATGGCCAGCATTCTGATTAAAGGCACCTTTCCGTTTTATTTACATTTGTATGTAACTGATTTTGTTAGCCGCCAGCAGCAGGACACCCTCCCCCATTCGATAACGTAGGGGATGTTTGGAAGCTACCTTCAATGATTTAACTCAGAACCGGAAATGAATACAGTGACGTAGGGCCAGGTAGTGGGGTGGGGGAGGGACATCTGACACCCTCCAGGCACACCAGGTGGATGGCTACCTGCCCGACCATGGGTCCTCACCATCCCTCTGCTGAATAGGTTTCCGTCTCTGGGCAGTTTCTCAGTTCTTTGTTTCCATCCCCTACGAATATATGGATTATCTCAAAAACACAATCCTCTGTAGGAGGGTCAAATCACAGATATGGTGGGCGAACCAATGACTCTAGGACAATACAGGTGTTTTCTGAAAAGCAGCCTGCAGATAAAGTAACCCTCAGACAGGTTTGAGAGCAATTCAAATTCATCTCGAAGACAAAATGTTCTTTTGTTAAAGGGAAATCAATTCTTATAGTACATTACTTCCTAAATGACTTCTGGAAGATAACTCAGGATCTATAAAGACTTAGCATTTGCACAGGCTAAATAAATCCAATATTTTAGTTCATTTATTTCAGCATTTAATCTATATTTTTCAAAATATTTCCTGTAAGATCTTGGTTTTGGGGCTGATAGGCTAGATTTTTTTTTTTCCTTTCTGCTCTCTATCCTTCTTATGTTGTAACAACATGGGATTAGCTAGTAAATGCAAATTTGAGATCAGTCTGTTGTGAAAACCAAATTAAGTAATTTCATTTGGGTGATGTGAGAGTATGGAGGAGGAGCCTGACACAGGGCTGATAGTAACAGTTACAAAAGAGACAGCATAGCCTGAAGTCCTTAACTTGTCTCCCCTCTGAAATGTGGGTCCCTTGGTAACTGGCTGTCCTTAGCTTCTGGGGAGCGTATGGCTGTTAGCATCACTGATGCCATATTGGGTTCGTACGTTTCCTCCTGGCCTTCCACTGACCCTAAGCAGGACTGAACTGTGCAGTGAATCAGTTCTCTGCCTCAAGGGCTTTGTGGTTAGTAGATATTCTTTAATAATCATCAGAACCAGGTGGCCTCGATGCTCTGTTAGTCCCCAAACAACGATGAAGACCTTCGCTGACATGTTCCCAGTACCCATAACTAGTTACCGATTCATAAATCTTGACCTAGGAATGCACGTCCTGTTTCCAAGCACGTACCCCCTACCCTAGGTTAACTATAGAACTGTCCCATTGGTCCCTTGACGGTGCAGCGTGCAGCTGCCAGTGTTTCTGGATTACTGTCCGCTCAATCCCACCCTGTGTGTAAGTATAATAAACTGATCCATTGATTATATGGAGCTGCTTGCCTCAATTTTTGGTCTCAAGATACCTTCTCATTCTGGTGGGCACTTTTCATTCTCTCCATCCTCCAACAGTAAGAAAACTGACAGAGCTAAGACACATGCTTGGAGTTTACCATTCCCTAGAAAACTTAGGTAAGACTTTACAGATGATATGGCCAATTGTTTAACCCAATGACACGGTATGATGCCAAAGAAGCTACAATCACTGGTTTGCTTTCAGTATCCACAGGTCACTTAGTTTTGTCTAGTTAGAGGTCAAATATTTCATGCTGATTCCATCCAGCTCTCTTACAAAGGTGCACTTTTATTCATAAAGGGAACTAGATAATTGAGAATAGAAGGGTCTTTGATAACTGGATACTTTTCTGTAAAGATAATGATAAAGAACAAAAGGATGGCCACATAGGTTCTGGCTGTTTCTAACAGTATTCCTTCTCCAACTGTGGCATCCATAGATATTTTGTTTCTTCATGACATAAGCCACAATCCTTACCCTAAACCCTTGGGACCTGAAGTGTTTTTAAATACTTTTTTATTTTTTCAGATTTGGGAAAGTTAATAAAATGCATATACTGTATATTTTGTAATATCCGCGGAATGCCCTTGTAATAGAATACAATACTTCTGTAGCAAAATATATAACTATTCTTATTAAATGAGATAAATAAATGCTGTAAATAGTCTGGTTTGTTTAGATTGGGTTTTGCTGCTGAATGAGTTGTACCGAACCTAGATAAAAACTTGTTTTGGGGAATTCCCTGGCGGTCCAGTGGTTAGGATGCGGCGCTTTCACTGCCGTGGGCTTGGGTTCGATCCATGGTCGGGGAACTAAGATCCCACAAGCCGCGCAGCTTGGCCGAGAACAAAAAGAGAGAAAGAAAACCCAACAACTTCTTTTAAAGAGATTTTTAGATTTGGAATTGCAAACAAGGGATTATGGGTTTATATCTATGTATTTCTCCAAACCATTCAAGAATCCATTTATATTTTCAATTCTTACTGACTTCATTGGGAAATTTGTCCTGACCGTTATTGGCCTAAAACATATTCCTTTCACATTTAAACTGTTACTTCTAATCACTGTCCTCGTTGATTTGCTCGCCATATTCCTGGTGACTTGGTGATCTTATTATTTCCGGTTATGGTAAGCTTTTCAAGGTTCCGTTTCCTCTTCTAGAAAATTGCACTTGGTCTTGTGCCTGGCACGTGGTGCTTGCATCATTCAGGAACTACCCTTTGAAACTGCAAGCAAGAGAAGCTGGTCCTGACTTAAGCAAAAGGGAATTTATTGGGGGTGCAGTCAGCCCTCCTTCTCCATGACTTCTGTATCTGTGGATTCAACCAACTGTGGATCAAAAATATTTGAAAAAAGGATCCCAGAAAGTTCCAAAAAGCAAAACTTGAATTTGCCGCATGCCTGCAACTACTGACATAGCGTTTACATTGTATTTACAGCTATTTACGTGGCACTTACATTGTATTAGGTACTATAAATAATCTAGAGATGAATTAAAGTATAGGGGAGGATGTGCGTAGGTTATATGCAAATACTATACCATTTTATACAAGATACTTGAGCATCTGAGGATTTTGGTATCTGCAGGGGTCCTGGAAACAACCCCCTTTGGATACCGAGGGACAACTATATAGGTAATTAAAAGAACAGTTGAAGAACCAGGCTTGGAAATGGTGAGGATAAGAAAAGCTTTTGGGGCTTCCCTGGTGGCGCAGTAGTTGCGCGTCCACCTGCCGATGCAGGGGACGTGGGTTCGCGCCCCGGTCTGGGAAGATCCCACATGCGGCGGAGCGGCTGGGCCCGTGAGCCATGGCCGCTGAGCCTGCCCGTCCGGAGCCTGTGCTCCGCAACGGGAGAGGCCACAACAGTGAGAGGCGAAAAAAAAAAAAGAAAGAAAAGTTTTGGGATTGATGTTAGAGATATTTTATCAGGACTTAGCTCCACCTTTTAAAATTCTGAGTCACTTTGCTGAAGATCAGGCCCCAGGCAAGTCTGAGGGGCAGAGCAGCGCTCGGGTGCCCAACACTTGGCTAGGTGACAGCCTGACACATTGACTGACACTCCCACCAAGACTGAGCTCGGGGTGGAGGACTCATTCCCCACAGGAACTGGAGCTACTTGTTACAAGAAAACTGCAAATACACCCAGATGGCAAAGCAAAACGAACCGAACGGAAGCCTTCCATTGATTTCAAAATACCTTCAGAATAGTGTTCTTAATTCCTGACTTTTTAGGGATATGCAAAGTCCTCTTTTGTAGGCTGTCCTCCTACAAAACTGACCTCATCTCCGTGCACAGGTTAGTTGTTTTCGTCTAGACTTTTCTCAGCAGTCTATGTCTGTTTTTTGAGCACAGGGGCTGGAGATGCTGGCCCATTAGATTTTATTTTCTCTCGGTACAATTCCTGAGTTCTTTTCAAAGTGATCTTTTCACAAGGAGTATTTCCAGCCAAGGCAACACTGACAGAGAGAAGCTTAATGGTAGAAACCACTTCATTCATAAGAAATGCAAATACTTCACCAGAAATCTGCATAGGAATAACAAGCCTATATCACACGGATCAAGAACCAAGAAAATGAAGAAGGCAAATGAATACGGCCTTTCCTCCCTCATTTACTGCTTAAATTTTTTTTAAAAAGAATATTATTAAACTACATAAGTCCCATGTTTCTTTAAGTGGCTTTTTAGATTGCAAGCAACTTTTTTCCAGACAGGCGCTGATGTGTACCCACACCCATCTCAGTGTGAGTTGTTGGTAACACACATTTCTTACCTGGTATTCATACTCTGTGAAAGGCAATAGTTCCATGTCCATAAAAGAGCTTGAGCTTCCATTATAGGTTAGCACTGGGTTTGATTTTCCAGGCTGAGTTGCTATTTGTCTTCTGTACAATTCATAATATAAAACTTGTCCATTTGGCTGGAGTGGTCCTGTCCACAGAAGGGAAACCATGGGCTGGAACCCCCCTGGAGCCATCTGTACCTCTAGATGTGGAGGCGGTTGCTTCCGAGGTGCAACCTCAGGGGTCTGTATGGATGTCCAGTCACCTGATGCACATCCCAGCCTGGTGCAGGCTTGAATTCGAACTTCATACCTTCAGGACACAAGGCAGAAATGACCCATTATTGGCAAAATCGATTTTCGTGGGAAGAATCTTTAAAAGACCAAGTGTTCTCTGAAAAAAAGACAGGCACGTTTATATTTATTCTTACCTACAACGAACCCTTTCCAAGGACAACAAAGTCATGTTTCCACGGAAATTTCAGAACATTTTCAAGCCTCCTGGCTTTCCAAACTAAAGAAAGATGCTCACCTGTCTGGAAAGGGTGGGCACGATTCTTCCCTAAACAGGAATGTATAGAAGCAATACACTTTCAAGATGCTCTCCAGCAGGAAAATTCTGGTACGCTGTAGAGTTCCTTAACACAGCGAGGGAGAACACAGATCCTGGGAGTTTGAACGAGTTTTCAGCAGCCCTGAGCTCCTCCTCTCTCTGCAGCTGGAGCTAAATGATTCCCCAGGACCGTTTCCAGGTCAGGAAGGAACGTCATGGAGTCAAGGTCTCCGTGGTAATAAATCCCCTCACCTGATACCTGACATCTTAAAACAGGCTCCCTTACACCACATGGGGAACTTCTGGGGCCAAAGTTAACCCAGCTACACACCAGATTATCAATCATGGAGACACCTTATCACCATCCAGTTAAACTCAACCAATCAATTATGTTTTGCTTCATAGCGGGTCTCCTGCCACTGGGAAAGGTCTATTTACATAACAGGGACTTTTCCCTTCCAACAAAAGGGGCTTTTGTTAGTCTTAAGTGCCTATGGCTGCAAATAAGTGCTTTCCCCCTCTTTTCCATGCCCCTAATTTTTATGATTTTATGACACCCCTAATTTCCCCTCAAGCCCCAGCCACCTCCCTTTCTCCCTTTATTTCTTTTGCTTCCAGCCTTTTCCCTCCTCTACTTTCTGCTTTCTCTCTTCCAGATAATCACCGCTTTCTACTCACTTCCTCGCTTTCTTTCTGTTCCCCTTCCCCTCTTCTTAATTACACCTCTCTCTCCCTTTGGGGAGTCTCCCAGTCCCCTTTTCTGCTCTCCTTCCCTCCCTCTCCTCCCACGCCTATTTTCACCATGATGGGCTGCCAGTTAATTGGTGAACAGATCCACAGCTGTGAATGGCAGATCTGCCTTCTAAGCGATTCTGAGAACTCAGTTTTGATTTTCCACGTCTGGATTATTTATTTTCTGGATTATCGCTGGTGGTTTTAAAATTCTGGGTCAGATTCCTCCTGCTTCTTGGGGTATGTTCAGGATCCTTCCTCCTACGGACCATCGGGGGGTACCCCAAGGAGGACACACTAATTTGCAGTATTCAGTAAACATTAATCTGCTGGAAAAACCCCAAACGACATGAATCCCAACTTCATATAGAAGTCATATTCTGGCTGTATTTTTGTGTGTGTGATTTGATGTTTTTATTGTTTACACTCTCTATAAAGTTATTATAAAACATTGGCTATATTCCCTGTGCTGTACATTACATCTACATACCTTATTTATTTTATACCCAGTAGTTTGTATGTCTTAATCCCCCTCACCTGTCTTGACCTTCCCTCCTCCTCTCCTCACTGGTAACACTAATTTATTCTCTGTATCTGTCGGTTTCTCTTTCGTTATATCCATTCATTTGTTTTATTTTTCAAATTCCACATATAAGTGAATACATACAGTATTTGTCTTTCTCTGACTTATTTCACTAAGCAAAATACCCTCCGGGTCTACTCATATTGTTGAAAATGACAAAATTTTCATTCTTATTTATGGCTGAGTAATATTCCGTTGATATTCTAAGTCATTAATGTCACTTACATCTTCGATGAGAGTGGACAGTGAAGGGCCATCTCTCATTGCCTTAAATTCCATGGCTAGGTTTCTCAGAAAAATCAGACTTTCTTTTTTCAGCCTGGGAGAAGTACCCCTCTCACATCCAGAAACTTTCTTTTTCCCTAGAAATCTTTCTGAGTAAGAGTTTCGGAGGGGAGCAAGCTGATATGATCTTTAAAATGTGCAAGTACCAGCCAGGTAAAGAGGAAGCCGGGATAAAATGTACAGCTCTGCAGCTAACAGGGGTCTTTTTTATGCCCTGCATCAGAGTAAGATAAAAGCCAACGCACAGAGCATGTAGATTAGCTATGGAAGATACTCGAGGAAGTTTTAATTACTGTTTAATATTTAATGCAACCCTAAATAATTGTCACTAGGAGATGCATAAGACTGCGAATGTTTCATTTCAGCAGCACTATGTATCAGAGATAATTATAGGAGAGATCTAATCTACACATCAGTACTTTACAATAACAGATGAACTTTATCAATGGTAGCTGGTAAGCAACACTCAGCCTTTAATTCTTTTAAAGTGGTTCTGGTCATTTTACTAAATTTTAAGAGTAAAATGTCCTTTATTACTCTTCTCTCTGGGGATGTATGTTAGTTAAAATGCGATGGGGGAAAAAGCCAAGCAATTCTTTAAGGTATGGGAAGAGGGCTGGTGGTCAGATTCTTTTGTGTGGAAAGCAACACACACCCTTGCTCATCAGAGAGCTCAGAGGGGACCACTAGGAAAACAGGAGACGGCAAAGTGGAGCCGTCCCAAGAAACCATGAGATCGGAGCTGACTGGAGGGCTGGGGAAATAGTCAGAGGAGCCGCCTTACTCCTGGAAGACGCGCTGGGTTCAATAAGGAGGGCTGGCCCCAGAACAAATTTTGGATCAGTCCGACTCTGGCTGGCAATAGCTCTCGATGACGGCCCCTTTTTTCATTCTTTAAAATAATACTCCTTTCCCTCACAGCTCAGTTCAGATAACCGCACTGGGGTTCTCAGAACTGACCAGGGGCTGGCATGTTTCCAGGAGGGACCAGACTCAGGGAAGCGGCCCTATCTCTCCACTACTTGGTTCCAGACATTGTGATGAAATGCAAACATTTCTAAAAAAACTGACTCTCAAAATGTCACCCGCAAGCATTTTGCTCTCCAGAAGAAATCAAGCAGGTCTGGGCTGGATAAGGATGTAGTTAGTCCACTGGGATGGTTAAATGGATGGGGCTCGGGCATGTCACACCTCTTGCTGTTAGAGTCCTCACTGGGACTGACCGAGGGCTCACGCGATAGAAAGGGGCGGGGCAGTGGCTTGTTCTCAGGAAACCCAGAGTCAGTTACCTACCTGTGAAATGGCTTCAGCTGGTTTACTATGAATGACCGTGTACCGAAAGAATTATGAGTTGTGTTTATGTGTACGACTTTTGTTTCCCTTTCAAATGGCTCACGGACGAAGAGGGTGTAGTTGATGATATGACCGTTTGTCCTTACTGGAGGGTCCCAGCTCACTAAGATCTCCTGAGGGCCCTTGGCCAGCAATTTTGGAGGCTCCATCCCTGAAGGCGCTGAGGGGCTGGTTCGATCTTTGACAAGTGGACTCAAAACACCCCCTTGGCTGTTGTTGGCCATCACTGTGTAGCCATACTCCACACCTGGGGCGAGAGTAAAATCATGATAGCGAGTTTCCAGGCCGGTATAGACAATGGTTCCATCCCTCCTAAGTTCATAGCTTCTGATCTGGCCATTTGGGGTTCCTGGCGGTTTCCAGGTGATTTCTATGGATTCTGAGCCCGTGACTTGTAGTTTTGGAGGGTCCATGTTTTGTGGCGGGGCCTCCATTGTCCAGGC
This sequence comes from Physeter macrocephalus, assembly GCF_002837175.3. NCBI lineage: Eukaryota > Metazoa > Chordata > Mammalia > Artiodactyla > Physeteridae > Physeter > Physeter macrocephalus. The sequence continues at coordinate 14,648,937 of NC_041217.1, forward strand.
AGACTCTGCAACACTTGCTGTGCAACCTCCATTGGTGCAGGCCACTAGGGAGAGATTATACTGCGTGGAAGGCTGCAGGTGGGAAACCAACAGGGACAGGTTCTGCCCAGCGGGGTACTCCTTACCATCCAATCTGAGTAAATACTGAGTGATCTCTCCATTTTGAATTGATGGCGGTGACCAAGATACATTTATTTGAGTGGCACTGATGGTCCAAAGAGCTGGAGGGCTGACCCCTGCAGGGGCAGCCTCAAGGGTTGTGATGCTGGTAGGTGTGCTGGTGGAACAGCCCTCACTGGTGCAGGCTGTGACTACATACCTGTACGTGGAAAAAGGAAGCAGCGCTTCATCAGTATAATTGAAAGTCACAGCATCAAAGCTGAAAGGATAGAGCACTTCGTTCCTTTGAAGCCTATAGGACTGGATAATGCCATTAGGCTGTGCTGGCGGGATCCAGGAAATCATCACTTTGGGGGGGTTCACAGCTACCTGGGCTATCTCAGGTGGAGAGAGGCCTTCTGGAAGTGCTTGCCTGGTCCTTACCACACTCCAAGAGCTGCAGGTATGGCCTGCTGAATTCCAAGTGTGGATTTTATATTCACACTGCATCCATGGCTGCAGACCTGTGTCATTATACATAAATGTATTCCTTTCAGTATTATATTCTGTGAAAACAATTTTCTCATCGTCCTGGACTGTCTGATTCCCCCAAGCTTTTCCCTTGAAGCATCTGCGAATCACTTCATAGCGAATTATCTTTCCATTTGGGTTAACGGGCTCTGACCAGCTCAGCTCAACGCTGGTGGACCCCACAGACTGGATGGTGGGAGCCAGCTGAGACTGGGGTGCGGCTTCTTCTGTCCACAGAGGCTGGGGCGCTGAGTGTGCACAGCCCGCGCTGGTGCAGGCCTCCAGCGTCAGCGTGTAGCGTGTGAAGGGGTCCAGGCGGCGGAAGAGAAATTGACGATTCAGGCCAGCGTACTCCAGGACACCATCACTGAAGACATTGTAGGTCTGCAGGAAGATGGGAAACAAAGCCTATGATTTCTTGGTGTCACTATTTCGTCCCTTTTAACCCCTTCTGCCCCCTATTCCTCACCTTGATGATCCTAACCCAGAAGAAGCATTCTCATATGAATTTGGGGAATGTGATCTTTGCTTTTGCTTTTTTTAAGGTTGGATATCATGTAAACATACATCTAAAAGCTAAGAGTTACTGAAATTAATTCGTTGACTTAAAGAGTGCTCACGGGGTTTCCTCCCATTTTTATTTTTTAGAAGTGGGGGATAGTATTCAAATTCCCTATTTTATAAAAATTAAGTGCTTCTGATTTCACCCTGAGTAGGCTAAATAGGGCCTATCTGCACGGTCTATTGCCACAGCATTTACTGGGTAATGGAATTATAATGCTTAGTCATTTGTACCAGGGTGCCAGGGCGGAAGATGTGTGAGTGTCGGGTGTGGGCACACATGCATGTACGTAGGTACATATATATGTTACACACGTATACAAAAACATAGGTACAAACTGATGACCAGAAAATGGAAAAACCACCCTGTTTTCTCTTACCACTTATAGAAGAAAAGATGGCTTCTTTGGAGCAAAGTATTCTTTTGCTCCAGGGAAAACCATCCGAATGTTCATGACACAAACGTAGAGCAAGTTTCCAACTCATATTATTCATTGTTCTTTGGGGAAGATGAGAAGTAACTTAACTTGAATGTAGATGTTTTTGAATGACGGTTGCCCATCTTTTCATGCTTCAGTGTACCCGAGAGACAGGAGACCTTCCTGTACATGGTCGTGACCCTATGATTATGTCTCTTAAGATGAGATGGACAAATACCAGGGTCCCCTGAGAGGCAAATCTTCCCACAGGTTGTTCCTGGATTGTTGATACACTTTAATGTTATTTAAGATTAAATAGCCTAGATCTGGAAATCTATTTATGTTGGACTACTGTATTTTGGTGTGATTTTCTTGTTGGGGGTCTCAGGGCAAGATCATACCCCTGAGGGAAGGGGAATAGAGTATTTTCTGAAGACAGCTTAGATTCCACAATCAATTTGAAAGTCTCTATGACTCTCTGTCCCTTCTCCCATATTCACCTGGCAAATCTCTAACTAGTGTTAAATTCAGCTCTCCCTCTGGACCTTAGCTTCTAACTGGGTTTGGAGAAAAACTCTCAAATATATTGACTGGTCTCACTTTAAATTTCTTACCATAACTTTTAAATAGATGATTACCAACTGTAAAACCATATGTTTGCTCTCTCATTTTCCAAAGTACGAAATATCTTCTCCTTTCCCCACTAACGGCCAATACCCCCTTCTCTCCCTCACAGGTGGTTGTTGACATAACCACATATTTGACTGAGGAAAGTAGAGGCAGTCAGACAGGAATGTTCTCATGTTATAGATTATCACTGCCATGTGCATGTGCATCTAGACGTACCCTGTTTGCCTCCCTTCCTTTTCCTATGGATGAAGTACCTCTGCCCCCACTGAAGTCCACCTGAGCTCTGGATCCTGTCCTCTCCTCCTTGCTACAGATTTCACTCTTGCAATTATTCTTGTTATCTCTTGCTTCACTGATTTATCTCCCTCTACTGGGTTATTTCCATTAGCATTTAAATGTACTCTAGGATCTTTCACTGATTTTTGAATAAAACTTCTTGACACCATAGTCTTCTGGCTCCTGCCCTATTTCTCTGATTTTCTTTCCATCTATACTTCTTCGAAGAGTTGCTACCCTATTCCCTCAAACCATCCCGACCAGGTTTCCCATTTCAACACTTGATTTTCTTGTGAAGATCACAGTGACCTCCTGGTTTCCAAATACAGGGTCACATCTCTGCTCTCATGTTACTGGATCTCTCAACACCATTGGCACATTTTCTGTTCCCTTCTGGGACATCCCTCCCATCTACTTTTCCTTCTACCTCATGTGCCTTGACAGCTCCTCTCCATACTCTTGACCTCTAAATATTTGTATTCCCCAGGGCTTGATCTCAGGCTCTCTTCATCTCTAGTTATATTCTCTCCATAGGTGATGTCCTCCAGGCCCATGGGTTTGAATACTACTCATCTGCTAATGAATTCCAAATACATATATCTTCATGAAGAACTCTCTTGAGTGTTCTAGACTTGTACTTCCAACTACCTACTTATCCCCTCAAACCTGTACATCTTCCAGCCTTCCCTTCCCAGTCAATGACTCAAGGCCAAAGTCCAGAAGTCATTCTGAAGTACTACTTTTCCTTCATGTATCACATTCAGTCCATTAACAAATCTTGTCATCTCTACCTTCTGGATACATCCCTAATCCACTCACATTTCTCGACCTTCTCAACTCCCACTCTAATTCAAGCCACAGTCAATTCTACCCTGACTTCTTTAACAGATTCCAAACTCCACTGGTCTCCTTATAGCCCATTTTCTACATAGGAGCCAGAGTGATTTGGAAAAACATAAATTTGATTGTGCTATTCCTTTGCCTAAACCCTTCTGTAGTTTTTCATCATACTCAGAATAAATCCCAAGCTCCTGACCACAGCCCACAAGGTTGAGCACGACCCACCTTTTACCAATCCCTTGACTCTCTTCTAGTATCATCTTCCCTCCCCAACCCTCCCAAGCTTCAACCACACTGGCTTGCTTCCCTTGATGTGAAGAAACCAAGTTCATCCCTGGCTTCAGGCCTTGCATTAGCTGTTCACTTTGTCCGAACATTTTGCTCTCGTATCTTCACATGACTGACTCTGTCTTGTCATTCAGGGCTCAGCTCAAATGTCAACTCAATTCAAATGATCATCCATGCTAAAATAGCCCAAGCAGGCATAATTACATTATTCTGTTTAATTTTCTTTATAGCGTTCACCACTCTCTGAAATTCTTGGTTTGTGTGCTCGCTTTTTGTTTGTCTCTCTGTAGCCCCACTGTTCATGAATTCACACACACACACACACACAAGGTCTGTGACAGCAGGGACCTTGCCTGTCTTGTTCACTCCTGAATAATTGCCTGGCACTTAGTAGAAGCCTAAATATTTGGTGAAACACAAATGCACGTAAAAGGAGTAGATATTTCTATTGTCAATCATTCCAGGAAGAGGCAGACACTGGGATGGGAAATAAACACTCACAAGGAGGGGTGCTTTGATGGGTGTGAAGGAGATACTCTTTTCTCTGATGGGAACCTTAGGGCTGAGGCTTGGATTTTAAGGCCATGGCTCCTAAGGCTCAGGCCTCCTGTCCTAGAGTAGGCAAAGTCTGGCTCGGTCACATGTCAGGGGCTGGTAGAAAGCAGCTTGCTTCTGCCACTTGTAGCGTACCTGGAGGTGGGCAGAGAGGTGACCACCGTACCAGGCAGTGAGGCAGCCTACAGGGAGGCCCAGGAGGATGGGCCTGGGCCTGTGAGCTCTAGTTACAGATCTAAGTCACTGGTGTCGGTAATTTCCTGCCAGCATCCCACTATGGGGTTTTCAGGGAAGGTTTATCAAAAGTCACAGCTTAGTCTTAGAAGTTCTATGTGGAATTAGTGGGGGAGTCTTTGCCACCTTGAGAGGGAGTGGTAAAGGAGAGGCAGAGCGTCTACAGCATCTGCAGGGTGGGGGAGTTCTGCAGTCCCAGCCTGCACGAGGCGATTGATGAGGGCCTGAGTGGTGGTCCAGGGCCAGAGGAGACTAGAGGCAGAGGCAGTAATAGATGGACAGCTGAGTTGCCAGCAGCCTTGGAGAAGAACATCAGAAGGGTGAAGATGCTGCCTCTTATGTGGGTGATGGTTCAAAGCATCAAAATGTGGATGATAATGGAAACCTTATTTGGGCGCTCACAGACTGGTGAAGCTGGGGTTAGATGTGACATTAATAAGACTGCTTCTCATGGCTACATAGGGACATCGTGGACTTAGCAGACCTTTGGGGCTTCCTGTTCCCTGCTGAGCTCTGCTCAAAGTGCAAATTAGGCAAAGCTTAAGCAAAGACCTGGGCAGGACAATTCAGGAGGCGATAGGACTATGGTCATTTAGAACTCCGTTTTGGTGTGACTTCCTGGCTTCAAATCCCAATTCGATTGTCCCAATGTTATTTAGCCTCGGACAGTGATTTAGCCTTTATGTGCCCCGTGAGGCTTAGTGGTACCTACAGAGTAGGGCTGATGTGCGGATTAAATGAGATAATCCATAGAGAGCACTTAGACAGCGTTGGGTTCATAGGAAGCGTAACACGTGTGAGCTAGTTTTCTCTGATCTGTGATTAAGCGCCTGGAGGAACTATCAGGAAGAATTAACCCGACTGTGAAGGGAGTTTTCCCACAGTGACCTGATGGCATGT
>NC_041217.1:14655222-14683472 GCF_002837175.3 Physeter macrocephalus
CACGTGCCGCGGAGCGGCTGGGCCCGTGAGCCATGGCCGCTGAGCCTGCGCGTCCGGAGCCTGTGCTCCGCAACGGGAGAGGCCACAACAAGGAGAGGCCCGCGTACCGAAAAACAAAACAAAAACAAAAAAAAACCCCGACACTATTTTTTACAAAAGACTCTCCGCATCTCCCCCCTCTCTCATTCTCTTGGTGTGTATTTACATTTTACAAAGACAATAAAACAAACACAAAAAAACAACAATAAACCAACTGAACTATAAATGCACAAGCACCCTGAAAGCAGTCTACTATTAATATCAATGTGAGAATATTCTCATTTGTTAAAAACACCCTAACTAAAACTCTGAAATTTACCAAAAGTAATTGTTAGCTAGGCTTTGAGTATTTGGTCTTTGTTAATTTAAAAGAAAAAAAAATGAGGGCTAACGTAATTAGTTTCTTTCCTGCTTGGACAGCAGCATTAACCATATTTTGCATAATTAAATTGGACCTAAGAATCCTAATGTTTTGAAAGAGCCCAGGGTGCCCTTTCTACATCTGGGCTGGATGGAAGTGTCTGTTTACAGATAGGAATTATGTCTGCAAGTGGACCAGTAATGTGTGTATAGGTAAGCACACACACACACAGACACTTTCTGCTGTGTACCATACCCACTGGATGTGAATAATCACGAAGAAGTTTTTACTGGTTTAATAGGATATATACACTTAATGGTATGTGAGGTCAGCTTTGGTTTATTTGACGCTTAAATGTGACAGATAGTCTTCAATTGTCCTTTTCTTGGTAGGCACAGGAAGAGGAATATGAGATGAAGAAGAGGAAGTTATTTCTGAGAGTAGGTACCCGAAAGCACCAGACCAAGTTATGTGTATGGAAATTCTTTTTAATTTGAGGGCATCCAAATCTCATTTTGAATAAAATCTAAAACCAGGTGGCAAAAATCCAACTGAACCACTTTCCAAAAATACTGGTTAGACAAAATCAAAACACACCGTAGAAATAATTTTGGACACCATTTCCCCACATTCTTGGTTATAAGTTTTATAAGTTTCTATTAGTTAATGTTTCTTATTATGTGTTAAACACAAGCAGAGGAAGTATAATTTCCTTTACTTATCAAAAACTTGTAAAGTCAATTTTCCTGTTTCAGTAAGGTCCTATTATGATATTACATGCTGAACTCTTGAAATCTTTTAATATTTAAACATTTGCTAAGCGACCAGACTCTGAAAAAAGTTTTACAGAAATACCATTTTCTCTTTTTTAAAATATTAAAAGTTAGGTCATAAATATTTAAAACTTATTTCTCCAACAACATTGGATTGGTCTTTTAGATAAATATAGCACAGAAGTAGAATGACCATAGTGAATATTAAAGCTGAATATGCTACAAGTCCCGATTACAAACATTCTTTTCTGATAAATGATTCCTTTTCTGTGGAAATAGGGCAAACATGGGCAAGATTAATAATGCAAAAAAGAACAATTCTTTGTTCAGAATATTCAGTAATAGATGCCCAAAAAGCATCAGCTCCAAAGCAAATAGTAATCACCTCTAACAGATTATATATAAAAAAAAGGTAGGCTGCTGGGGGACATTTAGAGATAGATTTTGTCATAAGAAACACGAAAAGCATGTGGGCTATAAAGCAAAAACATATGTATATTGTCAATAGCAGCACCTGCTCAATTACAGTTTATTTCAGAGCTGAGAATTCCATTCAGCCCCTAGATGGCAATACTATCAAGCACTTTCGGTACCACGAGTGCTCAATGATTAACAACTGACATTCAGTCATCCAACACACTCCAGGCAACCATTTAAAAAATAACAAAACTGATTTCATTATAGATTCTTTTAATAAACATTTATAGCCAGATCCTTGAAAGCAGAAGTATTGAAAATGCTCTGGCTTCAAAACCTCCACCAACTAATGTGGAAATATGACCTGCAGGTCTCAAGTTGAAGTTCCATGCATGCCTGACACAGAAATGTTTACATGTAGACTCCTACAAAAGGTGATTACAACAGTTGTTTTGCTTAATTTGGTCTCTATATCTTCTTAAAAAATAGAAATAATCACATATCATAAATGTACAGGAAACGTGAAGGAGAATTTTTATATCATAAATTTATACTGAGACAAGTTCCCATATTATGTCAACTTGTTACTTCTGCAAAACTACAACACACACACACACATGCTTTAAATAAACCTCAGTGATAGCCATACTTTTTGTCAATATTTAGTTAAGTCCATATAAAAAATAAAGAAAACTTCAAAATGGCAAGACAATCCCTAACGGATTTATTCTTTGACATTTTAGGAAATCCTTTATATTATTCTTCCCTGAATGGATTTCTAACCCCAGAGTTCACTATTTTAGAATCCAAGTGTAAAATCTGGGCACAGTTCACTCTATGGGTGAGGTTGAGTCTTGTTTGTTTACTCAGTCACTTGTGATTTTCCTTAAATTCAGAATATTTGCTCGAGCACTGTTGACCTTACATGATTTGGATTCCATTCCTTCCTTTGGGGGTGGAGCATTCTGTCTCACTGACTGGGAAAAGTCCTCATTAAAAACTTTTCCTTCTTTTCGCTCCACTGCTGCCCCTTTTCTTCCTTCCCTCTGGAGATTATCTTAATTCAATACTCTTACTTTTTTCTTTTCATTGTCATTGTTTTGTTTATTTCCCTTTTCTGTCCTACTGATTCTTTTGAGATATATATATTTTTGTTATCCCTGACCTTTGGGCTACCTACTTATACCTTCTTCCCTTTTGTCTTTGTCCTGTCCATGTCTACAGCCACATAATACTCCTATTTTTTTTTTAAATTCTAAAAGTATATTAAACCACTTCTGTTAGGCAGCCGAAGAAAAGAATGACTCAACAAAGGAAAACAGGAATAATTCGTTCTCTGCAATCTAATACTTCCAATGAGAATTAAGCTTTTTGTCTTTAAACTGATATGCATGAGAGTCAGAGTCTGGATACAGATCAGTGAGTCCTTTTATGAGACATAAAGACAAGACTCTCTGGGACACTCTGCCAATTGAGGTTCTGCTGGCAATTTGAACTACACTTTAACCTCTCAACTCTGCTCCTGGGGGCACGTGAAACTACTTGGAGTCTTTGGCAGTCAGACAATTTTACACCATCTCCTCTGACTATTTTTGATTACTTGAAGTGCCCCAAAGGTGGCCATGGGGTCAATAGGTTTATGTAGGTTGAAAATGATCAAAAATTACCATTGATCTGTAGCTGTCAATAAAAGGCTGCATGGGGAGACTCCCTGCACAAATGTTTAAACTGCATAAAGCAACCTAACTTAGTCATCTTTGAGTCCATTGATCTGATGATCCAGCAGTTTCCAGAGCCTTCCCTCTGGTCTTTAAGGTGCATTTTCACTGAACCCATTTGCCTTGGCCCTAAGGACTCTTTTCACCCTGCTCCTGGTAACGAGCTAAAACAGTGATGTCTCGGCACTGCTGTGCTCATCAATAGAGTCTTACGTGTGCTTATTGCATTTTGGAAGGGGTTAACCTTCCTGGTCACCATCAACTTCATTTCCAGCCAATGGGGTTTCTTCTGGCTTCACCCCTTATCTTGGGCTCCATATTTAAAAATGGGTGACTATTGGCTTATAAATCCTAACCTGGTTGTAGGATTCCTTTGCCTCCTTAATTCTCATGAATGCCAAGACCCAGAGAATACCTCATATTGAAAGTTTGCTTATTTTGCACAGAGAGCTTCATGGAAATCTAGATTTAAATATATTAACTTTTGTTTTCTTCAGTTGAACCACTTGGATGCTGCTTCTCCGTTTTATCGTAAGTTACAGTTTATCTTGTCATCATGATAAAATAAAGGACTGGTTATTGACAAGCTTCTGGTTTAGTTACAACTGAAACATGAGAAGTAAGAAAAGTTCTCATTCAGCATCCCCTGAAATTCATGGCTTTGAGCCGAGTACATCCAGTCAACTGGGTGACTTTTATATATTTCAGTGCATAAAAAATCAACACAAAACATTTTTCTAGATTTCTGAAAGCCAGATAATTTGAGGCATTGTCAATCTATATTCCTTCCCATTCATAAAGTTCATTTTTGAGTTCTCCAAAAGTTCATCAACATATTTCTATGTAGTACTTATTTTGTAAAAATCCAACCAGCTTAATACAGAAATGCTCTCTTTGTTACCCATCCCCAAATATCAACCTTGAGTGCTTATCCATGGTTATTAAGCATGGACTTCCAAGCCTGCAAAATGTTAACACAGTCGGAAAATTTCCACTGATTTCACATGTATACTGATTTTATGGGTGCCATCTCTGTCTACAGAGTTCCTGGCTGGTGGGACAAAGAAGACATTTTTTGATGACACACACATACATGCAGAGTTGCTCCAGACTGAAAGATCGACTGACAGTACAAGAAAGGTAGAAGAAAATACCCTTTGGGTTCATGATCTATTGTCATCTGTGTGAAAAGTGTGTCTATGTTAGGTGGCATTGCTAAGTGGCTAGACAGAGCTGCCAAAATGGTCAGGGGAAACATTTAGTATTGTTGGCCAGCGGCTCCACTCAATTCTTTAAACCCTTTTGAGCATCTGATATGTACAAGATTCAGTAAAGTTGGCGTGGGGATACGAGATGGAGATCACAGGCTTTTGATACTCAGGAGCTTCTAATCTAATAGAGCAGATCAACAATATATACAGTTGCACACAATTCAGAGCGTAGTAGATGCTATACTGAGAGCCAGGGAAATCAGGGAAATACTGAAGAGATAGATACTTCTAATTGGGAAAGAAGGAGGTGAGGGGCTGGGGCAAACTTTGTTGGCATCTGATATAGGACAGGAAAGATGTAGAGTTTGAGTAGATGAAAATGTGTGAGGGATTGGAAGAAAGAACAGAAGGAAAAAATGCAGGATACTTTGGAAAAGAGCTAAGAGTTGAACGTAGATGAAGGGTTGTGGATATAGGGCAATAGCGGGGATTAAGGAAGGGAAGAGACTGGTGGTAAGATTGGACAGGGCTGTGAATGTCACCCTAAGGGTTCTGGACTACATTTGTTAGGAAACAATGGACAACAGAACTCTACCATGCAATTTGAAGGAATAATGGAAGAACGTTTAAATTTTGCTTGTCATGGTGTAGGTCATGTAGGTTAGTGACTGATAAAATAATAAATCTGTTAAGATGAATTCATTCATTCATTTAATTATTATTCAGCCAATAAAGTATAGACTGCCATATGTAAAAGGTAATAGGAGAGTATTTTCTTAGAAATAAGATTTTGCAGCAACATGGAGGGACCTAGAGATTATCATACTAAGTGAAGTACACCAGACAGAGAAAGACAAATATCATACAGTATCACTTATATGTGGAATCTTAAAAAAAAGATACAAATGAACTTAAAACATAAATAAACTCACAGACATAGGAAACAAACTTATAGTTACCAAAGGGGAAAGGGAGGCAGGGAAGGATAAATTAGGAGTTTGGGATTAGCAGATACAAATTACTAAATATAAAATAGAAGAACAACAAGGGTAAATTAGGAGTTTGGGATTAAAATATACACACTGCTGTATATAAAATAGATAACCAGCAAGGACCTACTGTATAGCACAGGGATATCTACTCAGTATTTTAAAATAACATAGAAGGGAAAAGAATCTGAAAAGAATACATATATATATATGTATAAGAATACATGTATATATATCTGAATCACTTTGCTGCATATCTTAAACTAACACAACATTATAAATCAACTATACTTCAATTAAAAAAAAGAGAAAAAATAGACATGCTGTACATTGTAAATTTACAATTGGAACATTGTAAATAATGTTGACATAAAAATGCCCATGGTCACAGATATTATACATGAGTGACTACGGCAGTTGTACAAAGAGGTGGAAGCCATTATTCCTCAACTGTATATAATTAGGCCAAATGTGTGCATGTTCAGCTCATAATCTTCAGAGACAAAATTTCTCCTCCTATAAACTAAAACATGATAACATTTTTAAAAAGGAATAAGATTTAAAAAAATTTTATTGAATATGTGCTCCATTTCAAAATTTGAAATTATTCTTTACACAGTGTTTGTCTTTTGACTGAAGTCAAGGTGGGGATTATAACAGCTGGACTGAATTGAAGACAATTGTACTGTCCTCTGTCCTGAATCACATGTACCTGGTTTATGGTTTTTGCTGGTAGTGGGGACATGTTTGTGTGGAACCATCCATACCCTTATACTTTATACACATCAAACAGCTGGAAGGCAGCTGGAAAAGTTTAGGGATACTGTTGATGACAACAAAATGGAATGAAGCTAATTCAAAAGTTCAAACAAGTGTGAAAGCATTCCTAGCTCTGGGTTCTAACTAATGTCAGAGGGCTCAGTTGGAAAGATTTCAAGAAAGTATAAATGCATATTCTCCCGTTAAGTAATTGTGATATGTATTGTTATATAACTGATTAGTCAGGGGTCATTTGTTGTAACAATTGTAAATTTCAAATTTCAAACGTTCAGCTTAGAGTTTTCATGTGTTAGTGCTGTGTGTACTTTTGTGTCTTCCACAAATATCTACATTTAGAGAAGAAGAATGACATGTGAAAAAGGGGGTATTTTTTTTCTCTCACTGAAGTACATCCTTCATTTTGTAATGGGGGGGGTCAATGCAAAAAGAAGATTCAACTCACAGAAGTTTTCTTTATAAATGGGCTCTATCAATTTAATCTATCAATATAAAACAAAAGCTAGGGTTCTTGCAAATGAACGATGAAACCTCAGTTACCATAAAAACATTGGGGAGAAAAAGGAAAGGTTTTGAAATGGCTCAGTTTTCAAAGGAGAAGATGAAAAAAATTAAATTTGTGATAATTAAATTTTAAAGTGGCAAATCAGTCACACTAAATATTAAAAAGCAGTCCTTCTGATCTATCAAAATTAAAAATGTTCATACTCTGTGACCCAGCAGTTCCACTCTGGCAATCTATTTTATGGCAATACTAGTAAAACTGTACTAAACTGCATTGAACAGAATTTCATTAATTCCTGCCAGTCTTATGTTTATTCAATCCTTGATTAAACACATATTTATTGAAGGTTTCCTGTGTACTAGGCACCCTCCTAAGCTCTGAGGACACAGCAGAAAGCACGGGAGACAAGGACATACCCTCCTGAGTCTTACATTGTAAGGAGGAAAAATGTAAGGAGTCCTACATTTATACAAGCAAAATGGCGAGAGAGGGAGTGAGTGGTTGAGAGAGACAGAGACAGAGACAGAGAGAGAATTAGAAGCTGTGACAAATTATAAAGGAAATAATTAGAGTGATGAACTAGTGTTTTTTAGGTGGTAGGGAAGACTGAGTCTTGGTTTAAGAAAGGTGGGTGAAGGGCCTTGAGGAAGTTCCATGTAGGAAAGATTACAGAAGAAACTATGTGAAAAACCACGGGGGAACTTTTAGGCAGAAGAATGAGCTTGAGATTTTTTTTTTTTTTTTTTTTTTGCGGTACGCGGGCCTCTCACCATTGTGGCCTCCCCCGCTGCGGAGCACAGGCTCCGGACGCGCAGGCTCAGCGGCCATGGCTCACGGGCCCAGCCGCTCCGCGGCATGTGGGATCTTCCCAGACCGGGGCACGAACCCGTGTCGCCTGCATCGGCAGGAGGACTCTCAACCACTGCGCCACCAGGGAAGCCCGAGCTTGAGATTTTTGCTGGCAGAGAGAAGTTAGTGTGAGTGAGGCCTGTGAGTGAGAGGGAGGACGTCCTGAGGTACGGTCAAAGTGATGGGCAAGTGCCAGATGGTGGATATCTTTTAGGCCAAGGTAAGAGTTAGAGTCTGATGCTAATTTCAATGGACAATTATTGAAGGCCTTTAAGCAAGGGAGTGACACAATTTGATTTAGGTTTTAAAGAGATCATTCTTCCTTCAAAAACTAAAAATAGAGTTACCATATGATCCAGCAATCCCACTCCTGGGCATATATCTGGAGAAAACTCTAATTCAAAAAGCTACAGGCACCCCAGTGTTCATAGCAGCACTATTTACAATAGCCAAGACACAGAAGCAACCTAAATGTCCATGGACAGATGAATGAAGAAGATGTGGTGTGTATATATATATATGTATATATGTGTATATATATATATATATATATATATATATATATATATATAGTGGAATACTACTCAGCCATAAAAAAGAATGAAATAATGTCATTTGCAGCAACATGGATGGACCTAGAGATTATCATATTAAGTGAAGTAAGTCAGACAAAGACAAATATTATATGATATCACAGATGTGGAATCTAAAAAATGGTACAACTGAACTTATTTACAAAACAGAAACAGATTCACAGACATAGAAAACAAACTTCTGGTTACCAAAGGGTAAAGGTAGTGAGGAAGGATAAATTAGGAGTTTGGGATTAAAATATACACACTACTATATATAAAATTGATAATCAGCAAGGATGTACTGTATAGCATGGGGAACTATATTCAATATCTTGTAATAACCTACAGTGGAAAAGAATCTGAAAAAGCACACATCTATCTATCTATCTATCTATCTATCTATCTATATATCTGAATCACTTTGCTGTACACCTGAAACTAACACAACATTGTAAATCAAGTGTAGTTCAATAAAAATAAATAAATAAATAAAGATCATTATGGCTGCTGTGTGAAAAATATATGTAGGGGGTTGTATTAGTCTACTCAGGCTGCCATAACAAAAATGCCAGACTGGCTTAAAAACAGAAATTTATATTCTTGCAGTCTGGAGGCTAGAACACCCAGATCACGGTGCCATCAGGGTTTCTGGTGAGGTCTCTCTTCCTGGTTGTAGACTGCTGCCTTCTCGCTGTGTCCTCACATGGTTTTGCTCTCTGTGCACATGGAGAGGGGGAGAGATCTCTTGTGTCTCTTCCTCTTCTTATAAGGACACCAGTCCTATCAGATTAGGGCCCCACTCTTACAACCTCATTTAACCTTAATTACTTCCCTGTAGTCCTTATTTCTAAATAAAGTCACATTGGGGATTAGGGGATCAACATATGAATTTTGGGGGAACACAATTCAGTAGATAATGGGGGTCAAGAGGGAGTGGCTTTTGCAGAAGTCCAGGGAGGGCTGATAGTGGCTTGGAGTGGTGTGATAATGACAGAGATGAAACTAACTGAGTGGACTTATACTTTGGAAGTAGAGCCAACAGAAATCCGATGGAGTGGGAGGAAGGGACAACCAGATGTATAGAAGTAGAAACAGAATAGTAACATAAGTCTTCTGAGAAGTTTGGCTGTGAAGGAGAACAGGGAAATAGGATGGTAGCTGGAGGGGCCTGTGGGATCACATTTAAAAAACAAGGGAGATGCTAGAGCATATGTGTATACTGATGGGAATTCTCCAATAACGAGAGAGAGACTGATGATGTAGGAGAGGTATACTATGTTTTAGAAATCAGGACTTCACTTTGCATGTGGAAACTAGGTTAGCTAAAATTCTGTGTGCAGCAAAGTGATACGGGTATGCTTGGGTATCAGCCAATTAACTTGGAGTTGGCTGTAGCCTCCACAGCAAAACAATGTATATACTAAGAGCTACCATCAATGTACGTCAAGCTCTTTTCAGAGATAAAATTTGGAACAGTAAAGTTTCATCAGAAATGAACAAGGCCTTTATCTATTAGGAACAAGGTAATTAAAAAATTTTTTTAGAGTTTTCATTAATTCATTACTTTTCATAAATTGTGACTTCCATGTGAAGAGAATACAATGACAAGTTCCCTGCCCAATGGTAACAAAAGTTATCAGTTTACCAATTTCTTGTGTATCCTTCCTAAGACAGGATCATTATTTTTGATCAAAGTTTTTGCTTTTACTGTGTCAGACCTGGTGTAAAAAGGACTTTACATGCATAATCTCATTTCATCTTCACAACAAAGCTCTGAGGGTGGTTAATATTACAGATAAGGAAACTGAGGCTTAGATAAGTAACTTGCCCAGAGTCACAGTTCTAGTAAGTGACAGGGTTATGCTTTTATTCCTGTACTATACTGAGTTCAAATGTTCTTGTCAACTGCATCAGTGGTCCTAATGTTTTGGTCTCAGGACCCGTACTTCTTAAAAATAATAGAGGATTCCAAAAAGCTTTTGTTTCTGTGATTTATATCTACCAATATTTGCTATATAAAAAATTAAAATTGAGAAAGTGTTAAAGGAAAAGAACACAGAAGCACATATTCTATTAGCCAGCAGAGAAAAAGCATCATCACACATAATGTAGCCTCTGGAAAACTCCACTGTACACCTGTGAGGGGATGAGAGTGAAAAAGACACATAATGTCTTCATATTATTATGAAAATATTTTTGACCTGGCAGATCCCTGAAAACGTTTCTGGGACTCTAAGGTGTTCACGAACTATACTGTACCACTTAACTGCATTATACTTGGCTTTAACTGACAGTTCCAATTAAAGATTAATCAAAGATTTGTTTGAACTTTTATGCAGTGAAGGAGTCTTATATTTCCAACTTTTGATAGACACACTCATAGTACTTGTGATTAAATATGAAATATCCATGTATACATAAGTCCTATTAGTAAAACTTTTAATTAAGCGTAAAGAGTCAAAAAATTATAACTGGACTCTACTCCAACAGCCTAATTTTGTAGTTGAAACTAAAATCCAAATGGTCTAAATTACCTGTACAAGATCCTACAATCCATCAACACTAGATTTGCAACTGAATTTGAGATTCCCTACTCATATGTACACACTCTTTTCAATTAAAATTAAAATTATTTGTTTGAAACAAGTTGTCCCAAATTTCTTTGTCAAAAGCATTGCTCTGTGTGAGAGAGAATGGGTTTGAATTTATTCATAGATGTACTTCCTTTATTAATGGATCTTCTACTGTATTATATCTGTCTGTTCACTTGTTTGTCTTCCCACTGCAAAGTGAACGAAACGTTTTGCATCAGGACTGTTTCCTAACCTTGCTTTACTCTGGTTTCTTCATATGTAAAAAAGGAATAGTAATAGTGCCTATCTTTTTCAGTTTGTAAATTTTAGTGAGTTAACTTGTAGAATAGTTTCTAATATGCAGTAGGAATTTAATAAGTGCTAGATTTTATTATTATCCTAAGCATCTAAGAGATGCTTCTATGCATAAGATATTCAATAAATATTCTGGAAGCTATGCATAAATAAAAGGTTGAGTCTAAAGCACTGAATAACTCACAAGGTATTTTTAATGCATAGCACCCTGGCTATGGAGAATATATGGAGAATGATATTTTGAAAAATGGCATAGCATCTTATGAATGTAAGTACATCTTTTAAGTTAAATTCATAAACACTACCTTTGTAAATGTTTGCTGTGAAGACCTACTAGGTACTGGATAAATATGCATTGAATAATTGAGTAAATTCTTCCTTGTTATTGACGTCAGCTATTTGGTCTTTAGAAATGTATTTACATATATATGTATATACATATATGTGTGTATATATATATATATATATATATATAAACTGGATCATATAATAATGAGCATGATTTTTCACTTTTACCTATAGGGCATGGAATATGATACAGTTTTTGTGTTCTTACATACCCTGACTTTGGGGGCTGAGCTGAAAAAGATAATGTCTTTCGCCAATGAAGAATAAATAATACTATTAGGTAGTACGGGACATTTACAAAGGGAGTTGGTGCTAATAAACTCAAAATGATATTTTTCAGAGGGTCTTGGGTATTAGGATGGCAGATACTCATTTAGTCCTCATGGGCCAGGTTATCCTTGGAAATAGGAAAACGTGAACGATTTTATGATAGTAAATGTGAAAGTGTAATAAAGTGGGCAATTCGAGAAAAATAGGAGAACTTAAACAAATGTACTCAAACATATTAATCAGTCTTAAAATAAAAATAAAACCCTAAATCAGCCCCTTACTTCAAAAAGGCCCAGGTCCAGAGAGTTTTACCAGTGAAGTTTTTTGTTATTGCTTTTAACTAAATCTGCAAGTAACAGATAATTGATATTATGTATAGACAAAGGGGTCCAGAAAATAGGTAAACTGGGCCACATACCAAACTCATGACATGTCATCAAGAAAATATCAAAATTGGACAAGAACATAACAAGAAAAATGTGTTTTTTGTTGACCAAAATCACTTGAGATGAGGTGAAAAAGTCATAATATTAGCAAATAGAGTCCAACAGTATATTTAAAAGAGATATCATGACTGTATAGGATTTAGCCCTTAGAAAGGTCAATTTCCATATGATCATCTTAATAGCATTAACAAAATTCAACACCCGTTCATGATAAAACCTCTTAGCCAGGTGAAAATGGAAGAAATTATCCTTAATCTGATAAAAAACATTTACTAAAATCATACAGTAAATTGTATTGGGTTGGACAAAAAGTTTATTCGAATTTTCCCATAACAGCTTATGAAAAAACCCAAACGAACTTTTTGGCCAACCCATATTTAACATTAAGGCCTTAGAACTCTTCCCATTAATATAACAATCAGGTAAGACAGAATTCCCTCAATTCATTATTGTACTGATAATCTAGGCAATGCCACATCAAAAAAAAAAAAAAACTATTCTCTGACATAAATCATACCAAGGTTCTCTCAGGTCAGTTTCCCAAGGCAATAGAAATAAAAGCAAAAGTAAACAAACGGGACCTAATCAAACTTATACGCTTTTGCACAGCAAAGGAAACCATAAACAAAATGAAAAGACAACCCACAGAATGGGAGAAAATATTTGCAAACGATGTGACCAGTACGGGCTTAATTTCCAAAATATATAAACAGCTCATACAACTCAATAACAACAACAACAACAAACAACCCAATAGAAATATGGGCAGAAGAACTAAACAAACATTTCTCCAAAGAAGGCACACAGATGGCCAAGAGGCACATGAAAGAATGGTCATCATTGCTAATTATTAGAGAAGTGCAAATCAAAATGACAATGAGGTACTACTTCACACCGGTCAGAATGACCATCACTAAAAGATCTACAAATAACAAATGCTGGAGAGGGTGTGGAGAAAAGGGAATCCTCCTACACTGTTGATGGGAATATAAATTGGTGTAACCACTATGGAAAACAGTATGGAGGTTCCTTAAAAAATGAGTTGCCATATGCTCTAGCAATCCCACTTCTGGGCATATATCTGGAGAATACTATAATTCGAAAAGATACATGTACCCCAGTGTTCATAGCAGCACTGTTTACAATAGCCAAGACATGGAAGTAACCTAAGTATCCATCGACAGATAAATTGATAAAGAAGATGTGGTATATATACACAATGGAATACTACTGAGCCATAAAAAAGAATGAAATAATGCCATTGCAGTAACATGGATAGACCTAGAGATTATCATACTAAGTCAGAAAGAGAAACACAAATATCATATAATATCACTTATATGTGGAATCTAAAATACAACCCAAATGAACTTATCTACAAAATAGAAATAGACTCACAGACACAGAGAACAGACTTGTGGTTGCCAAGGGTGAGGGGGTGGGGGAGGGATGGACTGGGAGTTTGGGATTAGCAGGTGCAAACTATTATATATAGAAAGGCTAAACAACAAGGTCCTACTGTACAGCACAGGTAACTATATTTAATATCCTGTGATAAACCAATGGAAAAGAATATGGAAAAGAATGTATATATATATATAACTGAATCCCTTTGCTGTACAGCAGAAATTAACACAACATTGTGAATCAACTGTACTTCAGTAAAATAAATTCGTCATGGAATATACCTCATTTCTCTGAATCCTTGAATTTGAAGGAATCCAAGACACACTGTTATTTTATGTATACCTAAGAAAGGAAAAAATACTTCCAATTGAATGAAGATACACTGCTTTTTTATCACTTGGAGTTTTTGTTTTATATTTGTGGAAAGACACCTTGAGACTTGCATGGGTATAGGTTTTTTTTTTAAATTATATATTAAGCTGCTGCTTCTGTGCCTTTCTGTTTATACAATAACTTCTCATTTTAATGCCAAATCATGGTGTAATCTTTTTGAAGACATTTTAAGTGGCAATTAAACTCAACGTGTGTAGTACCGACAGCATACATAGCTCAACTGAAGTGACAGGAGTGTGAATGGCATTGATCAAGTTCGTGCAGGCACAGGAAACAAGTGTGTAACAACTGCCACCTCCATTGATGGTAAGACTTAGATGCATGTGATTTCAGAGAGAGATGGAGAAATGTGAAAAAATGTTCACCATAAAAATCAATGAGCTCTCTGTTCTCTGTTTTCTGAGTATTCTTCCTGAATAGAAAAGTGTACTCTATGGTAAAAAGCCAGTGCACAACTTCTAGTCCACTTATTTTAGCAAAGTGAACTGACTTGTTCTTGGCGACAACGATGGGACGAGAAAGCTGAAGCTGGTCTAGTTAAAGGGCAGCCGAAACATACTGCCACTCTGGCTACAATGGGACCAGTGACAACACAAAATGAAAACCAGACTGGGAACTCACAGATGACGTTGTGAGGATGGTAACAAATGGAATACATTAGGACTTTGGCTGTGCACACAAAACAGTGCCGAAAGACACATCTGACCACTACATTCAGCGCTGCTGCTGCTTTCAAAGTTATTCTTAGCATATGTTCTGTGTACTTTTTCATCCTTTTCCTAAAGAGTTTCTCAAGGGTTAATAACACTGAGTGTTTGCTATACAGCAGGCATTGTCCAAGTGCATAATGTATATTACATTGTTTAATCCTTAAAACAACCTCATGAGATAGACACTGCTCTTATCCTCATTTTCAGATAATGAAATGGATGTAAAGACAGTTGAAGCAAATTGTCCATGGTCATATAATTATAAGGGACAGAACCTGGATTTGAGTTGAGGCCTTCTGACTATAGAGTCTGGGCTTATAACCTTGAATGTACCCCCACTAGTCCCACCAGACTTTGGACGGTGGAAGCCAGCCTATGCTACTTCTTGATATGGAGAGGGTCTCATTTCTTCCTTCCAGGGACCCAGGAAAGGCATCCTCTGCTCTCTGACCTGTTTAATGTTCTGCTTTATGGGATGCCAGACTGAATGATAATCTCAAGAGGAATCAAGGGGAATGGAAAAATTGCTTCCAAATAAACACAACACCAATAGTTTTCCTGCAAGTCAGGAAAAGCAGATGTTATAAGACTAAAAATTGATAACACTTGAGGCTAAGAAAATATATTGTAAAGGTAGACCATCTTCCACAATTCATTTGTGCCAGGCTCCAAAGGGGTTAACTGTTATCAACAATCAGAGCCCAGGTGTTTTCGGCAGACGTTGGTGGCACACTGAAGCAGTTGTGGCATGATCGTGTTGTTGTTTTGAAAACATTTTAATAGGATTTAAAATTTCCCCTTTTCTTTGGATTTTTCGGGTAATATTGGAATTAAATTAAAGCATTAAGTCAACCAGCTTAGTGCAAAGCAAATTATGTCAGGTTCAGCACTGAGGGCTTCGTTATGGAATATCTATTGACTCAAGCTTATTAACTTGTAAATCCTCTAGTTTTAGATTATGATCTATTGATTATCTGCTTTTATTTGCGCTTTAAATGAATAAACAAAAAGAAATGATCACGGTTTAGTCATTACACCTTAAGAGAAAATGTACTTAAGCTAAGCGTACTTAATTAAAAATAAAAACAACTTTTATTGGTTCTGAGAGTTAGAAGCTGTGGTTCTTATTTTCATTTAGGCAAATCAAAGATTGTTTTTAATTTTGCATAATCATTTTTATTAGACCCTTGGACAAAACGGAAAAAAAAATTTCTCACTGAGGATAGACAGTGTGCTGTGAGCTTGGTATTTTGAATGCATTATTAAAATTATTCTATAATATATCATTTTGCTTGGCTTGTCTTAGCAAAAAGCCAAAAATGATATCTTTAGTGCAGGAGGAAATTCTCTGAGAAGCCCTGTGACTAATATCTGGAGAATGAGGTAAACTGAGAGTCGAGGTGCTTTAATAAAAAAGCAGTCAGTGTAGAAGACCGGAGTTCAAGTTACAGCTCTGTCACTCATACTAGAGGGACCTTTGGCAAATTACCGACTTTTTCTGAGTCTTGGTTCCTAACAGTTAATCTATTTCTCATGGACTTTTGTGAGGATTAAACCAGATGACCTTTCTGAAAGTGCCTGCTACATAGTGGCACTCAGTAAAAGTGCTCTGAATCAGACCCTTGCTAATAGAAGCAGCTAAGGCAATGGAGGGGGGGCGGGTACGGGGACTTCAAAGGGCACTTGTTTGTTTATTTATTTATAATTGAAGTATAGTTGATTTATTTATAAATTTGATTTTATGCTTTGTTTAAAAAAATCTCAGCAAAGAAAAATGCTGAGATTGGTTTATGGTCTGAGAGTCAAATCCACAGTCAAATATTGATTTAACAGCTACCCTTTTCTAGCATGGTGCTAGGTACTAAAGGGAGTGGAAAAGAAGTACAAAGCATGCGAATCTTGGATTTCTGGAACTGCAAACCACTAGGAACGCAAGACTCACATTTGTGAAAGCACTGTAAAAACACATGGAAACTAACACTAAAGGTATACATGTAAGAAGTCATCATGGGCTTAAATTAAGCAGTCACAAAAAACTCCACAGACAGGATGGGCTTTAAATATCAATAGGTAGGAAGTGTACTAAGTATATTTGAAAGAAGAGTAGCACAGTATCATTCAATGCAAGATTTAAGCAAATTAAAACAAATTTAAAATTCCTAGAGTCTTGGAGTCAGGAGAGAATTTACAGTTAACCATTTGACCTTCATATATGATGCAGAAATCCCAGAAGACTGAGGGTAGAAAGGCAGGGAGGGGAGGCATCCTTTCAAATATAATAAGACTAAAGATCAATTTGCAAAAGTTTTATTTACTGTAACTGAGACTCTGGAATCTGCTAATTTGGACGAGAAATGCTTCTATAATGGTTTCACTGAACTGAAGTTAGAAAATTGTTGCCTCGTTATTTGGATTACCTTCTGCCACTAGGCAAAGAGGCAGAAAAAAAAACAAACCAGTGGCTGGGATGATTGATAGGATAAAACAGAAACCTCCCTCCCTTTTTTTGACCACCTCGCCAGGCTAATGGAAGATCACTGCAAGCTTATGGATGCAAGACCACCAAGAACTCAGATCCTTCAGAAATGAGTTTGGCTGATTGAGCTCATCAGCCAAATAACCCCAATTCATTAGGGAGATAAGAAAGGGAAGTCATAAAAATCACTACTGGCCTCATGACCTATTACAGAAATAAAGTCTATGGACTGTACTGTTTTTGTTTTTTGTTGTGTCATGTATATAAATATGCATTCTCTTCTTTTAGCCCAATATTGTATATATGATGTTTTGGGGTGGTTACACTTACCATTTATTTTGGGGGCTATAGATTATTAAAATGAGATTAGGAAAAAAACTAGAGAAAGATATGGAACATTGTTAAGAGTTCCTGGGCTTGAAGCTGGATATAGTAATTGGAAAGAACTTCTATTTTGCAACAAATGTGTCTTATTCTGGTTTACCTGGAATATGAGGACATTTCGGAAGAGTGTATGGCAAGAAATGAAGGTTGTTAGATAGCCAGAGGATGGACTGGAATTCAAGGAAGACTTCATTACCAGTATGTGAATGTTATGGACCCAAAGAGCAGATTTGGAAACTGGGAAAATGTCTACATTACACAACTCATCTGGTGGTTTAGCCTTAAGTCCCCAAGCAACGAAGTATTTACCTGTCAAAGGGATGTCAGTGGTTGAACCTGACTTTTTGGAATCCTAGGCTGAAGGTCAATGCACATACAATGGATTCTGGGAATTAAAGGAATGCCCAGGGACCAAACCCAGACTTCTGAAGCCCAGAATATGAATATGCATCCCCATTCCTGAACTAAGATTCTTCTTCCAGTTAAATGCATGGTTTTCTCCTTCAAATCTCTGCTCTAATGTTACCTTCTTGTGAGGCTTTCCCTTGACTCCTTACGTTAAATACCACCCTCCTTATCCCAACAGGCCAACACTCTTCCCAGTCCCATGCTTGGCCAACATAATACTCCCCTGATAGGCCAGGGCAGAACCTCTGATCCCTCATCTATGATTTATTTTTTTCCTTTGCCCTTATCATACCATATCAATATATATATATACATATATATATACACACACACACACACACACACACACACACACACATATACATACATATATATATTTAAATTGCTTACTTATCCTGTTTATTGTCTTTCCCCACTAGAATAAAAGCCTCAAGAAGGAAGAACTTTTGTCCAGTGCATTCATTGCTGCATACCAAGGTGGCATATTGATTGGATAAATGAATGTATAAATGAAGTTCTGGATCAGTCCATAGAAAGGGAAGAATGGGAGTTTTACAATGTGGAGGAGCTGGAAATATTTATATCATTTATTTGCTTTCAGCACATCATGCTTTATCCTTTTTTTTCAGCACAGTTTATGGTTCCATGCTAAGTGGGATCATGAATTATATTATCTGGTTTTAACTATACTAGGTTTGGAAACATGGGTGACTTTCAAGATTCCTGAAAGAATGAAAAACCATGGTTCAGATATAATACTTAAATTCATAATTAATAAAGAACAAGTAAAAGTCCAGTTTGATATTTCTTACTTATGAGACAAGCTCTTTACCAGCCATAGTATGAGATATAAGCACTGATAGTCCAATCATAGTTGACCAGAGATTTACAAAAAAATTTGATATTGTCAAGGAGACCACATGGAAAATGGATTGACATCCAGTATTTAACAATGAATCGTTTAATAAGTGTATATTGTGTCTTGAGGTACTAGCTACTGATGGTATTTCCTGATTAAGCAAATATTCTAATATTCTGATGGCTTTATCTATGTCTACTGCTTTTAAAATTTCTACTTTCAGTGAAAAATCTGAAAGTAAAATTAAGAAAACATTCCCATTTACCACTGCAACAAAAAGAATAAAATATCTAGGAATAAACCTACCTAAGGAGACAAAAGACCTGTATGCAGAAAATTATAAGACACTGATGAAAGAAATTAAAGATGATACAAATAGATGGAGAGATATACCATGTTCTTGGATTGGAAGAATCAACACTGTGAAAATGACGCTACTACCCAAAGAAATCTACAGATTCAATGCAATGGCTATCAAACTATCACTGGCATTTTTCACAGAACTAGAACAACAAATTTCACAATCTGTATGGGAACACAAAAGACCCTGAATAGCCAAAGCAATCTTGAGAAAGAAAAAGGGAGCTGGAGGTATCAGGCTCCCTGACTTCAGACTATTCCACAAAGCTACAGTAATCAAGACAATATGGTACTGGCACAAAAACAGAAATACAGATCAATGGAACAGGATAGAAAGCCCAGAGATAAACCCACGCACGTATGGTCACCTTATCTTTGATAAAGGAGGGAAGGATATACAGTGGAGAAAAGACAGCCTCTTCAATAAGTGGTGCTGGGAAAACTGGACAGCTACATGTAAAAGAATGAAATTAGAACACTCCCTAACACCATACACAAAAATAAACTCAAAATGGATTAAAGACCTAAATGTAAGGCCAGACACTATCAAACTCTTAGAGGAAAAAATAGGCAGAACACTCTATGACATACAACACAGCAAGATCCTTTTTGACCCATCTCCTAGAGAAATGGAAATAAAAACAAAAATAAACAAATGGGACCTAATGAAACTTAAAAGCTTTTGCACAGCAAAGGATACCATAAACAAGACCAAAAGACAACCCTCAGAATGGGAGAAAATATTTGCAAACGAAGCAACTTCAAAGGATTAATCTCCAAAATTTACAAGCAGCTCATGCAGCTCAATATCAGAAAAACAAACAACCCAGCCTCAAAATGGGCAGAAGACCTAAATAGACATCTCTCCAAAGAAGATATGCAGATTGCCAACAAACATATGAAAAATGCTCAACATCATTAATCATTAGAGAAATGCAAATCAAAACTACAATGAGATATCTTCTCATACCGGTCAGAATGGCCATCATCAAAATATCTACAAACAATAAATGCTGGAGAGGGTGTGGAGAAAAGGGAACCCTCTTGCACTGTTGGTGGGAATGTAAATTGATACAGCCACTATGGAGGACAGTATGGAGGTTCCTCAAAACACTAAAAATAGAACTACCATACGACCCAGCAATCCCAATGATCCAACAATCCCACTCCTGGGCATATAACTGGACAGAACTGTAATTCAAAAAGATACATGTGCCTCTATGTTCATAGCATCACTATTCACAATAGCCAAGACATGGAAACAACCTAAATGTCCATCAACAGATGAACAGATAAAGAAGAAGTGGTATATATATACAATGGAATACTACTCAGCCATAAAAAAAGAATGAAATAATGCCACTTGCAACAACATGAATGCAACTAGAGATTATCATACTAAGTGAAGTAAGTCAGAAATAGAAAGATAAATACCATATTATATCATTTATATGTGGAATCTAAAATATGACACAAATGAATCTATCTATGAAACAGAAACAGAATCACAGATATAGAGAATAGACTGGTGGTTGCCAAGGGGGAGGGGATTTGGGAGGGATGGAGTGGGAGGTTGGGGTCAGCAGATGTAAGCTATTATATATAGAATGGATAAAAAACAAGGTCCTACTGTATAGCACAGAGAATTATATTCAATATCCTATGATAGATCATAATGGAAAAGAATATTTTTTAAAATGTATATATATATATATATGTATAGCTGATTCACTTTGTTGTACAGCAGAAACTAACACACCATTGTAAAGCAATTATACTCCAATAAAGATGTTAAAAAATAAAATAAAATAAAATAATGAGAAAAAAATTATACTTTCATAGTATAAATAATATTTGTTCACTAGTACATATTTTATAATTTATAAATAAGTAAACATACATATAATGGGGATGTGTAGTCCCAAAATTGTTATTTATAGGAGTGCACATTCTAAAAAGTTTGGAGACAACTGGACTATATTAACATTCTGCCTTCAGAGAAGCTATTACTAAGAAGGAAAACAAAGCAATATCATTTCCTTCTCTGAAAAATCAAATGGAAGCCAATCACTAGCTTATCATGAATAAAGTTCTAAAATAAGACCAAGGAACTCATTTAGGTCCCGGCCTTGTAATGGACAAAGTCCTACAATGCTTTTTGGAAGATAAATGCTTAAGGATGATTTGTAAAAAAAATCTCATCCCCTTGACTAATTTCCCAGTGGGAAGTGCTGACTATTACTGATAAAAATGATACCGATGGTCATTGCCCAGATGGCACTTTGAAGAATATATTTGGAGACGAAAGCCCTGTAAAATGTGCATGTCACAAAATCATCCTAAACCTCTATTATGCACTTGGGCTATTTTAACCAGTTACACTGTTACATTTATTTTATTAGTTCTTTTGACTATTTCTCAGGTTGAATGATTTGATTTAAATTCTCTGTTAAGTTTAAAGTCTAAAGTGAAGAAGACCAGTGCAAACGTAAGTGGTTTCGGCAAGGTATAAAATATTTACACCGCCTCTCACTCCCGTGTTACTTACAAGATTGCAAGTAATCAGTTACACCGCAAAAGGTACTGGGCTGGGAGGGAAACAGGGAGCTCCGGGTACACAGGGCACTCCCCATCCCAGGGAAGCGATGTTCAGTTATCATGGTACTGTCACCTTAACAATTGTGCAAGTGCATCATTCACTGTGGATGACTCGAAACAGATGAAGAGGCGCTGAAAAATGGAAGAATTTTCCTTGTCTCGTGTCTCTCTGATAACCAGGCAGACTACAGCGCATGAAAGATGAGGCCTGCCCAATTCAAACCAGAGCACGTAGTCACCATCTGGGCATTTGAAAAGCAGGACACATGAAATGCCTAGATGTATCCCCCAACAGGGTGCAATAATACAGCAGTAAAAAGAAAACTATGTGAACTGTGGCCGCTTTCACGCTTGCAATCATTCTAGTACAAGAAGAGGCGAGGATTTTCCAAAAACCTTCCTAAGATGCTCAGGTGCATCTTAACTGCTCACCCGTTTGGTGCACAGGTGGCTTGTCTCAGCAGTGGCACGTGGCTCGTACACATAACCAGCAGAGGGCACTCTCCTCATGGAAAGGAAAGGGTCAGACCATTTTCCATGGAGTACCCAGCGGGAGGGCTCAAAAATGAAAATACTCAGTAGACCACACACCCTAAAATAGTCAGAAACAGTCACTGCTGAAACAAATACTGACTTCTAAAATGATATATTTGGCTTTCAAAGGTGTACCCAATTGAATCATTTCTTCTAGATGCTGTCAGAGGGAAACCTTTATCTTTCTGAACTATTAGAATTACTAAGTTATTTAAGTTAGGAAACAAAGAGCATTAATACTATCTTTTTGGATCTTTGAAGGTGAGGTCAGGATTTCTTATTTCTGGGAACCTCTACAAGCTTCTATAGATCCCAAGGCATACAATCTAGTAACACTGCATGGTATGCCACTACTGCATCAGTTAAAAGAAAACCCTTGAAACTTCACTCTCTTCTAGTTTATTCTTCTGATGTACCTTTTGAAATAAGAGAGAGAGAGAGAGAGAGAGAACATTATTTATAGGAATAAATGTCAGCTATGTAGGAGCGTTATTCTTTGGCCACAAAATGAAAATGTGTACGTTAATATGTTTAATACATATATTTAAACAGAATTTTAATTATGTAGATAGATTGTTTTATAATCCCTGCTTAAGTTCATTCATATTTGCAAAAATGAGTATTCACAATGTCAGGTAAGCTCACAGGCTCCTCATTTGCTGACTTGCAGCCTGATGAATAGAGAGTCTGCAGGATGGCATTGCTTATCGTAAAAAGAGGCACCAAAACACCCTCATGAAACTAATAAATGGGAAGAATTTAAGACTGTCTTTCTGCCTTAGGAAGGAAAGAAACTCTAAGGAAACACAAATGAGAGAATTAAAGAGAATACATTTTAGGAAGAAAATTTACCAAAGAGAATCTTTCCATTTAAATTTCCTTGTTTCCAGTTGAAACTCCAGATACATTTAAGATGAAAATTACTCCAGATTTTTTCTGGAATTTCCCAAAGAATTTTTTTATTTTGAGCCGGGGGCGTCTCACGTCATCTCTCATCTTTTATTCCACTCCTTGCTAAGAATTCTTTTTTTTTTTTTTTTTTTTTTTGTGGTATGCGGGCCTCCCTCTGCTGTGGCCTCTCCCGTTGCGGAGCACAGGCTCTGGCCCCTCCCGTTGCGGAGCACAGGCTCCGGACGCGCAGGCTCAGCGGCCATGGCTCACTTTGCTGAGAATTCTTATCAGCCAATCTAACCATTCAATTTATCCTGCCTATTTTCTAATGAATAAATAGCACATACCGTTAATTGGCCACCTGGGGTTCAAAGAGCAGAAATACAGAGTTGGTGTCTGAATGCTGTAATATGCTGACAGCAGACTGACCACACTCTATTTCACAAGATTTAAAATCAAGCTCCCTTGCCCCAGTCTCCCCTCCCTCACCTCCCTCCATTTCTTGACCGTATGTGAGGCTAATATAATTTTTTAAAGTGATTTATTTCTAACAGATGTGACCATCCAGCCACAGGGACCTGGATGCACAATGTCCCTCACAACTTTAATTTCTGGATATAATAAGCATATATTCCACTAATAAATAATTATCACTCTGTTAAGAAAAGGATGCCAAGGCATGAGGTACGATGACCAGGTACTTCTGGGCAGAAAGGACAAATTGGTGGGCCCTCCTGAGGCCCTTTCTATGCTCACCTAAACGTGTTATTATTGTATTTCTAGAATATGGTCGGTCACAAAGGAAGAACATTGGTCACGGTTTAATGTACACGGCAATATTTAGGAAGCTAACTGTAGGTATACATTAAGATTTTTTGTAAATCAGAAATGACACAGGATAAGGTAAGAAAAGATGGTGGCACAGGTCCTACCTAGAGAAAGCCTAGAAGACAATCTCAGAAGAGTGATTGGCTCTTCCTTCCCCTTGTTCTTTAAGCGGCTCTGTGGCATCTCAAGGGCAGGCCTCGGGGCTGTGTCCTCACCCACTTGACTGTGGTCAGTGCTCCAGATTTGAATGCTGGGGAGGTGGCCCCAGGCAGTTCCTCAAAGCCAGTGAAGACCTCACAGGCTTACCTGATGAGGTTTGGGTTGGGACCCAGCACTGTCCTTGGCTCAGTGAGGCATCACCTGAACACTGTGAACTTTATGTGATATGTTAAATGAGTTCCGTATCGCAAGTCAGCTTTGGAGACAAAGCCTATTCTAATTTTTCCAACCAGCAGCCTGCCTTTTCCTTGGCCACTGCTGTCACCTGGACTCTTGGGTTAACTGCCACAAGATCATTCTGTTACTAATGTGATTTGTTAAGTGGCACTTGCTTCTGCGAAAGAGTTGTTAGGGAAGGAAGGGGGAATAAAGAGAGAAAAGCTTTTCTTTTTTTTTTTTTTTCCTTTAAAAATATTCTGGTTGAGTCCAGACAGTACCCTCTCAATATATGAGCACGATGACATCTTCGTGTACTGAATTTTCTCTCCATCGATCTACTTCAGATCATAATAACCACCATCACTGGGTTATTTACTCTGTTCCTGCTACTCTATGGGGAGCTGCCCCTCTGAGGGAGACATCACCACGCCTAACCTCCCCAAAGCACACCTTGGAAAATGCCGAGACAGTCACTAATCCACACATGCCTAGACCCAAGCCACTGACCCCCTCCCTCGACAGCTTTGCTAGGCATTTGCTGGGAGTATTTTTTTTTTTTTTTTTTTTTTTTTTTGCGGTACACGGGCCTCTCACTGCTGCGGCCTCTCATGTTGCGGAGCACAGGCTCCGGACGCGCAGGCCCAGCGGCCGTAGCTCACGGGCCCAGCCGCCCCGCGGCATGTGGGATCCCCCCGGACCGGGGCACGAACCCGCGTCCCCTGCATCGGCAGGCAGACTCTCAACCACTGCGCCACGAGGGAAGCCCTGCTGGGAGTATTTGGAATAAAAGTATCAGCCCAGCAAATGGGGACGGATTGGAAAAATATCTCCCTCTCAGCCTCCTGAAGCAGACATGTGCCACTGGAGGTTTATAAACCAGCCTGCTGCTTCTTTGCCTGGATAAGGAAATGTCAGTTTCTCTCCTGTCCTTGTGTTTGAATCCAACCCATTGTTTAAGGCACAGACCTCTCCCCAAAGTCTAAACTTCTCAGTCCAAGGGATCATTTAATTCTCTGAACCTTTTTTTTAAATAGATCTTCATGGGTTATTGATTATAACTGCTTCACAATACCGTGTTAGTTTCTGCTGCACAACAAAGCGAATCAGCCATATGCATATGCATGTCCCCATATCCCCTCCCTCTTGAGCCTCCCTCCTACCCTCCCTATGCCACATCCCTAGGTCATCGCAAAGCACCAAGCTGATCTCCCTGTGCTATGCGGTTGCTTCCCACTACCTATCTGTTTTACATTTGGTAGTGTATATATGTCCATGCTAATCTCACTTTGCCCCAGCTTCCCCCTCCCCCTCCCCGTGTCCTCAAGTCCATTCTCTACCTCTACGTCTTTATTCCTGTCCTGCCCCTAGATTCTTCAGAACCAATTTTGTTTTTTTAGATTCCATATATATGTGTTAGCATACCACCTCACTACAAATAATTTCGTTTCTTTTTATGGCTAAGTAATATTCCATTGTATATATGTACCACATCTTCTTTATCCGTTCGTCTGTCAGTGGGCATTTAGGTTGTTTCCACGTCCTGGCTATTGGAAATAGTGCTGCAATGAACATTGTGGTGCATGTCTCTTTTCGAATTATGGCTTTCTTAGGGTATATACCCAGTATTGGAATTGCTGGGTCATAGAGTAGTTCTGTTTTTAGTTTTTTAAGAAAACTCCATACTGTTTTGCATAGTGGTTGTAACAATTTACATTCCCACCAACAGTGCAGGGGGGTTCCTTTTTCACCACACTCTTTCCAGCATTTATTTTTTCTAGCTTTTTAGATAATGGCCATTCTGACCAGTGTGAGGTGATACCTCACTGTAGTTCTGATTTGCATTTCTCTGATAATTAGTGATGTTGAGCATCTTTTCATGTGCCTCTTGGCCGTCTGTATGTCTTCCTTGGTGAAATGTCTATTTAGGTCTTCCACCCATTTTTTAACTGGATTGTTTGTTTTTTTAAATATTGAGCTCCATGAGCTGTTTGTATGTTTTGGAGATTAATCTTTTGTCTGTTGTTTCATTTGCAAATATTTTCTCCCATTCTGAGGGGTGTCTTTTTGTCTTCTTTATGGTTTCCTTTGCTGTGCAAAAGCTTTTAAGTTTAATTAAGTCCCATTTGTTTATTTTTGTTTTTATTCCTGTTACTCTAGGAGGTAGGTCAAAAAAGTTCTTGCTGTGGATTATGTCAGAGTGTTTTTCCTATGTTTTCCTCTAAAAGTTTTATAGTGTCTGGTCTTACATTTAACTCTTTAATCCATTTGGAGTTTATTTTTGTGTATGGTGTTAGGTAGTGTTCTAATTTCATTCTTTTACATGTAGCTGTCCAGTTTTCCCAGCACATATGTGCGTGGGTTTATCTCTGGGCATTCTGTCCTGTACCATTGATCTATATTTCTGTTTTTGTGCCAGTACCATACTGTCTTGACTACTGTAGCTTTGTGGTATAGTTTGAAGTTGGGGAGCCTGATTCCTCCAACTCCGTTTTTCTTTCTCAAGATTGCTTTGGCTATTAGGGGTCTTTCGTGTTCCCATACGAATTATAAGATTTTTTGCTCTAATTCTGTGAAGAATGCCATTGGTAGTCTGATAGGGATTACATTGAATCTGTAGATTGCTTTGGGTAGTGTAGTCATTTTCACAGTATTGATTCTTCCAGTCTAAGAACATGGTATATTTCTCCATCTGTTTAAGTCATCTTTGATTTCTTTCATCAGTGTTTTATAGTTTTCTGAGTACAAATCTTTCACCTCCCTAGGTAGGTTTATTCCTAGGTATTTTATTCTTTTTGCTGCAGTGGTAAATGGGAGTGTTTCCTTAATTTCCTTTTCTGATTTTTCGTTGTTGGTGTATAGGAATGCCAGAGATTTCTGTGCATTAATTTTGTATCCTGCAAGCTTACTAAATTCATTGATTAGTTCTAGTAGTTTTCTGGTGGCATCTTTAGGATTTTCTATGTATAGTATCATGTCATTGGCTGATAGTGGCAGTTTTACTTCTTCTTTTCCAATTTGTATTCCTTTGATTTCTTTTTCTTCTCTGATTGCTGTGGCTAGGACTTCCAAAACTATGTTGAATAAGAGTGGCGAGAGTGGACATCCCTGTCTTGTTCCTGACCCTAGTGCAAATGCTTTTCGTTTTTCACCATTGAGTATGATGCTTGCTGTGGGTTTGTCATATATGGCCTTTATTATGTTGAGGTAGGTTCCCTCTATGCCCATTTTCTGTAGAGTTTTTAACATAAATCAGTGTTGAATTTTGTCAAAAGCTTTTTCTGCATCTATTGAGATGATCATATGGTTTTTATTCCTTTATTTGTTAATGTGGTGTATCACATTGATTGATTTGAGTATATTGAAGAATCCTTGCATACCTGGGATAAATCCCACTTCATCATGGTGTATGATCCTTTTAATGTGCTGTTGGATTCTGTTTGCTAGTATTTTATTCAGGATTTTTGCATCTATGTTCATCAGTGATATTGCTTTATAATTTTCTTTTTTTGTGACATCTTTTTCTGGTTTTGTTATCAAGGTGATGGTGGCTTCGTACAATGAATTTGGGAGTGTTTCTTCCTCTGCAATTTTTTGGAAGACTTTGAGGAGGATGGGTGTTAGCTCTTCTCTAAACGTCTGATAGAATTTGCCTGTGAAGTGATCTGGTCCCGGACTTCTGTTTATTGCAAGGTTTTTAATTACAGTTTCAAATTCATTACTTGTGACAGGTCTGTTTATATTTTCTAATTCTTCCTGGTTCAGTCTTGGAAAATTGTACCTTTCCAAGAATTTGTCCATTTCTTCATGGTTGTCCATTTTATTGGCATATAGTTGTTTGTAGTAGTCTCTTATAATCCT